>NC_092644.1:32687918-33018418 GCF_039555335.1 Amphiura filiformis | reverse complement strand
TACTCGTCACAAGTTTAGGGAGCACATTTCTTCAATATTTTGACAAGTTGATATCAAATGTTCTATTCTATATTGTTTGGCAATTTGCCAATAGTACGTCCAAAGACAAAGTTGTAATTTTGTCAAGTCAGATCGGATATTTTTATTCCCGATTCCAATTCTGCACTCTTCGCAAGGGTGGAGAATTCGGCAGAACTTTGACGATAATTTTGCCTTTTTGGACACTAAAATGCATTTGATCCTTAATTTTGTTTCAACCGAGTCTTGATTTAGCAAGCACAACAATAAGGTGGGTACCAATTCTACCTTTGATGAAATTTTGAAGAAATTTTTCGAATATCTGACCTGCGCAAACCGCAGCCTGCGACAAATCGCCTGTCCGATAGCCCGGGGCAATCACATTTTTTGTCGGGCAATTAAAACTCTGAAGAGCTGTGCCAGATAGGGCAAGTCTAAAGTTAAACCAATTAAAGCTTGATGATTTAAAATGGAGTATTTCTGTCCAACTTGGCGTATTCACAGAAGTAAAAAAACCGTCAAAACAAAGTAGAAAACTTCTAGAAATGGAACTCAAATTTCGCTAGGCACTCGTATCCCACACCAGACTTGCAGACATATACATGTATATATGCTAATGAACATCATGCCGTTACGTGGACGTATTGGAAGTTTGGCCAATTATAGAACCTGTTTCGTGCAAATATCATGACGTCAATGCCGTCAGCTGGCCATGTATTTGCATATGATTGAGATTGAGATGTACTAGTGGTTGGCGAAATACGTAAATCGCCGTGACTTTACTGACAAAATTTCACATAAAATACACATTATTTTCCACATGTAAGAAACAAACAGTGAAATAATTGAATGAAATGTTCATTGGATTTCCGTAAGAATGAAACTGCCAAATTCGGCACACTTACGGTACTATGCACTACACTGCATGATGAGTACGGTATGTGACTTTGTCGACAATTGTTGCCGGGAATATGGGTTAATTTCGGGCAATTTCGGGCAACCAATTTTTGGATATTGCCTGCCCGATCGGGCAAGCTAAAAAATAAAATTTGTCGCGGCCTGGCAAACCGTTAAGTGTGTATTTTCCATAGACAGACAAAGACAAAGTGGCATGAGCCAGTCCTTTATACGGTATGTATCGTAGGACTGGCGAGCGAGTCTAGTCCAGGTACGTGCTGGTGATCGGCGATCGCGTAAAGTGGCAACCTCACCTTATTTGTATAAATAAGTGTGCATTTTCAAAGAGGAAAAAAATTGGAAATTTGGGGTACCAAAAACCCACCAACTCAAAACACATGGCCATAAATATATTGATTATTGAAGATCAACGCAAGGTCGTCCTATAAACATGTTTGGTATATTTATTATAAATCTGGAATACATTGTACCTAAAGATATTTTTTCAAGTTTGTAATATTCTGTGAAGGCAGTGTGATTCAACTTAATTTTCAAGTACATACTTCGGCCAGTGTTCGAAATAAGCACTTATCCTCTTGTCCTTTTGTCCAAAAATCACTGGGGACAACCATATTGAGCTGTGTACTTAACCTATACCCTGTGTGGGCAAGTCATACTCCAGTATGACTTGCCGGCCCTGAACGTCAATATATGTTCGGAAGAGACGGATAAATTGCATGACAGCCTGCCAATTTAAGCTTCCTATAATATCAATTGCACATAACGTACGAAGTCACAAACTTACAAACTTCAATATGCACTTCAAATACATGTAAAGCAGACCAGCTGTTAATTATTACCGATCCTGCAGAATAACTTACATAATCGTCCATTTCATGGAATCCCGTTGCTCAGAATTGCCAATTTTATTTTTTATCTGTCAAATGCCCTGTCATGAGAGTGTACATTCAACGTCCAGTTTTCAAAATTGGGTGACTTGTGCTTGGCAGGTGCGAAATACACCTGACTGGGCTCTTTAATTACGTAACGCACAATGGCATTGATGTCATCGAATGGCTGCTTAGTGCTGTTATGTGTTACGTTTTTATTACATTTATTTTCCTTTCTTTTCTTTCTCTGTACTTATTCTTTCCTAGGCCTCTATTTATTTTTTTTGTCCTCTCTCACTCTCCATGTCATATTCGAATATAAATATGTCCTTATCTTTCCATTATTTTATTTACTTCTCATTATTTCTTTCTCTTCATTTGTCATCTTTCTCCCTTCCTTTCTCTCATTCTCCATCCCAGGCTCCTCCCCTTTTCCTCCCTCATATCCCCTCTCAAGACTTGTCACAGGGGAGAATCTGCCCCTACCCCCTTCCACCGCTGCTATTTATATGCCAATCTCCTTCTTAAAATAAATATAAATGGGCAATTCCAAGCAAAAGTGGACATGACTCAAAAAAATGAAATTGCCAATATATATTTCTTTTAACTTTTATATTATTCCAAACAGATGTAAGGTTCAAGTTATAAACTTTTTTTCGGCATTTTTCTAACATTTTGGGTTTTTTTTAAAGTTTCTTTGGAGAGTGTATTTTAAGTGAAAAACTCCTGTTCAACTTAGATATTTTCCAAGTGGGCCTATTTTATTAAACATGGGCACTTTTTTTTAAAATATGGCGTAGCACGAGTTACCGAAAGATGCATTTTTTAATATATTTTCAAAATGTTGGCAATTTAATTGATGCCACTTATTATTTTCCTTCTGCTTGTAGTGCCTTGAGTAAAAATAAGAAATTAATATACAAAACACTATCCATCACATAATAATGACCCATTTAAAACTGTAGCACGAGTTACCAGTAGCACGAGTTACCGATGTAGTACGAGTTACCACAGCCCACTTCCCCCTGTGCCAGCAAAGGTAATGCAAAATCTACCACTTGGCAGCAATAGAGGATCTCCCAACTACATGAATATGCATTTATATGTGACCATGATATTGGTAACAGCTTTCTAGCAGCAGTGTAGCCAGTGGGGGGGGGGGGCAGCCTGCCCCATGACAAACTAGAATTATGCTGTTCGTAATTGAGGTGCCCATACACACACACACAAAAGTGTGTAAATAACAAAGGTTTGTAAATAAAAAATAATATATATGCAATATGCAAATAAGCTCATTAATATTCATAAATATGCAAATAACATGACACAAAATTATACAGCACATCAGGCCACCATATCCAACCAAACCAAGTTTGAAGTTGATTATTGTGTTTATAATGCTGCAAAGTGGATTAATGAAAATGTAGGCAAAATTTGTAAATAAGCTCATTAATATTCATAAATATGCAAATAACATAACACAAAACTACACAGCACATCAAGCCACCATTATTCTATCACCATACCGGTACCAAGTTTGTAGTTATTGTGTTGGAGCTGTACAGTGGATTAATGAATTTGCTTCCGCCTGGACAGCCAAACAAAGAAAGAAAGAAACAAACAACCAGGCAACCACACATGTGTGGGGGCCAAAAATTAAAGAGAAAAGTGACCTCCTGTCGCAGGAAAATTAAAGTAAAAATATGGAAGGCAAAGATAGAGATAAGATTCAAGGAGCCAGTTTCCATCCCGATCATGTGCCAAAATAGTGTAAATTTATTTATACCAAATTTTTGCACACACCAATAAAGTCCTTTTTTTTTTTAAAGCTCAAAGACTTTACATTGTACAGTCTCTCTAAAAAAACATGCTATTTAGCATATATCCCACTATCAATACCTGGTCAAAATGATGCAACCAACTTTTTTAGCCCTCCGCCCCCTAGGATCTAGCCTAAGAACCAATCAATTAATATGGGCCTCATGGAAGAACAGAGGATACCTTAAAACATCCACTGAATGAGTAACCAAGGCAAAAGAAGAAATAAAACAAACAAACAAAATAGATACTGGAAATCCTGAGATTAACAGCCACAGTGACATTGTTGATACTGAGATTTGTATAGTTCTGAGATTTGTATTGGAAATTGGTTTGTTGTTGAGTGTAATGAGGCTCATTTTCCAGCTTAGTGAAGTGATTGAAATCGGGCAAACTAGAGTATTTGCACCAAGCAGGAAATGGTCTCAACCAAAAGATGACCAAACATTCTATAACTCAGAAAGCAATTTTTAAAAAACTTACAGAGCAAATAACCATGAACATTACAAGTTTTGTGAGGGAATTTAGAGTCAAATAACATGGAAGTAAAAGTTTTATCAATTGTTGACTGTTCAATTTAACTGTTTAAATTTAAGCCCTAGAATAAAATATCCAAACAGGATCAAGCAAGGCGTATGTATGTATGTACATTGTAGGGCTGGGATGTTGGTATGTAATGTGTGTGGTACATTGTATGCTGGTACATACACTGAATAGTGTTATTTGTACATAGATGGGTTATTTGGGGGGTTATTTGTACATAGATTGAGTTATTTGATCATTACACCAGTTGTTGAGGAATTGTTATCAAAAAAAATTGACATTTAGATGAACAATACCATTTTATATATGGCGGACAAACTGTAGCACGAGTTACCGTAGTACGAGTTACCATGTTTTTTGCCATTAAATGTAACTCTATGAGGGGCACAACTTTTTAAGGTATACCAAAACAAACCTTATTATAGCAATTACTTATCATATAATCAATAAGGCTTTAGTGTTTTTTGTTTTAGCACACCATCAAAATAAAAATGAGTGATTTTTAAGCATGTCCTCTGCTCGTAGCACGAAGTTACCGATTTTACAGCTGTCCCATACATACAAAAGTTGATATCCTGAATTAGCAATACTATGAGGATCTAGCCTTGAATGTTGGGTATTAAAATACAAAAAATACAGATTCCAATCAAATCAATTTAAAAGCTGGAGCACAAAGTATGTAAAAGGACGCCATAAAGTGTAGCACGAGTTACCGTGGAATTGCCCAAATGGACATTTGTGAAAAAAACCTTTAGAGTCATTCCATGTCAACTCCTGGGATGTGCACCGCAGCACCTCTTCAATTTTTTTTTTTTTTTGTGTGGTGGTAGATATTGATGAGAAAGTGAAATCCTTAAATTTTGAGCTTCATACGCTATTTTGTTTTCCGTGGCATCAATTTGAAATTTAGGGGGATCAGCGTAAAAAATGTGTCGCAACGCAAAAGACGATGTTTGGAGGTCCATAAATGTATAAAGGAACCCCTACAACTTTGTAAAGTATGTATCCTGGGGTACTTAATTGTGTAGAGTTCAAATCTGGCATCAGAAAACTTGTAACTTTAAAAGATATAGGGCCCTCAAAATGCAACTTTGTCCATCCAGGACCAACTTCGGGGGGTCAGAACTCCAAAAGTAAAAATAATTTTTTGTCCATTTTTTTGCTGGTCGGAACCCTTTGGTAGGACATTACTCTTAATCCAATATTGAGTCAATTAGAATAATTTTAGCGATATATTACAACTCCAATAGTACACTATACACTAGAAGTTTATAAAGGCGATCATTAAATCTACATTTTATAAGAACTATTATTTTGAATTCAATATTTTTACAGATTACATCAAGGACATGGCTACTGAAGCAGTTTCTAATAAAAATGCCAGTGGCGATTCATCTTACACATCAAAGCTTGCCTCTAGTCTCAATCAGTTCAGAAACCAAGGCACATTTTGCGATGTCACCATCGTCATCGACAGTCGGCGATTCCGAGCGCACAAAGCTGTGTTGAGCTCGGACAGTAGCTACTTCAGGGGTATGTTTACGTCAGGATTTCAGGAAAGTGGACGATCAGAGGTTACAGTACAAGAAGGATCCGCTGACAGTTTTTCACAGTTGTTAGACTTTGCGTACACTGGCTACTTTCAGCTCTCTGTGACTAATGTTTGTGATATCCTTAGAATGGCTTGTTATATGGACTTCAACCATGCTATCAATGTATGTGTCAAATACGCTGTAGATTGTTATCATGGTATTAATTTGGATGACACATTTGAGATATATTACCTAGCGGAAAGCCACTTTATTACTAATGAAGTCAATGTACTTCGTAAACATTTACTGAAAAATTTCTTGAAGCTGGCAGAATCCAAGACATTCTTAGATCATGCAAGCCGAGATTTTGTTCTGATGTGTTTGAGTTCCCAGGAGATAGAAGCAGATGAACCACAGGAGGAAGAGGTTAGTTGATCTTTCAGAAATTGCTGACATAAACTATTTATGTCCCATTGTGTATATATACATTGTACCAGGCAGAGTCTCAAAGAGTACATGTACATGAAAGACATTATGAGAGAGGGCGAAATTGGATGAAAATGGTAAGAAGTGGTAAAATGGCCCTATAATCTAACATGTTATTTTGGCCCATGGTTACATGTATGCTAAGTCAAAAAAGTAGATGATTTTTATAGCACTTCACAACTCTCTTTGGTTAAAGGATCTGGAATGAGCGTTTTGAGCCTTTTGACAGTATTTTTTGTGGGACATGAGAGCACATCAGACATATCGAAATTGCATTCTGAATACAAAGAATGTCTTTCTAATATCAAATAATTTTCATTTTTTGAAATTCACGATATAATACAAATTTTATGACAAATTATTTTTCACATAAGTTGATATAACAGTCCTCAAAGTAAATTTTATAAATCTAATGACATATTCTTAAAGTGTATGTAGCAGGGAGGAAAAGCCGACGGTCAATTGAAAATTTTGACCTTTCATATTGAAGATATGGATTTTTTTCCCAAAAAGATCCAATTTTTTTGATGTTTTGGGAAAAAAATCCATATCTTCAATACGAAAGGTCAAAATTTTCAATTGATTGTCGGTTTTCATCCCACCTACATACACTTTAAGTATAAATAGTCAGATTTATAAAGTTTACTTCGAGTACTGTTAATAAAGTTTAACACAGTGCAACAAGTTAAACTCAATTTACCCTTGCTGAGAAATGGACCAATCCATGTTATTGTTACCGGGTCAGATGTCAATCATTGTCATGCAGATAAATTTGTATTGTTTGGCTCGACCCGGGAACCAATGGGATTTGCCGCCTTCAGCGGGTTTCAGGCGTGATTAGGTGGTTTTATTCACTGTTGGTTTTGTATTGGACACGACAACAACAAAAATCTTCCCACCCACCGCGCCCTGTGTGGACATGTGAGAAGGAAGTAAAATATAATTATGTGTGACAGTAATGAGATAATGACCTGTATAAATACAGATATATTTTATCTACTACATGGTAGTGTGTTAAATAATAGCTAATTAAAGCATTTAACTGTCTGTAAGTTTAAAAGAAAAATCAAGAATTATGCTCCCTGTAGATAAGGAGGGAGGAATAAAGAGTTGACGCCGATCATTAAAATTACATGTGACTTGCAATTAATTTCCCTTTCTCAGATCTTCATATTTACAATGTACACTGTTTAATTAGATCATGTGTTCAATATGTTGCTACATAAAATTTATATAATTGTTCTGTATCAAACTTTTTAGAATGATAGTTCAAGAGGGAAAGTAAGTCGTCAAAACTATATATATGTACAGGAATTGACAATCGTATTGTTACATGCAGGCACAGGTCCGGTGTCATCAAAAACAGTAAAGTAGTCTTTTATAAGGTCAAAGACTTCACACAGTAAGCAAAAGAAAATAATGCTGGGTTTTGAATTATCTTTTCTGTATTTATTTATTATGATATATGTATATGTCATAGAATGCTAACATTAAGACTTGATCCTTGGTAACTTCAGGTAGACCACCTGTTGAAGAGTCTCAGGAATTCCACTTGGGAGCGTGGGATCTGTATGCACCAGTACCATAATTTATTGTTGAGTTTCCAGCCATGATATTTGATGAATAATCCACGGGTTCGGGGTCAAACGCTCAGAATTTAGCCTCGGGTGGCGGCCACCAGAGTGCAAGTTTGGATCACATTTGGTTTTGCTAAAACGAGATTTTCTGCGCCTTTGGTCGTTGTTTCGCTAGAGTCTTGGGTTGGGTAATTAGCTCGATTAGAGAATCTCCTATTATATATTTGGCAATTATACGGCTGAGATTTTCTGCGCCTTTGGTCGTTGTTTCGCTAGAGTCTTGGGTTGGGTAATTCGCTCGATTAGAGAATCTCCTATTATATATTTGGCAATTATACGGCTGAGAATTTGTTTGTTTGTTTGTTTGTTTATTTGTTGTAGGTACTGGTGCGGGTCTTAAACAAAAGTCAATAAATGGTTGTCGTGTCTGATTGCCAACATGCATGCAAATTTTGCGTCCGAGTGTTTTCAATTTCTCTGTCTTGGGGTAAATATCAAAGATATCAATTTTTAATCATTTGCCATAAAATGTGTATTACATTGCGAATTTAAAAAAATCAAAATTATTTGATATCATTTTGTCTATTATTGAAACAGGAGTAGCATTATGTGATTGTTGAATGTAATTGTAGCATCGCCAAGTTTGTGTGCAAAATTTAGTCAACTTCAATCATATTTTTAAAGGAATTCTAGGGTGTGTGAACAGTGATCAATTTTCGTATATTTTTTTGTGTAGCAAAGAATTCTACTCACTTTCAGATTTGAGTAGCAATTCCAAAATTGTGAGTAGCATTTTGCAACATGCTAATCCTGAATGTTCCATTTTCAGTTCAAGTCAGTGGCCAGTGATCGATTTTCGTATATTTTTATGTGTAGCAAAAAATGCTACTCACTTTCAGATTTGAGTAGCAATTACAAAATTATGAGTAGCATTTTGCTACGCTAATCCAGGTAAATCGAACACTGTGTGTGAAAACTTATTGAGAGAAAACCCATGTCTGTATTCAATTTTGATGTAAAATCTGGATGACACACCTCATAATTAAGAAAAAAAAGTTTTTGGTCAAAGTCCAATTTTTCACATACGTATACAATGTTTACAAGTCCATATATCTGCATCTGAAATGGTTAAGCATAATTCAGCCTCTTTCTTGTAAACATTCATGAGTTTTAAGGCTCTCACCAATTCTTGAGTTTCCGCCCGTCCTTGGCCTACTCGGGTTAAAATTTCAGTAACAGGTCAAACGGGTACCCAAGTACGTAAGAGATAGAGCCTTAATGATTTTATAGTTCAATGTAACTTTTTTCCACAACACAGTTGAACAGCATAAGCTAAAATGTGGTACTTACAATGTGTCTCTTGTTTTTAACATTTAAAATATAAAAAAAATAAATAAATAAATAAATAAATAAAAATAAATGTAGATATTTGTACAGCGCCTTTCACATGTGCACATGTACCAAAGCGTTAGAATATGTCAGAGGCAAGTGAGGTAAAGCACCTTGCCCAAGAGCACAACACGATGACACCTCCAGGACTCGAACTCGCAATCCACCAATTACAAGGCAGAACCCGTACCGCTGTGCCACCATGCCCTTATACATTGTAACATTACAGATGTTTGTGTGTAAATTACTGCTCGGCAGGCCATTTGATTTTTTGTGTGAAATCTCTTGGAGCCCCTTTAATACAACCCTATTTTCTTCACCATTGACTAGTGTCATTGGGTGCAATTCTTTTTTGCATCATGATCAGAAATTGAATTTCACCTTCAAGATGAAGACTGGCTCACCTTGAGAAACATTTTGTACTTTCAGATTCTTCAGTGTACATTGAATTGGCTGAGACATGACTGGAACCAGCGAAATTCTCACACTGCCGATCTCTTGAAGAAAGTCCGTCTTGGTTTGGTGTCGAGTGCAAGTCTCAAGCAGATCCTTGGTGATGAGGTACTTGGTATCCCAGAGTGTATGAAAATGGTGGATGAGGTTGTAAAGTTGCATGATAAGACTGCTCCGATGGCATTAATTGAGAGCCATCCTGATATGTTTGCCACCAGGAACACTATTACAGTAAGTTTGACAAATCAAACAATAATATAATTATTGTAATGTTTTAACGCAGGTCTTCTTGTTTGGAAAACATGACATAAATTGAGAAGATGGAAAATATTATACATGTATGTGACTAGACTATGCCATAGTCGAATTTTGAGAAATTTAGAAATAGGCCTATGTTATCAATCTCGATAATATAATGTAATAAATAGTCTATAAGCAAATCTAGTTGCCCTAGATGTAGGCATTCTAAGTGATCATTTGTGTCCTGCCTTACTTTTGTTTTTTAATATTTTTTGAAAGAGGGTTCCCTTCATGCCTACCAGTGATTTTCTAGCAGTCTGTTTTATTTTCATGATTTTGGAGAATTGCTCACGTTTAATACTCACGAAAAATACGACTATGGACAAACGATTGCGGTTAAGTCAGTGACGCTACGATGAGAATAAAATTGGCTCCATCCCTTGACCAATCAGAAACAGCGAATAGTTTCCGTCTCAGTCCATAATTGTACAGGGTTCTTGTATTTGGCAAAAGATAATACAATTTATTTAAAGAAAAATCAACGGTGGTACAAATCGATCAAGATTATATTTAGTATTTACTGTGATAAATATCGAATAATAACCCAATAAATAAAAAATACCTGTATGGAAAAGTCCAATTATACAACGCCAACTATTTGTCATCCCCGTGGGAAAGTGCAGCAATTTATTTGCCAAAATCGATCAGCAGGAGAAAATACCCCTAATTTGCATATAGCATCTATCTTGGCCTGTTTACAGGTATCACGAACCTCACTTGTGTAGTGCACAAACCCACAACTGAGTGCAAAATATTGGCATGAGACAGGACATTATTTTTAAAAATAGGCCGGCAAGATCACATCACAACACAATGTTGACTTTTCTGTTATTTTAGGGGCTGGCATTTTTTTTTTCGGAAGGGGGGTCATAGATTTTTGGAAAGAAAAATAGGGAGGTCATAAAATATTTGATGAGATAGTTTGTTTATTTTTAATTCAAAAGACTGATTTCAATACAATTTTAGTCTGTTTAAGGGCTACGGTGTATTGGTGGGGGGGGGGGCATAAAATTTTGTTGCCGAAATAGGGGGGTCGCAATTTTATTGACGCAAATGTTTTGTTAATTGGGAAGAAAATGCCGGCCCCCGTAATTAGCACTAGTTACTTCAGGTGCTTTTGATATTTAATGGCATGCCGAAAAGACGGAAAGAGCCTCGTTTTGTGTGCCGTTTTGTCCGGGCCTTCATGCAGCCAAACCTAGCTAGCTACGTAACGCTCAAAGAAGATGTATAGTCCCTATCACTGGCTACAAAGGCCATATCAAAATAATATCTATCAGGTAAAAATAGTCATGTCCGAAATTCTAAAATTGCTACAAATATAGACGGATTAAGAGAGGCATGAACTAATTTTCCCATTATTATGAAATATTTATCTTTAAAAAAATGATTACCACAATAATTTAATAATCCGCACAATCGTTTCTCCATGTGTCATGAATAATTTCTTTCCTTGAAGACAATATTGTCCCTGGCTAGAACTATCGATGTAAATGCGTTCATATTTTGCTTCCCAAGGTAAACTCAAATTGTGTGCTACTTCTAGTCTGGGATTTCCCACCCGACAAAAAGTCCTAGCAAACGGTGCTGCTTTGGTAGAAAATATATTTCCCATATTATATCTAGTTGGTAGCTTAGGAACCGTGGATAGTTGGTAGCTTAGGAACCGTGGCTAGAATACGCTTAGGAACCGTGGCTAGAATACTCTTCATCCCCGGCCCCTCCTCCCCCCCCCCAACAATTTCAGGTGAGTGAAAAAATGTCATTAAAATCCAGAAAACTAGGTATTTTTGGCAAAATTTTCTGACCTAAAGGGGGGAACCGCCTCCCAGAATGGGTCATCAACAAATTCCATTTTGTCAGCCACCCCCCTGCTAAAAATCTGGGTAGAATGTCGAAAAACGTCTTTACCAGCCATGGAATGATGAAGGACTTCTTCTGAGCCAGTTTACAATTTTCACATCCTAGTGAGAATGCATGATGAATCGCAGTTTTTTGTATCGCACGCCTCATCAGCAGAATTCCCTGAAGAAGTCTCGGGTGATATTGGCCATGTCATGGTCCGTCTCTAAACAGCGGAGCTAAATAATTATGTTTATAAATTAATTTAGGTATATTTTTAGCCGGTAGAGACACACTTTTGAAGTTATTTACTAGTCTCCACAGCAGCCAGTTTGGTTCCGCTCCCTCCACACAAACAGTCTGCCAATGATCACGAACTGGTCCTTTTTGATTCGCTAACGGTTTTTTGCCGACGTCATCCAGCTTGACGTCAAACAAAGCTTTCAATTGGTCGATCGGCTAGACGGCTACTTTATTATTCATGAGCAATTTTGACCTGCCATCTCGCCAGCTGAGTGAGGTCAATCAAGTTCCCGTATGTACAGCTCTACGGCTACTTTCGTGTAGCCAATCAGAAACGGCGTTATAAGTGGCAATTGGCAGACTGTTTGTGTGGAGGGAGCGTAACCAAACTGGTTGCGGAGGAGACTAGTTATTTACCCGATCAGGATTTATCCACACACGTACATTGTACATTATGTGTACACACACGACACGTGTATGGGGGTATTTGACTGGTTCATCACATATAAACAAACTTTGAAGTTTTACCGCAAGAGAGCCAAACACCACGGGAACAGCATAAAATGAGGTCACAATTATGCAAATGAAATTGATTACTATCGGGAAAATGGTAAGGCCCCGCCTACACAAATGCTGCATCACAATTGGTTAATTTATATGAAAATGCATTACATCATGCTATTCTTAGTAGGCCAAAAATCCGACATTCTTGCCATAGGGGCCTATGTTAAGCATTTTGACCGCAATCGAATGTCAGTAGTCCACTTGGGTATCAAGCTGACAGAGGGCGTACGGTGACTGAATAGATCAGGAAAATCTATCAAATGTGCACACAATCGGAGTTTTAAATGCAAAGGTAATTCTGAATATGCACAATGGCAAGTGGACTACGGAGAAGTCTAGTATGTGACCCACTCGGACAAAACCAGGAACAAGTCGTATTTTTGACATTTCATGATTTAAATATCAATGTAAGCACTAGACAATAATCTTTAAAATGATACCACAATTATATGAATTTCATCAATACTTATCAAGATATGGACAATTTTTAAAAGGATATCTTTATGTTTTGCCTAATTGCTATTCTTAGAAATGGGGCAGACTCAGTACACCGGTCGGTCTTACCGTTTCGGGTGTTGATTAAGATACTTCTTGGATCGATCCCGAGATGCGGAAAAACCAATAGTCATTTTGTCCCACATAAATGAATAAATAACAAAACCCCGATCCCCGGTGGACTCACCCAAAAGGTGACGTCACACCATATGATCGTCCCTTATCCTCCTTGGTCTCCGACTGACACAGTTTCTCGACCAAAGGCGAGATATCTGTTGTAGTTTCACACCTTAGGTAAAACCAAACCGGTATTGTTCGGCTGAGGATAGTTTTGACGGCATTTTCTGGCGAAAAAAGTGACAAAAACGATCCAAAACTTAGCTACATATCGTGCCTCCGTTTGTATACGGGACACACGAGCAATTCAAAATGGCCGCTCGTTGGCGCCATTCATTTTGTTTCCCACGTAAAACAACCATTGCAGCCTGTAAGTTACAATAGATGTTTGTACATACATGTACACATTGTATTTCATGTACGGTAGGTTATTGTTGCTATGTTAGGGTGATTACTCTATCGTTATGTCTTCATTACCGTCCAATAAAGACGAGTTAATCAGATATTCATACGGTGGGGATTGGTAGGGACCCGTCTGACATTTTAGTAATAAAGTTAGCCAGTCCTTACTTTACCACTAACGTTAGCGACCAGCCTCCGTGCTCAGGTTTGCTTACTGGGCTTGAGTCGCGTGTTGGGGGGTAGTGCCCCCTCCCTTTCTCCTCGCTTCGCCTCGGCCCTGTCGGGCTTGCCCTTCCCTGGTGACGGAGCGGGACCCACACCGCTCTGTTTCACCCACAGGGAGTGCTCACGATCTTCTAGATGTCTTTCTTTTGCTTAGGACTCTCCGAGTTCCAGCTTGACGATTGGGATAGGCTCCGTCATCGCCATAAGGCGAAGAAGAAATCTACCAAGGGCACTGGTAAGGTCGACACGGTGGATTCTGCTGTGACAGCCCCTATGGGTCATGGCAGGTCTGCTTAAGGGGCTCCGGTCCCCGGACAAGCAGGCGGTTCCTTCGGGACTGCTAAGCGCGTCAAAGGCTCAGCAGCCAGCGAAAGCACTGACTATACGGGCCGGAGCAAAGTAGCAGGCAGCAGAGCGGTAACCACCAGCGAAAACCCTAGCGGGTTTTGCAGCAGGAGGATACCAGTCGACACGGTAGATTCTGCTGTGACAGCCCCTATGGGTCATGGCAGGTCTGCTTAGGGGGCTCCGGTCCCCGGACAAGCAGGCGGTTCCTTCGGGACTGCTAAGCGCGTCCAAAGGCTCAGCAGCCAGCGAAAAGCACTGACTATACGTCGGAGCAAAGTAGCAGGCAGCAGAGCGGTAACCACCAGCGAAAACCCTAGCGGGTTTTGTAGCAGGAGGATACCAGCCCTCTAGCGATATTCCTCACGGGTTTTTAGCAGGAGGACACCCGTCTGTTGCAGGCATATCTACGGGCTCAAACAGCCACAGTAGTAGCCAGCGACGGGCAGCATGCAAGGGTACCCGGGCTTGCCTGGGTTGAACCCTAGCATGCATGGGTTCAACAGAGACGATACCGCGGCTAACGCTGTGGGTGTAGTCTTAGCAGAACCAACTGGGGTTGTCACACGGCAGCGTTCCATGGCGGGACCGCCGAGTGATACCCTGGGCCCTAGAATAGCTGCTGGCTGTCCACAGGGACTGGCTGGCGATTATTCAGGGGTTGGGCTCGCAGTCTCTCACGGGACAGCGACCCAGGTGCATTCGGTGGCAGCTACAAAGGCGAGCCACGGCTTGACTTCAGTGGTAGCCGCTATGCACCCGCCCATAGCTGCCGTGAGTGGTCCGCCACACACAGCGACCTTGGGCGAAGCTCTAGAGGGTACAGTAAGTAGCTTGAACAGCCTAGCTGATCAACAACCCACTTATGTCCTCGAGAGCCAGCGGAGCGTGGGTGATCCATTACCGTCAATGGGTCAATTACCCTCTCTTGATCGATCACTGTCAAATCAACAGGGCATAGCTCCATTGATTGACGCTGCCTATTCAGGTGGCGAGGTGATTGATCGGGGGTATGCACGCTCAGCTACCCGTGGTACTAGGCAAGCTCCCTCTAGCCAAGGGACAGCCGGTATAGCGGGTACCCATACACACGGCTTGATCCTTGCGGGGAACGCAGTGAGGCATGGGTACAGTGGTACACAGCCGGGAGCCCTCACGGGCACCTACGCTAGTACCGCCGGTACCATGCCAGCACACAGCTTGATCCCCAAACAGGGAACGCGGTGTGGCGGTACAGCGGTCCACAGTTGGGAACCCTCACGGGTACCCACGCTGATACCGCGACCGGTACCGCAGCACCGCCTTAGTCGCCACAGTCTCTGTGGCAACAAGGGGAGGCGGTGCTGGTACTGCAGTACCATGGGGTTACCCTGGTGGCGGATCCTTTCAGGGTCAGCTGCCGGCTGGGTATGCCCGTGGTACCCGCCGCAGGGTGTTTCTTCCACGGCCTAGCACCGTGGCAAGTGTCGCCTAGCGATGGCCACGCAGTACCAACATCAGCTGTTGACCAGGCCAGCCGGCATGGGGCTAACCCAGATCTTGATCAGGGTAGGCCCGTGCTGCTAGCGCTAGGGACGACGGCTGCGAGAGCATGCGGACCCAGTGGTGCCATGGCGGATACCTCAGGGTCTTGCGGGAGTACTCCCTCTTCTGCTGGCAGGTAGTCGGCGAGCCACACAGTGGTTATGCCTTCTTACCCGTTTTCAGATGCCCGTCCTCAGTTACCGTCATCATCGGAGCATGATACGGATACTGTGGGCGAGGGACAGGAGTCGGAAGCTGAGTCCGGTAGTGACATCACGACAGTCTCCTTCCCCCGCTGCCCCGCGAGGGGAGCAACAGCACTGATCTTCCTCCGGACACCCCCTAAGGGGGAGTCCATGGAGGAGGACCAGGGATCCTTTCAGTAGGATGCTCAGCTGCTGCTTCCTCACAGGGACGCCTGCACTCTCATTCCCGGCAAACCTCACGGGTAGATATCGAGGGCTGTCGAGCTCAGTAGAGCTATGCCGCCGCGTGCTTGCACGCTTCCTCGGCGTGTACCGCGGGAGGACCACGGGACCTACCTGAGGGGATCCGAGAGGGACCCAGATGTCGTCAAGCGTATCACGCTCAGACAACATCTGAGCTCTTCCGCGGGGTGAGCCTATTAGCGGTGCTAACAGCTAGCCTCAACGAGAGCTCCATGGGCCTAGCCCATAGGGTGTCCACTCAGCGCGGGGAGGGGCCTGCCACTCCAATCGCTCAACGCGATGGAAAGGCAGGGTCCTTTTTCTCTTTGGATGCTTCTGCGCTACGGTGGAGGACCGTGCAAAGAAGCTACCAACGGGAGCACTCTGAAGAGGTCGGAAACTGCCCTTACCAGGGGTAGGAGCTCCGACTTCAGCAGGCCGTGCACCACCAACAGTACCCGAGCCCACTACCTCTGCAGCACCCATTTCTGGGAGGCGCAAGGGTAGCACAGGAACAGCTGGCAAGCCCGAAGAAGAGCAAGCGCTCTTCCAAGGGAAGCTAGGCAGAGCATTCCTGGGGGCTCAGCGGTTTTTCCACAGGGGATCTCCCAGTGGACTCCACCGCTTATGGCTTTCACCCAGAGGTGGGAAACCATCTCTTTGAGCGCCTGGGTATGGTCAGTGGTGAGTGGGGGTTACAGACTGGCAACCCAGTCTCCCCACATTCGTCTGCACATTTCAGAGGTCCACAGTAGTGCCGTCAGACGGCCCCCAGCGTCGGGCACTACTGACAGGGATCACACAGCTTCTCACGAAGCGGGCGATTGTCCCGGTCTACCCCCGTTCTACGGGTGATCTTGGAGCCATTGGCTCCAAGGAAGACCGGTGACGGGAGCCCCATCCGGAACCGCAGGCTGTTGAACACGTTCTTCAGGCCCAAGAGGTTCAGAATGGGGACTCTCGCCTCGGTGCTAGCCTGCCCCATCAGGGGCATGGGAACAGCATCGCTAGATCTCTCGGACGCCTATCTGCATATGCCAATCGCCTCTCAAGATCGGAGGCATCTGCGCTTCTAGGTACAGGATCAAAACTACCAGTTTTGATACCGGCCATCCGGCCTGTCCATCTCTCCCAGGGTGTTTAACACTCTTGGTCAGAGCGGTGGCAGCGTACCTGAAACACAGGGGTGTCAACATCAGTTGCTACCTGGACGTTTGGCTCATATACGGACGCACTCCACTGAAGACTACGGGTCTCATGGGGTTGATAGTCCGTAGGGTGCGGGACCCTGGATTTTTTGATCAGCTCAAAAAAGTCCAGCGTGGTCCCGACGCAGACACCACTATTTGTAGGGGCCCAGAACACCCTCACGGAGGGGTTAGCGGTGCTCTCACCCGAGCGGGTGACGAACATGGTGCGGTGTGCCTGACTCTTGGCCGAGTCTCGGGCAAAACCCGCTGTGGCATGGATGAAGGTGGTAGGCCTAATGGCCAGTATGGTAGACCTCACTGTACTGCCGTTTCTACGTTAGGGCTTACCCAACTACACCTTCTAGCCTGCTTGCAGGCCCAGTCGTCACCCAATATCCTCGCGGTTCCGTTGTCGGAGATCGCGCGAGAACTCTGGTGGTGGACCCATCAGCCCAATTTGACCCAGGGTGTCAGGTTTCCTGCACCCCGGTATGTCACGTAGTGACGCACCATAGCGCCAAAACGGGCTGGGGGTCCACATCACGGAGACTCGCCTCGGGCCTATGGGGGCCATAGAGACAGAGTTTCACAGCAACCTCCCTCGCTTACGAGGAGGTGATCGTGGAATCACATACCGTTGTCCTGACGGATAACACAACCGTGGTAGCCTACCCCAACAGACAAGGGGACTCCGGGCCACCACGATTGAGCCTGCATGCACGACACCTGATAGGGTGGTGCAAGTTCAGGCAGATTACGATGAGAGCGATACACATCGCTGGCGCGTCACCAGCATCCTCGCGCACAATCTGTCACGAGGAAGGGTGTCGGGACCAGCAGAATGGGCCCTTGCTACGCAGGTCGCTCAGACGATCTTCAAGGGATGTACCACCCTCGAAAGATCTGTTCGCATCTCATCGCAATCATCCACTGCCGGTGTACTGCTCAAGGGTCGCGGACCCCCCAAGCATTCACCGTGGACGCTCTGTCCATAGACTGGGGAGGGATGACAGCTTATGCAGTCCCTCCGATCTCACTACTCATGAGGGTGGTGGCCAAGATGGGTTGGGAAGACTGCATTGTCATTCTGCTAGCGGCAAGGCCGCTGGCACTCCCCAGTACCAGATCTACTCCGGATGCCCGGAGCGGAGGTACCAGTCTATCACTAGAGCACGCTGCAGTTAGCTGCATGGCCCTTACCAGGGAACACGCAGCGGAGGGATACTTTTCATCAGAAGCTGTTTTTCTCATCGCCGGGGCTAGACGGAAGTCTACCCTCCGTACGTATAGCCAGAGTCTGGCTCCATACTACGCTTGGTGCAATGAGACAAATAGCTCTCCGCTAGAGCCTCTGTGCTGCTAGTTCCGGAGTTTCTGACAGAAAAGTTCCAAGCAAGACTTCAGCGGGCCACTGGGGCCAGCTATAAGTCAGCTGTCCTCTCCATTCACCGAGGTTTCGAGACGGTCGACTATCATAGCCGATGGTTACCTTATTAGTCTACGCCTCGACGGTATGTTCAACGAGTGTCTACCAAAAGGAAAGTGATCCTCCTAAGGGATCCCAACACAGTCTTAGATTACTTTAAGGGTCACCCTTTTGACCTTCCGTCAAAAGCGACGCTTAAATACGTAACTCTCAAGATGGCTTTCCGGGTTGGCGTTGGCTTCGGGACGGCGGTGCTGAGTGGCACACGGTCTCGAGGTTAGCTTCCGTGTTCACAAACACTGGAGCGACACTGTTTCGGGCGCTCTGTTCTCGTGACTACTGAACGGGCGCGGTGCATACCGACATTCGTCCCTCTCCAATCCCCAGGGTTGGGCAAGGTTCGGCTGAAGCCAAAGATAGGCTGGGGTGTCCGATAAGGCGCTGCAGCACTATTTCTTCGAACACAAGCCTTGCGAGGACTCACGACCGCATTCATCACCCTTCCAGAGCCTTTCGGTCCAGCCGCTGTCGCAATGGCTGGTCCAGGTGTTGGTGGGGTCCGGGGATCGCGAAGGTTTCGCGTCCCACGACCCACTCGACTAACCGAGCTATCTCATCATCTTGGGTATACCGCTCGGTTGTCCCTTGAGGAGATCTAGCAGGCGGTGTCCCGGAAGCCACCTTCGCCTTCTCTACGATACTTCCGCTTACGTTAGTAATCAGAGACGGGCGGGAGGTTTACCGGGACATTGTTGGCGATCATAATACGGTGGTGTACGGGTACCAGGTTTTCAGACTATACAGAATACTCAGCATGGTAAGAACCAGTGTCGCTATTCTTAACCACCAAACTTATTAAGTAAGGAGGTTTATGTCTGTGATCGCGTGGTCTTTTTTGTTTCCCGACCGTTGGGGGAAAATATTTTCTGACCTCGCGAAAACCATCGTTACCGCCCCCGATCCCTGATCAGATGCTGACCAATCTTGTACCTCCATCCGTCGGTTACTTGCTAGATCGATCTTTCAGATGTTGATGCAAGAAGTATCTTAATCAACATCGAAGCGGTAAGATCGACCGGTGTACTGAGTCTAGTCCCAAACAGAAATGTTTGGTAGACTCATAACCGGTGCGATCTTACCTTTCCGATGTTGATTATCCCGGACCCCGGCCACCCCCTACAAGTTTGGTCCGGTAGGGGATCCCAAGTCGGATAAGGGCGATCATATGGTGTGACGTCACCTTTTGGGTGAGTCCACCGGGGATCGGGGTTTTTGTTATTTATTCATTTATGTGGGACAAAATGACTATTGGTTTTTTCCGCATCTCGGGATCGATGCAAGAAGTATCTTAATCAACATCGGAAAGGTAAGATCGCACCGGTTATGAGTCTACCAAACATTTCTGTTTGGGACTAATTAGTTTCCTGCTTTACACAAGATTGAATAGGGTTTAATCAGTAATTATTGATTTAAAATAAACCTCCTTTTAATAAGCACTTTCAAAGAGTTGAATGCCCACTTAGTCCCACAGTCAAATACAATGCATTTAAGAATTTCAAAACATTTCAATATTTTTTTTAATGGTAATGTCATCTTTAGAAGCCTATAACTCAAAAACATGCCTGGTGACTTGTTCCGGGTTTTGTTAGAGTGGGTCACATAGGTATGCTTTAGTTTAGGTACTTCCTAGCAAACACAAATGTTTTTGTAAAAGATTAAGGGATCTAAAATGAGCGTTTATTGCGTTTCGACAGTATTTTTGTGGGACATGAGAGCACCTCAGACCTATCGAATTGCATTCTGAATCTGAAGCATGTCTTTCTGATATCAAATAATTTTCATTTTTGAAAATCACAATATAATACAAATTTTATGACAAATTATAAAAATTTGATATTTTTCAAATTTTTGATATATAACAGTCCTCGAAATAAAATTTATAAATCTAATGATATATTCTTATAGTGTATGTAGCAATTTTGTAGCTGGGAGGAAAAGCCGACGGTCAATTGAAAATTTTGACCTTTCATATTGAAGATATGATTTTTTCCCAAAAAGACCTTTTTTTTTTTGGTGTTTTGGGAAGAAAAAATCCATATCTTCAATACGAAAGGTCAAAATTTTCAGTTGATCGTCGGCTTTTCATCCCACCTACATACACTTTAAGTATAAGTCATCAGATTTATAAAGTTTACTTCCTCACTCACCTCACCAGGCTGTGTTCGACCATTGTTGGACGTAGCCCTCTTCATGATTCTTCCACTGTTCTCTGTCTCTTGCATTTCTTGTCCATGTAGGTCCCATGTAGGCAGTAATGTCATCACGCCACCTCCTCTTCTGTCTTCCTCTTGATCTTTTGCCTGTTCTTGGTTGCCATTCTGTTAGCCGTTTAGTCCATCTGTTATCTTCCCTTCGTGCCAGGTGACCTGCCCATCTCCATTTCGCTTCTTTGAGTTTCACCATAATGTCTTTGACTTGAGTTTGACGTCTTATTTCAGTGTTCTTGATTTTATCCCTTAAGGTAATGTGTAGCATCTTCCTTTCCATTGCTCTTTGGGCTGTTTGTAGTTTCTGTTCCAGGTACTTGGTTGTTGTCCATGTTTCTGCCCCATATGTCATTGTTGGCAATACACACTGGTTGAACATTCTACTTCTCAGATACATTGGTAACTTTTTATCACATAGAATGTCTTTGAATCTTCCAAAGCAACTCCAACCTGCCTTTATTCTGACCAGAGCTTCTTCCCTGGTGCTGTCCTCCATCTTCACTGTTTGGCCAAGATATTTATATCCTTCCACCCTTTCAATAACATCGCCTTCAACTACAATGACGTCCTCTGACTGGTGGTTTGTCATATATTTAGTTTTGCCCTTGTGTATCTTCAGTCCAATCTTTTTGCTTCCTTGATTCAGATCATTTAACTGGACCTCCATATCCTTTACTGATGTTGTCACCAAAGCTACATCGTCTGCAAATCTCAGATCAGTAAGCTTCTCGCCACCAATGTTGATCCCCCTCTCCTGTAGGTTCAGGTTTCTGAATATATCTTCCATTGCTGTTGTGAATATTTTAGGGGATATTGTGACTCCCTGTCTCACACCACGCTGAATTTGGATTGTTTTTGAAACATCATTTTCAATGTGGATTTTTGCTGTGGCATTTGTGTAGATGTCCTCAAGAATTTGGACATATCCCTCATTGACTCCAACTTTACGTAGTGCTGTAAAGAGGTCTTTATGTTCCACTGAGTCAAAGGCCTTCTCATAGTCTATATATCCAATGCATAGCTTCAAGTTATATTCATTTGCCTTCTCAATAAGTTGGTTGATGGCATGTAGATGGTCTACTGTTGAATATCCACTTCTGAAGCCTGCCTGTTCTCTTGGTTGGTTTTCATCAAGCACTCCTTTTATCCTGTTTTGTATTATCCTTGTGAAAATTGTATACACATGTGATAACAGGCTGATAGGTCTGTAGTTTTTTATGTCTGTTTTTTCACCTTTCTTGTAAAGGAGAATCACTTTTGCCTCTTTCCAGCAAACTGGTATCCTTTTTTCATTCAATATTTGATTATAGAGCCCAACTAGATGTTGAGTAATCCCGCTCCTCCAATCTTGATTATATCACTAGTAATTTCATCTGTTCCTGGTGCTTTGCTGTCTTTCATCTCCTTTACAGCCATTTCCACTTCTTTTTGTGTTATACTTGGTATAGCTGATATGTCTGGTGATATTGTATTTGGTTTTGCCTCATTTGATTTGGAACTATACAGGTCTTGATAAAAGTCTGCGCATACATCAAGTATCTCTTGCCTGTCATTTGTTAAGACACCGTCTGTTTGTCTCATTTGGTGCATTCTTGATTTCCTCCGGTTCAGCTTTGCAATATGCTGAGGTCCTCTTCCACTTTTGAGAATGATTTCTATTTGTTCTTTTCTCTTCTTTCTGCTCCTCTGTCTACGTTTTTTCCTCACAGTTTTGTGAGCTCTCTTTATTCGCTCTTTTAGGGTATTGATTTGTCAGTAATTTCTCTCAATTCTTTCCTCCTTCTGTCCAGAGCCTCAATCTCTTTGTCCTCCTCAGTTATTTGCTTCCTCTTCTTCTCTTGTGGAGCTACTTCTGCTGCCACTTCCATCACAATGCTGGATACAGCTTGGTATTTTTGGTCTACATCCAACTCTTCAATGTCTAATACCTCAAAGCGATTTTTCAATTCCAACTGGAATTCTGGCCTCTTCTCTCGTAGTCGTAGGATGTTAATCTTGCTTTTCTTTTCATTTCTGATAAATCTGAGTCTTGCTAGTCTTTTGCTGATATGAAGTTTACTTCAAGTACTGTTAAATATCAAAAATATCAATTTTTAATGATTTGTCATAAAATGTGTATTAAATTGCGAATTTCAAAAAATCAAAATTATTTAATATCAGAATGACATTCTTCGTATTCAGAATGCAATTCGATTTGTCTGATGTGCTCTAATGTCCCACAATAAATACTGTCCAAACGTTCATACCCCACCCCTTAAAGTGCTGAAAATGTTGCCAGAAAATGTTTCAATGTTGGGTTATACAATGGAACAAATCAAAAGTTTGATAACGTCCTATACATGTAAACACAAGTCCTTTAGTTAGAGGGAGGGGTCAAAAAGTCTGATTACGTTTGTAAAATCTTTCCGGTTTGAATTTTCACAATTTTACACTTACATTAGGGGTAGGGACGGAGGGAGTCAGCCTCCAAAGGAAAGGACTTTCGTTTATAGGACTTCATCAATTTATTTATATGTGACATGATCTGGTCCATGGGGGCCAAAGGAGGCATTTTTTGAAAATTGAGTTACACCAACTATTAGTATTACCTTATACAAACATTAGGCTATCATAATAATACTGAAAACACCAAAGGTCTACATTGTAGCATACTTGGTTCTAAAGGTATGAAGTTTCATGTTACTCCATATTTTTGCCTTTATCTCAATTTCAAATTTGCAGCCTTTGGCCCCCATGGACCAGATCGTGTTGAGCCACATATTTATTCTTTCATATTTTGCAGGTACCAGTCTTTCTAGAAGAAAAAGCTCGTGGGGTATGTCTTCATGTAAGAATTGATGGAGTTTGCCACAAACTAAGTCGCAGTGCCTCATTATTGGCAGGCACATGCCCTTCCCATCGCCTCATCATACAAGACCATGGTAATGGCCTAAGTTTGCTCTCCACCGGTGGCCAGGTTTATGTGGCCGGTGGCTTGAGTGATGACGGTGCAGTTACTCAATATTCTCCAGCTGATGGTCACGTATCCTTTAAGCCTCCAAGTCCACGGCCTGGTT
This sequence comes from Amphiura filiformis, assembly GCF_039555335.1. Taxonomy (NCBI): domain Eukaryota; kingdom Metazoa; phylum Echinodermata; class Ophiuroidea; order Amphilepidida; family Amphiuridae; genus Amphiura; species Amphiura filiformis. Next base: position 32,994,391 of record NC_092644.1, on the reverse strand, counting down.
TCCTCAAGTATGATTTACGGAGTGGTTTGTGGGTTACCCTTCCTCCAATGCCGGTGGGTCTAGCCTATCCAGCGTTAGTCGAATTGGATGGCTACATCTACGCTATGGGAAGTTCAAGCCAGTCGTATATTGATTGTTACGACGTGCTACGTTATGAAATTGCTACTAGACAATGGAAGCAAATCTGCCCTATGCCAGAAGACTTGAAAGGTATGTCAGCAGTAGCTCTCAATGGATATGTCCTTGTAGCAGGTTCACGTTGTAAATGGCGCAACATGATGAGTTTGTTTGTGCTCGCATTAAATCCTAAAAGATGCTCATGGTCCGTAGCATATGCAGCAGACATTCCCATAGAGGATAGTTACCCATTGTATTTGACGATGGTAGCATCGCATGTACGTCAATATCCCATACAAATAATAATGCACGATGACGTGTGCTACTTCCAAAGTATCAAATGTGAAGACGAAAGGTACAAGGTACGAGTTGAAGAAGTCATCTGGGATTGCGAGGATGAGAACCCAATCATCACTCTCGGGGAGGAGGTAGATCAAGAGGCAACTTTTGGTGCTTTGCTAAAAGATGAGGATGTTGTTAATCCTTCGCAGATGTTGACTTTTGATAAAAACCTAGCCAGGATGTCAAGAATGTCACAATGCAGTCTACAACACAACAAAGGAAACCCATTTATGAAAGCCATGGACATGTGGTGAAGAGACTTTTAATTACTATTGTGGACATTTAGACAATTTAGGGTTTGGCTGCTCTTCAATAATGATTAAATTTCTCATCAAATGACCTTTTAGCTCCTTTTCTTGTCATGTATTCTGATTTGCACATTCTGAAGCTGAAAATGTATTCTTTTGCAAAGTTATCTCAGCAAACACAAAACATAAAAGGCCTAAAATTTCAATGGGGTTATGACACAAATATAAGCTTTCACCAATATCTACATTTTGATGGGTTCAAGTTAGGGGGTGATGCTGTGCACAATCTGGTCACCCACCTTTAAGGAAACACTTGCTTTGCTGGGGGGGGGGCACTGGACTTTGGAAGTGATGGGGATGTGCCGACACCAGTTAGAAACCATAGGGGTCTTTTGGTGAGAGATTCAACACCAAGAAAGGGGGTCATTCAGTGAGGTCTTTGCATTAGACTGGGGAAATATTTACCAAGGAAGGGGTCTTTCTGTAACACTAGAACAATTTGTGGGTCAATATATATAAAAATTGACAAATTTATGGATACATTTTCAAAACGTCATCAAAATATAAATTTATTGGACAAATTTGAAGAAAATAATGAAATTTTGTGAATTTTTGAGAAAATCAATTAGTGAGAGATTGTCAGAAAGTTGTCCAACATTCTTGAAAAAGGGGGTGTTTTGGTGACAGTAAAACAGAAAAGGTGTTCATTGAGTTCTGGAGTTGGCAAATCGGGGTCAATGTGGCTGCACATCCTCATTACCCAATGTTAGTGGGTGCCACTGCAGATAGGAGGTGCTAGCTGCTTAAAGATTCACACTATTTTGTGTAAGGAAATCCTAATGATATTTATACACTTGATGGTGAATGTTATGGTCCTTATGGGGGAAAATATGTAACAAAACTTGCAAGTGTAATGCTGTAGTCTCAGGCCCGTAGCCAGGATATGTGTTTTTTTATGTGTGTGGGTGCAGATTTTCCAAATGCAGACCTTTTTATGTGAAATCTTCATTCTGACTATCAGGCCCGACGCAGGATTTCATTTGGGGTGCTGATTTTGAAAAAGTGGACCTTTTTCCAAGGGGGGGGCAATTTTGTTAAAAGTGGATAAAATTTGGACCTTTTTTGTCAAAAAAAGCTTTAAAAAAACCCTGCGTACTATAAGCAGACCTTAACCACCTCTACACTGATTTTTGGAGCCTATATAGTCCAGTCAAAGTGGGTTTTGACTCACCACTAATTGCAACAGAATTTTTTTCACTGCTATGAATGTCAGAAATGTCCCTGAACAGCATACAAAAAGTATACTAAAATATACTTGGTGGAAAGGTAGTTTTTGGCAGGAAAAGGTCATACAGGGGTCAAATTTCAAAATCGCTCCAATCATTTTTAAAACTATACCAAATTATTCCTCTAGTCATAAGGATTCAGAAAAAATATAGTTTGCCATATCTGTGATGTACGGTTCTTGAGTTATAACCGAAAAGGTCAAAGGTCAAATGTTGGGTTCAACAGAGGTCAAAAAACTAAAAATTGCCCGATTTTAACCAAAATGGTCTCAAATTGTTGGGCTTGCAAACATAATTCATTTAAAGAATATTTGCACTGTTTGGGTTGTTTAATTACATGCGTAACATCGAAAACTAGGTTGGGGTCAATAGAGTTCAATGGTCAATGACCTCTTTTACCCTGCTACCTAGGTAACGAAACATCCCAAGATATGGCAAATTATTCTTATTTTGGAGTGTTCTTAAAGGACGAACACATGAGACCATTTTCAAGGAGATCGGAGCATTTTTTCGAAGTTGACCCACGTGGAGCCCAAAATTTGACCTTTTTGCTTATAACTTGAGAATGGTACATCACATATATGACAAACTATACTTTTTCTGAATCCTTAAGACTAGAGGAATGCTTTGGTATATTTTTTAAAAAGATTAAAGCCATTTTGAAATTTGACCCCTATATGACCTTTTCCCGCCAAAAACTACCTTTCCACCAAGTATATTTTAGTATATTTTTGGTATGATGTTCAGGGGACATCTCTAAAATGTATAAAAGTGAAAAACATTCTGTTGCAATTAGTGATGGGTGACACCACTAATTTGTTTAGATTGACTGGACTAATATTGTAGACAAATTTCACAGAAAGTTCATGATTTGGGGGTATTTTGAAAATGTTAGCCTAATTTTGCTATTTTTTTTACAGACAAAGCTGATCTTTTGCTGATTTATGAGGGGTTGTCACACTCTACTGGCTATGGGCATGATTGGTCATGTAACAAGGTTTGCAGTATAATACAGACATTGATATATTAAGGGGGTACTACACCCCTGTGGTAAAAAGTTAAGTATATTATAGGGGCAAGGAATCCAATTACTTCACTGAAATTTCACTGACTCGAGACAAGCGGTTTGGCATATATGATAGGAAATGAGGTACATCCTTGCGGTACCTCATTTCTTATCATAAATAATTAACCGCTTGTCTTGGATCACAGAAATTTCAGTGTAGTAATTGGATTCCTTGCCCCTATAATATACGTAACTTTTGTTACCAATGTGTTATTAGTTTTTGAGAAAAATGCAAAAATAGACACAAATTTATCGAGGGGTGTAGTACCCCCTTAAAGTTTTCATTTTGTTAAATTGTGTCACTGTAATATTAAGTAGTGACATGTCCTTGGAAACCATACATGTAGAGTGTGCATTTGAAATTGCTCTTCATGAGGTAACAAAAAAATGTGGGCCTGCATATTTTTGCACCTCAAGGAAGAAAAATTGGTACTTGCAATAATTATGTGAATACTTGGAGGAATTGGAGGAAGTAGTTAGTTATTGGTGTGGGGGTGTGTGTGTGTGTGGGGGGGGGGGGATTCAATTCAAGGGAGAGGGCAAAGATTTGGTTTGGTATGATAAATACAAAAGTTGATGGACAAGGATTTTTGAAAAAATTTATCCTCCTCCCATATGGGGCACGCGTAATTGATTATAAATAAGAGAAATGCAAACTTTTTTTTCTTTTTGACAGCCATGGTGTTACTGCCTGTGGTTTATTCATAGTTTCAAATACACACAATAAAAAATGGTTGATATTTTTTATCAAACAACACACACAAACAATTAAACAAAAAACAAACACAAAAAGCAGCATAACAAAATTTAGTCAACAACTACCAAGAAGTTGTACATTGTAGCAACCTTAAAATAAATACAATTATAAAATAAAAGCCCACTTATTATAATGAAGAGGGAGTTTTTCAATGCAATGTGATATTCAGTCTCTCTTTGAATTGTAAGGAATGATTTTAAACCACTTAAATTGGGTTTTTATCCTGGAATTTGCATCTGTAAATGGAACATTTGGTACATAAATTATGTAAGTTAAAAAGAAATTACTGGTAATACCAAAGATTTAAATTGAAAGACATCCCCTGTCTGTAAATAAAAAAATATTTTGTATACAATGTATCATCCCAAAGTGGAATAACTAAATCACATTCACAAAAACTTGAAATGCAAACTTTGATTTTGTGCTTGTAGTTAGTTATTTTATTAATATTGGTAATTTGCTATTATAGCATGAACAGTTCAGATGCAAAAATGCAATATACACCATTTTCAAACTTTTTGCAATAAGGCCGCCAACATCTGCTATATGTTTCTAACTTTAAAGTTAACACTCTGTTTAGTGTAGGGCCTAGGCTATGAGTTTGCTCATAAATTTAATATTTTATGTTAATTTTGATAATTGGTTATGAAAGATATAAGAAAATGTGTTTTCCAAAAATTAGAATGCATAACCTGAATTTAATTTTGGTACAAATCTTCAGACTTGATTGTCACAGCATACGAAAAACGCCATAAAAATGCATGTTTTTGGCCCTTATTTCCAAAAATTGGTCAAATATTAGAATTGGACTTTTATTGCCAATTAGGATTTAGATATGTTTCATTTGGCAAAACAGGGTACCGTATTCATTCTAATAAGAAACCCAGAGCGCTTAACAAAGTCATTTTGGGTGGGGGCTTATTTCTTTACCTGGTTTACTTAATTTTGTTGTTAGGGGCGTTTATTAGAGACAAATTTATGGATGTTATAAATGGGTCCTGATCCTGAAATGTTCTAGTAGCTTTTCTGATGTAGAAAATGTATTGGAAGTTTACACAGGACTTCTAGTCCTCCAGCTATTTCACTGTATCAACGTCTATCCATCACGTCAACATTGATGGTACCCTTTAGCAAATTGAAAATACCCTGGGTGGGCGCATATTGGGGTATGGGCACTTATTGGAATGACTACAGAATTTGTTTTTATTCCATAAAGTAAGTACTGTGATTTTATGGAATACAGTATACATGTAGTAGTTGTAATGTACAAATCACCGTCTACAGCACATACTGTTGTATCTCAAAAGGCTGCCTTGTGTGATTTTGATTGTCATTTTTGAATTTCATATTGTTAATTTTAAATTTCAACATGCTTCTTTCTTTTATAAATAAACATGAGATTGTGTTTTTATCATGATAATACATGTTCCTCAATATCTCATCACAATTAGGTAACAATAATAACAAAATTACACAAGGCAGCCTTTATATGATGCAGACGAAATGTTAATGTTTTACCATATTGTGCCACTTTAGCAATCAAATATAGATGTCAACTGCTCAGTGCCAGAAGTGGGTAAGTGAAATAGCTGCCATGTGGGTAAGTGTAATAGCTGCCATGTGTAGCTTTCATGTTTCGATGAGTGCAATATATACTGTATTAATATTTGAACTATAACCTACAATATACTGTGTGTAAAACTGCCAAATGTTTACAGGGCAGCTATTGCACTAACCCACTTCTGGTACTGAGCAGTCATGTTTGTTGTTTTTTAATGTTTTAATTAGTATGTAATGTATGTGTATGTAAAATTAATAAATTATTGATCAACAAGTTTGCCTCACAATTTTTGCATTTATTTAACAAGTGTACATGGTGGAAGTGTACATTATATTATAATTGTTTTGCCCTGCAAATTGGAAGCCCCAAACTAACTTATAAAACTTATGAGCATAAGTAAGATCCGGGGATGGGGGGGTTGATAAATCAATACAATCACCCCCCAATGTTGACGCCTGTAGGTTTCTGACCAAATTACCCTCATGTTTGGCCATTTTAGCGGCCCAAAAGTGCAATATTTTGCGCGCTTCACACACATTTATTCCACTTTTGCACAATATTTTATCAGTTAAGTTACAAAATGGCAAAATTTTTCGTGTGCTTTTGTACCATAATCTTATTTTGTCGCCAAAAGGTGCTGGATTCACTATACTTCAAGAACTTTTTCCAACCATACCCCCCCCCCCCCAAATGTCAAAAAGAAATCCACGCCACTGCATATGAATGGGACATTTGCCCGCTTATTTTTATATGCCATAAAATTATAATTGCATGACTCTAAAATCTGCACCAAATATTATTTGATCCCCATTGTCTTGCCAAATGATCCCCCATTTTGGCTTTTGGCTTCCTGGGGGGGGGCACTCAGCTACATTGGTGTACACATGCGTGAACCAAAAAACGCGTAAAATGAGGTCTTTTTTTATCGACGAACGCGTAACGCACGTTCTGTGTTTGGGGAAAAAGGCGTTTTTTTGTAACCAGCAAAACGTGTTGCGGCAAGTTTTTTTTAAAAATTTGATGCATTTATACACAGGTGGGGAAATTTTTTTTTTTTTTTTTAGTGTTGGTGGGGAAAGTTTTTTTTTTTGCTCATGTAGTGGGTGAAGTTTTTTTTCAAAAACTTCCTACCCCCACCCTGAGAATCTAGTGGTGCGTCCCTAAGGGGGTAAATTTTCGGAAATTCTAGGAAATAAGTAGTACCAGATGGTACTTAAAGTTATTGTACTACTACAATGTACTAGCTTTTTTTTTTATATCTATGATACAAATTCCAGGGTATGATTTTTTTTCAAAAGGAGGATTGATGATTACTGTGTATGAAAGCTATTTGGAAGTTCATAGTTTGATATATTGCTTTCTATTTGAAATAAATTCTTACCTGATGAATTTTAAAAGAATGTGTACATTGTAATTCCTTTTTTAGCCATTGTGACCCTCTCCATTAAAGTGTATTGTTGATATTAATAAAAAAAACCTGCTAAGGGGTCCAATTTTGAACCTGTTTAGGGGGTACTTTTTTGGGGAAAGCACGCTAAAAACCTGTTAAGGGGGTGATTTTGAAAAACAGGGTAGAACCTGTTTAGGGGGTGTTTTTAAAACCGTTGTTCACACATGTGTACACATAGCTGAGTGCCCCCCCCTGGGGTTTGGCTTGCACTGCTCCTGGTTTTCATGTACATGTACTAGGCCAATAATTTTGAAGCTTTTTGAGCTGTGGAGCAGTGGCATAGCCAGCATTTTTACAGAGGGTGGGCAAAATAAAAGGGGGGGGGGGCAAGGCAACTTTTCAAGGGGGGCAAACTTTGACGAAAATGGGCTAAAAAGGGGGCGGTCAGCAACCCCAATATTTTGCCAGGGGGATGGTCCATACAATCGCCCCCCCCCCCCCAATGTTGATGCTCTACATATGGAAAACTTTTGCCCTGATTTGTGCATTAATAGCTATTTGTTTGCAACACTCAGTGTGTGTGTGACCTTTTTGTACACGACGACCTAATTGCACGGCTCATGAGCACTGCTCAGATAAGTGGACCATTCCACTTTACCAAATGGGTTCTAAACATTAGCGTAACAGAGTGAGTTAGGCCTATAGCAGGAAGTATAGCGTCGACAAACACATCCCGTGATCGTAAAGTGTTGTGGCCCGAATCATGGGTCAAATAATCGAAAAAAAATCGCCCAATTTTTCTCTTTACCATTGGTTTCTATGGGACAGTAAACTATCGGAAGTCGCGGGAGACAATGTTGAAAAGTCGTCCAAATTTTTTCTTAACCATTGGGACAGGAAATTGTCAAAAGTCGCTGGGAAAATCTTCAAAAGTCACCCAATTGGGCTACCAAATCGCAGGTTTGGCAACCCTGGAGACACGTTCCTTGTGATTGGACAAGTTTTGCCCACCTCTTCCCATGAACCAATCACGAAGTGTGTTATATCACTGGAAAGAGAATATTATGTACATTTTGATTCCGTCCGACGACCTCACATTTGACAGATATTTTAATTTTGCTGATGAATTTAGCACTGGCAACCCGTAGAAAATCGTCAAAGACAGGCACTGTCCTCATTGAAGCTTGAAAAAAAATGACCAAACGAAATCAAAATTGCCCACGTACCGGTTCCCGTCATTGGATATAATCGAATTTAGGCTTATTTGAAAGAAGAAGTTTTATATTTTATGAAACCGTCCGACGATTATAAGAAATTTTATTTTAAAAGCCATCAAAAGCAAAAGTTTTGTCAAAAACGAAAAATGCGCCGACGGAATCCCGTGCTTAATGAACCAATTAGGCCTGTGTTGAGCAGATGCGCGCAAGTTTTGCATATGGAAAACGAGTCAATAGTTGCTTGTAATAATTCAAACTAAATAAAGAAAATAAAAGATAATTAATAATTAAAAGTCACCTCGTCCCTTTTTCAAAATCTTCAGCAGGAAACTATTAAATAATCAAGTGCGAAGGGCCTTATTAGTTATAGACAAAAGAACAGAATTTGATGAGATGATTATTTGGTGGTGTGTTAGTGGTGTGCGCCCTTATTTTATGAGGGAGCTGTTATACCACGGGCTTCTTTTAGCTGGCAGAATTTTGCAAAAATACAAAAAATATCAAAATAAAAATTAAATTTTGCAATCAAAATATCGGTTTTACTCAATGCAGCATGAAGTGAAGTGACACTGACGCATCATTATTAATATTGCAGAGGCTGCACTACCTGTTTACCTGGCTGTACTAGTCAGTATTACTACTACTAGCTAATTGTAAGTAATGAATTATTAATAATAATATAAGCTTACCTGCTATGCCAATCAATATATAGGTATGCTAGGTGAATTCAAATTTGCCATCAAACTGCATCATTTTATATATCAAATTAAAGCCATTGAGTAAACAAAGCCAAAACTGAAAACCTTTTTTTCATGACATAGCACTTTCCGTAGCAAAGTTACATCTTGTCAAAGATTGACTTTCATCAAACAATGTCAAAAAGATTCAGCTAGCAAAATTCCCCAAAAGCGGCATTTCGGGGTGTTTCTAGATCTTAATCTCATGATGATAGCAGCTTTTTTAATGGAACTGCTATCAAAATCCTCTAAAATTCCATGACTTATCACCATAAAAAATCATATATTTGGGTCAAGTGAAGTATAGAAAACATATTTATGTACCGGTAGGTTTCTTTCTTCGGCCAGTTGTTTTAAATTTCTATGTAAAAATGCATTGACATTGTCGGCGAATTTGGCTGACTAGCAAATGTGTTTGCCTGGCATACCTACAATATAAATGAAACAGCATTTTATATAGAGGCCTGTCGAGTGCAGATCCGTCGGAACACGCTTTTCAATATACCGTATTTCGTCAAATAGTCCCCCCCCCCTCAAATAAACGCCACCACCACTTTTTTCAAACAAAAAATAACAAAAATGCCGATATTTCCATGCTATCTTGTGTAGTAAGCTTACCAAGTTGCTCACATGGTTGATAAGGCCAATTACAATTGATTCTTAGTTTCCTGTTTCCCGCCCACGTCCAAAGTCGAGAATTGCAAAATATTTAATTATTTTATATATATTTTTTATTTTCTCTTTAAAAATAACTTTTAATGACTACCATTTGCTACTTTCTGACTTTGATCATATCATCTATAATGATGAATAAACATAGAACCTAATTGTACCATTACTTATGTATAAAATCAAACATAGTACCCGGTTGTAAAATAATTAAATGCATGCTCCTTGTCAAAATGGCTTGATGTAGGTTGCGACCACTTATTTTAAAATAAAGAAAATAAAAGATAATTAATAATTAATAATTAAAAGTCGCCTCATCCCTGGTTTTCAACCATGAAACAGGAAACTAAGAATTAATTGTGAAGGGCCTAATAGCGTCAATAAATGGCGAAAATCTGCATCCGAAACCCGGAAGTGAATTAGGGGTTCATTCATATATTTTCATGACTAAACGGTTGTTTATGCCCGAGGGGCCGCTAGGCCTCATCGTGACATCATCCAAGCAGCAAATTAAGTTCATTTCCCGTTGAAAAAGCGTTATCCGACGGATCTGCAGTTGTCGCTCATTCTGTTTAAATTCGTGAGAAGTTGTACGGCTTCAATTGACTTGCTTTTGGTGTATAGTTGATAGAGAAATCTATCTACTATCCATGACGACACGATAGTTACTGTGTGGATAGAAGATAGAGGGTGCTAGTATAACACGTTCAGTCATCATATCGTCTTCAGTTTTAAAACAATGTTCATTTATTAAATAGATGGTCCAATTTGGCTACAAGTTAGCTTGGCTAACATTTATCTTAGCTGAAGTGTTTGCTTACTTTTAACCGGAAACACAGGCCCTGAAGTACAAATTCAGACCATAAATATGAGTCTGTTTTTAAATTCTGCAACCTTGCTTGTTGTTTTGACGACTGTCAACTGCGTCGCTGATTAAAGATTTGAGAAAATCCAGTGCTGGGCAAATCAATCCATCTCCCGATTTGCAAAGGTTGACTTGTCATTGCAAACTGACCAGTGATACCCTTCCGGTTCTTGAACATCTTGGCGTATTTTGGGGGGCTTTGGGGGGGCTTTGGGCGCCAGCCCCGGGTAAAAAGCAGAGGCGGCCAAAATGAAGGCGGCAGAAGAAGAAGGCGGCAAAAACAGGGCGGCAAAAAGCGAAAGGCGGCAAAAAGAATTAGTAAATAAAAAGGGCGGACAAATTTGATAAAGCATAAAAAATTATGAAAAAATGGGTACTATACTACATCACAATGTGCTGAATTTAGGGCGTAACCCTTTTTTTTTTCTTTTTTTTTTGCTCTTCACTTTTCAAACGACCGAAAAAAATAATTGGGTCAACCTTTTCGGCCTGTAGAGGAAGGGCGGCAAAATTGAATTTTCTTCAGCCCCCCGGGTTTGGGCGGCCACGGTACGCCACTGTTGAACATGTGAGCCCAGCACTACACGTGACTGTTGATCACTATTACAATGGGGACTGTGTAATGTCTGACGATCACGCCAGGAAATTTGACACAAAATGACGTTTTTAGTAAGTACAATCATGATGAATTGATGAAGGTATATAGCGCATGTCTCACTAATATGTCAAGAACAATATCCTCATATTTTTGAGATAATAATTAACTTGAGGAAGAAGTTTTTATTCATAATCATATGCATGGCATTGTGCCCTCGAATTAAGGATCTGAAGGGGCACAGCAACTTTTTTAGGGCAAGTTGATAATTGCTTTGGATTTTCACTGAAAAGGCAAGGCAGCACAGCAGTTTGTAATATCAAGAGGGCATCATGGCAACTGTTGAAAATTTGAGAAGGGCACCAAGGCAATTTCTCAAAAGTGAAGAAAACACACACAAACATAGATAGATGATTTTATAATGAAGGGCTGGGGCACTGACGGCTACTTCATTAGAGGGCACGGCAAGTGACTGCCTTGGGTAAAGGACATATTTTGAGGGCATTACGGCAGTGGGGATGGGCACCCACGGCAAAATGTCATGGGTGCCGTGCAAGGCTTTAATATATAAAACCAGGCAGTCACCCAGGCATTTTTTACCCCATGGTTGTCAAATTTTGGCTCCTGGTGTGTCCAATATTTGACACTACAAACTATAGGACCAGGAGTCATCTTTGGGACCAGAAGCTCATTTTAGCTCCTGTTCCAGGCATACTTAATAGGCCTGGTGCCGTGGGTTAATTCGAGGGCTGGTGCCCTGCATGGCAATGATGTACATGTGCCAAACAAGGTATGTGAGATAATGTGACATATGAGAACAAACTTGCACCTTCCAACTTTAGTATCACACGCGCTATGCATGTTCATTCTAAAGTTTGAATTTTTGAACATGTGTATCTATATAGGCACTTTAAATACGCTTATGCGTGAGTGGCTCGTAAAAATGTTGCCAAGAAGTAAGCAAAATTTGATCCGATTAAACAAGACACTGAAATGGCCAAATATCGCCCAAGGCCAATAGGCATGCAGTTGAGCAAAGGTAATTTATTCTATTCATTCTTCACACATGTCACAATAGCAATTGGTAATCTGATAATAGGTTGGGCGAGACGTTTATTTTAAATGTTTATGTTTGCGGAGCTGATTTTTGTCATTTTTGTCTCGCCTGAATGTTCAGGGAGAGACTTAGTAATCACTATGGTGTGTGTGTGCGTGTGTGTGTGTGTGTGTGGATGTGTGTGCACTTGTTTCATGCTGAAATTGGGGATACACACAAGGATTCGTACCAATCAATTGGGGACATACGGTGAAATGGGGATATCCCCAATTCTCTAATGGTCATAATATGTTAAAATTTGATGTAAAAATGCATTTTTGAAAATCTGGGGTGATTTGAGGTACATACCCAGTTTGCATGGTTTTATCCCAATCTGCCACACACATGTGTGTAAGATGCTTTAACAATGCAGTTTACACACAGTTTAGGTGACATCCCCATATCAACAGACAAAAACCACACTGTTGTGGCGTCCCCATTTGCACAGTCAAAAATCAAGCTGAGTGTGTCCCCATTTCCACAGAAAAAAAATAACTGATGTGATCTCCCCATTTCCACTGACAAAATATAATAAGCCAACCCAATTTGATGTCCCCATTTCCATGGACAAAAGTGAACCTAATGTGGCCAGCAGCTCATTTGACTTGTGCATATTTTTCAACTTCAACGTAAGTAACTTCCCAGCAAACACAAAACGTTTTCGACATCATTCGCAAAAGGATATAAAAGGTTGTCAGAAAACGTTTAAATGTCGGGTTATATAAAGGGTATATTAAGAGTATAAAACGTTTTCATAACCTTAAAAAAACATTTTTTGATAATCTACTGCTCAGCAAACATAAAGGGTATAAAAATGTTTTAATAACATTCCAAAAACATTCTTGAAAACTTGATACAAAACATTCTAAACAGAATGTTATTTTGGGAGTTGAAAAAATATTTTGCGAAAAATGTTTGCCCAAAATATTTGCAATAACGTTTTAAAAGCGTTTTCATGACCTTTATATAACCCGACATTTAAATGTTATTTTAAAAGGTTTTAAAAAAATCATTTTAAGAACATTTCTGTGTTTGCTGGGTTCAAATATTTTAACATAATGTAAAAGTATTGACAAAATATTTGGCAAAAATGTTTGCAAAAATAGTTTAAAATAACATTTTTGAAAACATTTAAAAAAATATTGTTGTAGTGTGTTTTCATACAAAACGTTTTAAAATGTTATCATGACCTTTATATAACCCGACATTTTAATGTTATTAAAACGTTTTTACCTAAACCAAAAGCCAAAATATAAGTTATTTAAAACGTTTTTAAAACGTTTTTGTGTTTGCTGGGTTGCAACTTAATTTTGCATGGTTATAAGCTGAAATTGACAAGTATGTAGCCTACAGAAATTTGTCAACAATTCATTACTTGTTGATATCTATTCAGAATTTCATATCAGCAATGTGGAATATCAGAGTACTGTTTTGATTTCATGCTGTTTTCTTCATTAACGAGTTTATATTCGGGGTTTATATTATTTATAGGGGCCTAGATTTTCAATTTGTGATGTTCATACTCATAGTAAATCACATGCTAGGGTGTGAGTTCTATTCATTTGACAATGGTATCTAATAGGCCCCTTCTACTGGTTTATGGCCACTGTATTATAAACAGTAAAACTAGAATGGTATGTATAATGGGTAGAAAGTAAAAAATAATGGCACCGTGAGGTTGTTGTATGAAAAAGACCAGCACGGAAATTCATCCTTCAAAAACTGTGTTTTGTATATGGTGTCATAGCTGTCATGTAAAAAATAATATGCCCAATTTTCTTCCCCATATGGTCAGGAGTGTTACATGCTAGCGTGAAAAGAGGTACTTGTATTTGAAATATGCACTGTAAAAAATGTACAAGTTAAAAAGTTTTGCATGGGTTTTCATGGCATTTTCTGAAATGTTTGCTATTATTAAGTACCACATTCTTTCAAATTAGTCACTTAATAGTCTACTTATGAAAATATAAAGACTACATGGTGCGCAAAATAAATGTTCCAAAACTCACTTGTCGCAAGAACACTCTTTGTAATTTTGACCACTTTGTCACACTTTGGTGCCATTATTTCTGATTATATCCATAATTTATGTACACTTGTTTCATGCTGTAAATGGGGATACACACAAGGATCCTTACCAGTCAATTGGGGAAATACCGCGAAATGGGGATATTCCCGTTGACCTTAACTTTGATGTTGATTTGGTTTTGTCAGGATAAGGCCTACTATGTTGACCTAGGCTACCTTAGCCTGGTCCTAGGCCTGCTGATTTGTAATTGTAGTACGTCATCCCCAGTTTGGTACTAACATTTCTTTGTGTACCAGTATAGGCCAATATCTATCATCTCATATAACACGGGACATCGTTACTGGATAGGGAAGATTATTATTGTTAAAACAACATCTTTATAAATTCTTATGCTCATACAGCACACAAGGGAAAATGGGTGACAAACTTAACACTTTATTCACATCGATCAAGACCTTGCACAATCCCTAAACTGGCATTTACCAATGTCCTGTTCCATTTTGCATGGTGTGTGAACTGTTTATTAAACCAGAGAAGATGAGAAAATACAGAAACTATAATTATACCACTCCAATTCCAAATTGATACCTTGTACTGGAGTCTGTAGAGAAGAATCTTTTATGAGAACAGCTGCTGAAAATTGGGCCCATACTTAGGTTTCAATTGTGACATTCTGTTATCAAAAGAAGATCGAATGGGAATATCCTTATTTTTGCGGTATTATTTTTCCCCAATTGACTGGTAAGAATCCTTGTGTGTATCCCCAATTGCAGCATGAAATAAGTGTCTGTGAGAGCGACACTGTGCCACACCTTTGTGCCCAATTTGCAATACTTCCCCAGTTGACTGGTAAGAAACCTTTTGTGTATCCCCAATTTCAGCATGAAATAAGTGTCTGATTGCCACATCCCCATGTAACAAAAAGAAATGAAGATATCCCTATTTCACGGTACTTCCCCAATTGAATCCTTGTATCTATCCTGAATGAAATAAGTGTCTGTGATTTTGACATTCTGCCACACCTTCATGTTATAAAAAAGAGGAATGGGGTATATCCTTATTTTGCGGCATTTCCCCAATTGACTGGTAAGAATCCTTGTGTGTATCCCCAATTGCAGCATTTAGGAACTATAAGCATACACTTAACACTTTATTAAATGATACGTGAAGAAACCCAGGTATTCGTAGGTAACATGATAGATTTAACAATATCTATATTGAGTTTAGAGGTTCAAATTTTGCTATTATGTTAATGAATGAATAAAATGGTAATTATTGAATGAATCCGTATATGGGTAATACTATTGTCCAAGGGTACCGCTTAAGGCAGTCTGCAGACTCCACATGTTACATATAATATTTTATGTATAATACTTTTCGTGACGTCAAAAAGTATTACACGTCGAATGAGAAGTATGTACCGGGAAAATATATATTTTGTTATATTGGGTGTTGCTTAATTAATTCATAAGGAGTTGCTCAATTTCTAAGAGTGGTAAATTTAGTGAGTGTTCTTACACGCATAATGATGAACACCTTTTGATGTCTTCTTGCATAATATTTTAACTGTACAGTAGGCTTATACTTCAATTACTAATTTTAAAACAAACAAACCAAAAAAACGGATAATTTACTACATTAATTTTATAGACATCCCACATAATAATACGGTAATAAAATTGCTTTGATTTTATTCATGTTATCAATAATCATGAATAGTTTGGTACGGTATTTAGAGGCCTACGCTGGAATAAAAAAAAGCCGGATGACACAACACTTCACAACGCCACTCTACTTACGGGTAAAACAATAAATTAATAAGAGTTGCAGAACTGGTTACAACATAAACACGTTGGGTTATGAATTTGCAACACTTTGTGCATGTTGATATCGGTGATATTACATGTAATGTTGGAGTATGTTCTATTTATCATCCCAAAATAGGCCTACATTAAAACATGAATAATGTTAATCATATGCAACGCCTCTTATATGGGTACTAATGATCCCACAATTAATACAACTTTAATAAAACTATAATAAAATAATAATTTTAATACATATAATTAACAACCATAATAAAATTAATAGAACTACAATTAGTATAGGCCTACTAATAAACGCGTTGAACGTTTAAAAAGTATGACCCGTCTTTTTTTATTGTAATGTATACAAAAAGAAGCTTGGAGATCATACTGCAAGAAAATCCAAAAGTCGCCGTAACGTGATTCTGAGGTATGCCAGCCTCAAGCTGACCAATAGCGAGCTTTATCCAGGTCTGGTAATTGAACCATGTTTGATTAGAACTTTCTTGCAAATGACCACTATGAAGAAGTGACCAGCAAGATAGGTTGACTTGCGTTGATCTGTTTGAATCCACATGTACTAGAACTGCTAATCCCATCCTAGCACTTTTCATTCAACATGATGTACTGCAAACAACATTTCATACATTCTTTTATTCATGCATTAAACCACTCGTTCATTCATTCAGAGCAATAAGATGAGCGCAGATAATGGTCTATTTCGCACATTTTCTTTGAGACCTCTCTGTCTTTCAAAGAAAGTTACTCAGCCGTGGAATAAATTATCGTCACAAATGAGGTGTCATTGTTGACAGGAAAGAACAATGTTTTCGCTGGTATGAAACAATATGGAGATAGATTTCAAAATTGTCTGATATACAACCGTTTTTTAAAGTTTCCAAACTTTTTTGAGGAGTTTAGTAGATCCATTAAATAAGAATTTTGGAACAAACCGTTTTAATTTTCTGGGAATTTAATCCACAGATTTATTCACAATATTTCGACCCTTGGCCTTTATCAAGTGTGGGCTGCGATTCACGTGCTTGAAAACAACCAAAGAAAAGATTGTTGCGTGAAGCGTGTGCGTGTGGCGATCAGCGTGTTGTGCGTCTTGGCGTAAAGCGCTACATACCATAAACATGCAGGAAATACACAAAAGCGAAAACAGATACGCAGATCGCAACTCCTGGACTACTGAGCGGCATGATGGATGAAATTTCACATTTATTTATATTGAATACATTAAATTGTAGATTCATGCCGTTGGGTTACTTGGGTTTGAGTGTCCCAAGTTGGAAAATGATTTGTTGTTCCATCAGCTTGCGGTTCTTTCTATCTGAAACTTGAGTAAGTGCTGTCACTTCGACATCATCCAAGGTGTGGTCACTGGTAGTGAAGTGCTCCGGAACTGGTCGGGAGATGTCACGCAGAACTGAAGGATATCGTGTCTGTGCTCTGTAAATCTGTCGGCCAACCACGCTCTATCTCCTCGATATATAGACAGGTGGGATGGCGTTTGCAACTAATGCAATGAATCACATGGGTTGAAATGCAACTGAATGTTTTCTTGATGTGATACACTCCTCTGGGTCCCGCTACGCTGTTGTTGCTCCTCAGATGGCGGCAGGTGTTGCATCTGTGTCGCTTGCAGGTTACCGTGCCGTGGTTGGCTACCGTCTCTTCATCTGTTTGTGGTAGTGAAGAGCGAACAAGGTGATCTTTAACGTTCTTGTCGCGACGGTAGGACACAATGGGTTGTTCTTTGAAGATATCAGTGGTTGTAGGATGATCACTAATTATCTTCCAGTTGCGCATGATCACATTACTTACTGCAACAGTGGCTGGATGATATGTGAGTACAAGCGGGGACATTGGTGATTGTCGGCACGCTCTTCAGTCGAAGGCTCTCTTCTCTGGTGATGGTATGAACCCGCTGTAATGCCGCAGAGTTGACATTGTCGAGGTAACCACAAGACTTGAAGAACTGGATCATGTCCAAGGATTGCTTGCTGAAGTCGGCTTCACTGCTGCATAGTCGTCTCAGGCGGAGAAGTCGTGAGAACGGTATGGAATTCTTACATGACTTTGGATGTGATGATGTGTAGGTCAAGTACGAATGGGAGTCAGTGCTCTTGTAGTGTACTGAAGTGCAGAGATGATTGCCATCGATGGTGATCATGATGTCTAGGAAACTGATCTGTTCGTTGGAGATTTCCCAGGTATATCTAAGCGCCGGGTGGAATTGATTGACAAATTCCATGAAGTGTAACAAATCTTCTTCTCTGCAGTTAGCGTCGCGATTATGTCATCAATGTATCTGAGGAAGTGATGAGGTTTTGGACCCTTATACTGTTGTAGAAACTGTTGTTCAATGAAACCCATGAAGATACAAGCATATACTGGTCCGAATCTGGTACCCATCTTTACGCCCTGGGTCTGAAGGTAAAACTGTCCATTGAATTCAAAGCAATTGAGATTCGGAACAAGTTCAGCAAGTCGACAATAGTGTCAGTTGATGGTTCTTTGATCTTACGTCTGTCAAGGAAATGACGTAAAGCTCGTAGTCACTCGTCATGTGGGATACTGGTGTACAAGGACTTCACATCCATAGTGAATAGTAGTGATTGATTTGCATTGAATGAAGTGAACATCGTTGAGAAGCCTAAGGGCATGTTGTGAGTCCTTGACATAATAATAGGCCTTGTGTATTTTCCAGCAAAAGGAATTTAATTATTGGAATTTGAGGGGTCCAATTTTTTTTGGATTCGAGGGTCAGTTTCACGGTTTCATAATGGACATGTCGAATTAGTAAGAATATGTGCTTAAAAATAGGCATATTCTTGAAAATCTGAAATTTTGTTTATAAATATGGGTGCATTATAAACATTAATGAAGAAAATGCAAGCAAATGTGTGTATCTTATAACTGTTTTATAAGTTTATGAAATTAGATGTCATGGTGTAGGGAAAGCCAATGAAAAACACTACAGAGTACACAATGGTACAGGAATTCAGTTTCCTGGCACGGTGGATTTTAATAGATCTGGTGAATTTATTACTATAGTAGGCCTACTGGTAAAGTGCAGAATAAACATCCAAAAGCACCTCTTGGATTTTTAGCAGCATCAGTAGAAATTTATCTTTGATAGATTTTCGGATGACCTCGCTTGAATCTAGCAAACAATTAAGAGTCGGGATTATAGCGCGCTATTTAATGTGATTCAACTCGGCGTGGAACCCATTTTTATTTGACTTGTAATATACTTTTTGACGTCACGAAAAGTATTATACATAAAATATTGTAATGTAACATATGGAGTCACCAATTTTTGGTGAAAGCATTTCTGCATGCTGTATCTTCTGCCATCAACATAATGAAATTAATAATAATTTGCATTTAGGCTTTGTCTGGGTTTTGTTGAGTTGAAATTACTGTAAGAATATTGTCCATTTTCTGATTGGTCTCTTGAAATAAAACTGAACAAAATTAACTTTCTGTTCAACAGAATAATACTGCATCTGCCATGCTATGGCTGGACCTACTCAAATGACCCGCCAAATGTACTGTGCGCTGTGTGCGGGCAGCGAACCTCGTGTTGCATTATGTCCCGTAAACATAGTAAACAGCTTGCTCAGGAATTTGGAATGCGGGCTAAATCATACGTTATGAACTTGACATTCACAGGGTACAGTAGAGGGTACAAAGATTATGTCATGTGAAAAGGACATTAATATTTGTTAACAGCAACTTAGATTATTTTCACAAATCTACATGTAACCTTTTTGGGACACCGGTATAATCATAAAATCATGAACCAATAAATGCCCAAATACTACAGATATCATTTAGATTCATCACTTCTCTGCAGAACTTTAAAACATTCCTAAAGACTCATCTTATTCAAATTGTCGCGTTCAAGATGTAGATTAATTATTGTACTTAATTTATGGTATAGTAACCTTGTTTTTAATTTATGGCATTGTACAGCTGGCTTGTACCTTGCAAATAATTTGTGTATTTAGCTTTCATGTATTTTGCTTTGTAAAGCGCTTGGTGAACTTGCTTTTGTTGTGAGGCGCTCAAAAATATATTTTATTATTATTATTATTATTATTATTCAGATAATGTATAATTTGATGCTTTAATGAAGAGCTGAAAGTGTATTTGCATCATTTTATTTAGAAATACATATTCGTGGTCAAAACATTTAAACAATTCCGTAGCAAGCTCCCTATTTGAAAAAAGGGTTAAAAATATGCCCTTAAAAGCATTTATGTTTCTCAAAATGTATGCATGAAAAAATAAATCACCTACATGCTTCCAATCACACATTCTTTTCAGAACCACCACAGAGGATAAACCCACTTATGGAGTCCACCCCGGTGTTGTCACCCACTATGAAGGCACTTGTATAATAGGGCCTACTCCTCAGTTTATACCAAACAAATACGAACTATATACCTATTGTACCCAACTAGATTTTCATTATTATGATATGTAGGCCTACTAATAGGTCTACTCTTTTCTAATAAAGAAAAGATATCCATTTGAATGAAATCAAAACCACTCATGCTTAATTTTCATAGTAGAACATCACTATATGTTAGCATAGGCCTACACAATGCCATAATAGACATTGCATTTTCCATTTGTAGAGAAAAACTCCGTCACTTAAAATGGACCAAATTGCCAATGTCAAAAGTTAGGCATTTTAGACCCAAGTTATATAGCTATGCAGATTTATGTTTCTACTGTGAACAAATATACCTAAATTAAGCTGAGCAAAATGTAGCCGATGAGATCAATTAAGATCAATTAAGTCTTGATCACCATTAAAGCGCTTCAGACTCCGTATTATGCGTACAATATTGTATGTACAATACTTTTAAATGACGATCAAATAGTATTACGTGCAATAAATAGTATGTACCGGGAAAATATATATTTTGCTACAATAATAGGTTGCTTAATTGATACGGAGTTGCCAAATTTCTAAGAGTTCTAAATTTAGTGAGTGCACGTAATGATGAACATCTTTTAATGTCTTCTTGTATTCAACCATGGTAGGTATCATAACACCTACCATGATTCAACTGTACTTGAATTATTATATAATCAATAGGCACCTTTTAAAGTTAATAATACGTCAGTATTAATACTAATATTAATAATATTAAAATTGTAATAATAATATAAATGGCACATTCAGATCTTATTTATTTATTTATAGATTTATCTATTTAGGCCTATTTGTTTATTTATTTATTTATTTATTGATTGATTGATTGATTGATTGATAACTGATTGATTAATTGATTTAGAGATTCCTATATTGATTTAGAAAGTTTAAAAGTATTATTTGTAGGCCTTTGTATTTATTCTGGTTCTGATTTTATTGATACTGATATTTTTTCTTCTTTTTTAAGTTTTGGCATAGCATTCGTTACATTATAACACGCTGTGTTATGAATTTGCAACACCTTTTTACACATTGATATCGTTGAGGCATGTTATGATAGGCCTACTTATGATCATCACAATACGTCCATAAGCGTGTTAATGCAGTAACCGTAGCGTTAGGGCACGGAAGCCCCCGCCCCCATTGATCTGAAATATTAGAAAATCCCATAGGAAAACTGCCGAAAAGCGGCTTGTGCCCCTCCCCTCATCAGAACCGGATGCAACGCCTTCTATACTTTTTCATTCATTAATTATAGGCGCATTAATAGTAATGCGACGAGTTTTTAAAAAGTAATATCCGCCTTTTTTTTTTCTTTTTTGAAATGACATACGGTACTTGTCAGCATGGAAAACATTTTTTTTTTCGTCAGAGGCAGATATTTGGCCTATTCAGTGTCATAAAGCTACAAAATAGACTATCTTTTAAAATCATTTTTAAATATTTTTTTATTTATTTTTCAACCTTATTGTTTGTATTTGTAATGTTCACACAATCTGAACATGTGCTTGTAGGACAACGATTTTGAATTAAACATGTTAATTGTGAATTGATTTTAATTCCCTAGAACACCACAGTTAAGCGTCCAAAATTGTAAGTGGGTTTTCTTTTATTTAACCTCATTATTTCGCTAAAATTACTCGAAAACCCTCCTAAGAGTTGTTGTTACTAATAAACATTTCATAATTTTGGGCAAAGGATAGCCAAATAGTTGACCGAAATCGTATATTTGCACCAATATTTGACTGAAATCGTATATTAACATTACCGCCCTTCGTGGCTTTATTGCAAGCCAAAGTGTGAAAGCGAGATTATTTGAAATATATATTTCAGAGTTGAAAGAGTTTCAATCCTCTGAATATATTTCTGAAATATGTCTCTCTGATTGGTTGATGGTCAAGAGGATTACGGCATCCTCAAAGCCTCTTGCTGTAATTCTCTAATCGATATCTATTATAGGACCGATCTTCTGAAATCCATACAACCGTGTCAAATGAAATAGTCTCGAATCATAATTTGTGCACGATACAACGTTGATACGTCAGATTTTGGAATTTTATTAAAAATAGGCATAAATCACATTGAACAGGTTGAATGCTGGCAAAAGTAGATAAAATAACTATGGATCGAATTTACATTAATCAGTCCTGGGGCCAGGATAACATTTAGGACTCCTTGAATTCTAAAACAATACTTCGCCAAATGTCCTTGCTTTCATTTTCTCATTTAATTTGTTTTAATTTTAATTAATTTCTTTATCCACTGGCTCTCTGGTAAATCCGGTATTGCCAAATATTTCTTGTCCATTACCCGTGTTAATCTATTTATTTATTAAAATGAACCATCTATTAAATTCCTATAATACAATGTATAGGCCTAGTGTATTTGATAACAAATTTGTTTTTATTTTTGATTGGAATTTGGGTTCCATTGCACGATTTCATAATAAGATATGTTTGGGCATGGCGGAATTAGTATATGATTAAAAATAGACATACTCTTAGGCCCCCCCTTTTTTAATGTTTGTAGGCCTACATTATTGATATCAATATTTATGTACAAAATGCAAAAGAATGTATATATATTTGATTGATTTGTAAACATTAAATTTGATGTTTACTCATAATTATGTCTGGAAAGTCAGGGAAAAACTAAGGAGTATCGGTATTTAGTTTCCTGGGAAACTGAATCAGATGAGCAGTGAGTAAAAACATTTGCCCTAAATCTTTATTTGATTTTTATTGTTTTATGAATTATCAGGGCTACTGGAAAAGTGCAGAAAAAACCTCCAAACGCTAGGATTTTTCATCAGCAGCAGTAGAAATTTCTCTTGCATAGATTTTCTGGTGACCTCGCTTGGATTTAGCAAACAATGAACCGTCAGGGTTATAGCGCGTTATTTAATCTGATTCCACTCGTCGTGGCACGTATATTTATTGCACGTGTAATACTTTTTGACGTCACGAAAAGTATTGTACATACAATATTGTACGTACAATACGGAGTCTGAAGCTAGCCTTAATCGAAACACGTTCTACGATAACTTTATATAGTTCCTCAAAAATAGAGAAACTTTAGTGTCTTTTTCCCTATGGAATAAATGGCCTTTTGGTTGGAATTTCTTCACAACCACCCATATTACAATCTGCATGTCTTGCATGCAAAAACATAGCTTCTTTTTACCTAAAACTTAGCAATTAATTTGCATGAAGGTAAAATATATAGCTGTACCAATCTTTTCTCTAAAAATATAGGTCTACTGATATCTGAACATTAGATTGCGTAATCATCCCTTCACCAATAATTAAGAGCGGGGTTGGGAATTGGAAGGAAGACATTTTGACCAGCTGAGAGGGAAGGGTGCAAACCATTTTTGGCAAGCCAAGAGGGGCAAGTGATTTTGGCACACATTAAGGGCTCGGATAGCGGCATTTTCACATACTTTTTGTGGGACCTGAGAGCACATCATACATATTGAATTGCATTTTGAATACAAGGAATGTTCTTCTGATATCAAATACTAGTAATTTAGATTTTTTGAAATTTGCGATATAATGATTGAAAATCTATATTTTTGAAATTTAACAGTCATCAAAGTAAATTGAATAAATCTAATGATAATTTTGTACTTAAAGTGTAAGTAGCTGGGATGAAAAGTCGTTCATCATATGAAAATTTTTACATTTCGTATTAAAGATATAGATTTCTTTTCAAAACACCAAAAAATGTAAGTCTTTTTGGAAAAAAAAATGTATATCTTCAATATGAAAGGTCAGAATTTTTAAATGATCATTGGCTTTTCATCCCAGCTACATACACTTTACATATCATTAGATTTATAAAGTTTACTCCGTGGACTGTTAATATCAAAAATGAAAAAAATGGTAATATTTTATAATTTGCCATAAAATTTGTATCATATCGCAAATTTCAAAGAATACTTATTCGGTATGTCTGATGTGCTCTCAGGTCCCACAAAAAATACTGTGCAAACGTTGTTATCAGATTCCTTAATGGGGCCCCTTTTAAATAAAATGCTTAAAAAGCAGTATGCTTAAAATATGCAAATTTTCCTGTTTGTTGCACTCACAATATAGACCATTTAAGGGATGGGGTATGAACGTTTGGACAGTATTTATTGTGGGACATTAGAGCACACCAGACATATCGAATTGCATTCTGAATACGAAGAATGTCCTTCTGATATCATTTTTTGACATTCGCAGTGTAATACACATTTTATGGTAAATGATTAAAAATTGATATTTTTGATATTTAACAGTACTCAAAGTAAACTTTATAAATCTGATGATAATTATGTACTTAAAGTGTATGTAGGTAGGATGAAAAGCCGACGATCAGTTAGGTCTTTTGGGGAAAAAATCCATATCTTCAATATGAAAGGTCAAAATTTTCAATTGATTGTCGGCTTTTCCTCCCAGCTACATACACTTTAAGAATATATCATTAGATTTATAAAATTTACTTCGAGGACTGTTATATATCAAAAATGTGAAAAATATCAAATTTTAATAATTTGTCATAAAATTTGTATTATATCGTGAATTTCAAAAATGAAAATTATTTGATATCATTATTATTATGGATATGTCTGATCATCCTGATGTGCTCTCATGTCCCACAAAAAATACTGTCAAAACGCTCATTCCAGATCCCTTAAGGTTTGCACATTTAGATCCCAAAAATTTAGCATGGGAGGGGAGGGCAAGATTTTTGGCAGGCCGAGAGGGGTTGGGAAGTGATTTTTGGCAGGCCCAGAGGGGCAAATGATTAAAATTGATATTTTTGATATTTAACAGTCCTCGAGTAAACTTTATAAATCTAATGATATGTACTTAAAGTGTATGTAGCTGGGATAAAAAGTGTATGTAGCTATTGAAGATATGTATTTTTTCCCAAAAACACCACAAAAAAATCCATATCTTCAATACGAAAGGTCAAACATTTCATTTGATTGTCAGCTTTTCATCCCAGCTACATACACTTTAAGTACACATCATTAGATTTATATTTAAAACATTGTTGTTTACAACATTGTTTCATGAAGGCAAGCCAAGCAGGCTAGGCCGACCTACACTCATCAGATCAGAACATCAGAACATAATGCAATGAGTGTAGGATGGCCTGGTTGAGCAATTTACTATGTGGATGATTTACCTGGATTTATCATTAGATTTAGAAAGTTTACTTCGAGGACTGTTAAATATCAAAAATATCAATTTTTAATCATGGGCCTGCCAAAAATCACTTCCCAACCCCTCTCGGCCTGCCAAAAAATCTTGCCAATTATATCACAAATTTCAAAAAATCTAAATTAATGGATATCATCAGGACATTCCTCGTATTCAGAATTCAATTCGATATGTCTGATGCATGATGTGCTCTCATGTCCCGCAAAAAATACTGTCCAAATGACAAACGTTCATACCAGAGCCCTTACCCCAGTTTCAGACCAATTTTAATCTCATGTTTTGGTTATTTTTGCAATACAATTGCACATTTTGTTTGAGTACTTTACTTTGTGATGAGAATTTCCAATGCAAGAGGCATTTTTCTGATGGGAATTCCCAAACAATAGGTATTTACATAAATGGAATTCCCGAGCAATAGGCATTATAGCCATTCAATCTAGGCATTTTCGTGATGGGAATTCCCATGCAATATTGAGAGGAAAAGGAGTTGGAAATGGGGGGGGGTGGATAATCTGAAATAGCAAATTTTCAGCATGAAGTAAGTGCCTGTGATAGCGACACTGCCACACCTTTGTGCCCAATGTTTATATTCCCATTTCATGCAGTACTTCCGCAATTGACTGGTAAGAATCCTTGTGTGTATCCCCAATTGCAGCATGAAATAAGTGTCTGTGAGAGCGACACTCTGCCACACCTTAATGCCCAATGAATATATTCCCATTTCGTGGTACTTCCCCAATTGACTGGTAAGAACCCTTGTGTGTATCCCCAATTGCAGCATGAAATAAGTGTCTGTGAGAGCGACACTCTGCCACACCTTTGTATCCAATTCGATTCCCCAATTGACTGGTAAGAATCCGTGTGTGTATCCCCAATGGCAGCATGAAATAAGTGTCTGTGAGAGCGACACTCTGCCACACCTTAATGCTCAATGAATATATTCCCATTTCGCGGTACTTCCCCAATTGACTGGTAAGAATCCTTGTGTGTATCCCCAATTGCAGCATGAAATAAGTGTCTGTGATAGCGACACTGCCACACCTTAATGCCCAATGGATATATTCACATTTCGCAGTACTTCCCCAATTGACTGGTAAGAACCCTGCCACTGTGACACTGCCACACCTAAATGCCCAATGAATATATTCACATTTCGCGGTACTTCCCCAATTGACTGGTAAGAACCCTTGTGTGTATCCCCAATTGCAGCATGAAATAAGTGTCTGTGAGAGCGACACTCTGCCACACCTTTGTGTCCAATTCGATTCCCCAATTGACTGGTAAGAATCATCCCCAATTTCAGCATGAAATAAGTGTCTGATTGTTATATTCTGCCACATCCCCATGTAAACAAAAGAGAAATATGAAGATATCCTTATTTCGCGGTTCTTCCCCAATTGACTAGTAAGAATCCTTGTATGTATCCCCAATTTCAGCATGAAATAAGTGTCTGTAATTGGTCGTATGTCATGAATATTACACACTGAAAAATGACATAAACGTCACCAATATGTACTGCAGTAAGCATAACTTTTATTCCTTACATTTAAAGTGCACACACGTATATATTTTTGGAAAGCTTATTACAAGGATGTTAGATACGGCAAAAAGAGATCCAATATTCAGGGCGGGTAAAATTCCTATAGGGTGTAACATAAAAAAAAAATACATATTTTGAAATTTTGATATACCTGAGTCATCTTTTTCTCCCAAAATGTACAAGTCAAAACAGATGTGGATTAAAAAAAATATGACAATGGCCCACAAACAAATCATAAACGGGACGACTGGTGGTGTTCTGTGTTGATCATACAGGGTGGTCAAATTCGACTGTGTATTTTTGATGCAAAAAATTAATTTGAAGATCAATTAACTTCTTTATTTAAGTAGCAGTCCTATATTTCATCACTGAAAATGTAAATTAGAAAGAGAAATACATGAGTCGTGAGTTTCTGCCCATAGTTATACTCAAATATTAAGTATACAGGGTGGTCAACATATTATACAGGGTGATTATGTTTGACTCATTAGTACGAAATTCATCAAAATTAAACAGGTTTAATGTAGTAAGTGTAGTCATGGAATACAAACTTCATTTTCTTCTATGTAATTAAATGGCCCTTTGTACATTCTGTTAAGTACATATATTATTTGTCATCTCTATGCAAAATGGTACTATACAGGGTGACTTTAAATATGGTATATTATTAGGCGGATATTGAGCACATATTGTCTTCATGGTCTTGAACCCGAAGTACAAATTTATTGTTTTCATGTATCATATCTATTCCAACATAAAGAACACAACCTGTTGGAATAACCACATTTGAATCATGCTTAGCTTGTTTGTATACATCCTTTCCTTCAATTCCCTACACTTGTACAGGGTGTCCCCCCAAAAAGAGGCCCCACATTGCGCCCTCTTTTCTCCTATTTCTGAAAAGTTGATCAAATATATTTTGGTATGTAAAGAAACCTACAATCGTTAGCTTTAATAAACCAAAACAATTATTTCAATCGGCTCATAACTTTTGAAGATATGTCCTTTTAAAGAAATGTATCCGTTTTCACTCTGTCCACGGAGGAGGTTTGGCTACTTCAAAGATTGAAAAGTGCATATACCATGCATGAATATAAAACATTCCTCGATGATAACTTTATAAAATAACAACTTTATTTAAGGGAACGGGCTTTACCGGTGGGCTTATGGGTTATGGATTTTGTTAAGTGTCATTAATTTGGGCTGTAAATTGATGTGGGATGGGACTTCTTTTGCTATACTTGCAATTACTTATGTTTTTCTCGTTTCTTGCTTTCTTTTTATTGACAACATAAGTCATTTCTCTTTTTGGAATAAAAGGTACCCCTGAAAAGGGCTGTTTAGTTTGTCTTTGGTTCTTTTGAAGTGAGTTCACTGTGCTGCTCTGCCCTCTACCTGGTTGCCTCCGTGACGAATACAGGTTTCAGCCCTAGTTCTCATTGCATTAATTGCGTTGCGTACCATCCTTAAGGCCTTGTGCGCGGATACTTGCGAATGCAGCAGTAATCTGAGGTTGCGAAGATGTTTGAAGCTAGCTGGTGATCCTCGCTTATAGTGAATGCTTTCCCAAGACTAATGCTATTATCTATCCATGTCATTAACCGTGTGTTTCATTTAAATCTTTGATGTAGCCAAACCTCATCCGTGGACAGAGTGAAAAACGGGTACATTTCTTAAAGAGGGCATATCTTCAAAAATTGTGAGCCGATTGAAAGAATTGTTTTGGTTTAATTAAAGCTAACGATTTAGGGTTTCTTTACATACCAAAATAGATTTGATCAACGTTTCAGAAATAGGAGAAAAGAGAGGCGCAATGTGGGGCCTCTTTTTTTTGGGACACCCTGTAGTTCAAATGCAACACTAATGCAATACTAGTCCAAATGTGCTGGAAATGGTTTTATTTTTAGAGCAGACCTGTAGAAATAAATTGATACCAAATACTTTGAACACAGTCAAGTACTTTAAGAATAAACTTGAATGAAACTTGACAAAAAAAAATGGCTCCCCATTTTAGCGCACTCCAGTTCATGACATACGACCAATTGTAACATTCTGCCACACCCCCATGTAATCAAAAGAGAATTGGAGATATCCCTACTTCCCCAATTGACTCCTGTGGGAATCCTGCCATGTTGAAGGGAAATGTGGCAAATATTGCACAGGAATAATTTTTCCAGATCTGAAAGAACCCCAGGACTGGGAGAATTAAAACATACAATGTACTTTCAGGGTTCCTTATTATTTCATTTCATTTTAGTTCTCAATACTTTTCCTAAAGTAGCTAAAATTGGCTTTAAACATTTATATACACACCCTTCCAGAACTTGAGAGGGGTTGTTCACATTTTATATGAACGCACTCCGTTTCCCCTCTTTCATGTTAAAAACTCATTTGGGTGTGTATTGGTGTGTGTCCACAGTTCCAATGTCCCCAGTTAATATGTTAAATACCCATACACACTTCCAGAACTTTACATTTAAAATGGGGATATTCTATATCCCCATATTTCATGTTAAAAATCTCATTGAGTGTGTATTGGTGTGTGTCCACAGTTCCAATGTAAAAAATCACTAGGACAAGGAATTTGAAATTTGTAATTCCCACTACAGATTGTTGATAAGTAGGGTATACCTACACATAATCAATAAAAATTTCAAGCATAATGTCATGCAATAGGTTGTCCCCAATTTCCTACATCTCTACCCATGTCCCCATTTTCAGGGTTATGTGGGTATGCGTGCGTGTGTGCGTGTGTGTGTTCGGAAAAAGCTTGTGAACGCGTTATCTTGAGAACCGTAAGTGCTATGATGATGAAACTTTATAGGGGGTAGCATGACCAGAGGGTGTCGACCTGATTAGATTTTGAGCGCAAAATATGGTAATTAAGTACCTAATTTGCATAATTTATGCGTAATAAGCAAAATACCTTGTGAACAGATTATCTGGAGATCCGTATGGGGTACAGTGACGTAACTTGGTGGGGAGTAAGCGTGGCCAGATGTTCTCGACCTGATTAGATTTTCAGCGCAAAATATGCTAATTAAGTACCTAATTTGCATAATTTATGCGTATTTGATGCGTATCAAGCAAAAAAAACCTTGTGAACAGCTTATCTGGAGATCCGTATGGGGTACAGTGACGTAACTTGGTGGGGAGTAAGCGTGGCCAGATGTTCTCGACCTGATTAGATTTTCAGCGCAAAATATGCTAATTAAGTACCTAATTTGCATAATTTATGCGTATTTGATGCGTATCAAGCAAAAACCCTTGTGAACAGCTTATCTGGAGATCCGTATGGGGTACAGTGGCGTAACTTGGTGAGGAGTAAGCGGGGCCAGAGCTTCTCGACCTGATTAGATTTTGAGCGTAAAATATGGTAATTAAGTACCTAATTTGCATAATATATGCGTAATAAGCAAAATACCTTGTGAACAGATTATCTGGAGATCCGTATGGGGTACAGTGGCGTAACTTGGTGGGGAGTTGCGTGGCCAGAGGTACTCGACCTGATTAGATTTTCATGAGGTCAAAGGTCACATACAAGGTCAAAGGTCAACTGAGGTCACCAAATCTTTTAATAATTAAATTTCAACTGTGCATCACATATCCCAATAACAGCTTGATCGGTCATGTAATTAAGGAAATATGACGACTTTAAGATAGTCGCTTTCTTTGTTAAGTATAGCAAAGTAGCACTTTCAATGAGTGATAACTCGTAAAGGAAGCATCTTTCTGTTTTGATTTATTTGATGAAATAGTTCTTTGGTATTGCCAAATTTGATTTTTCAAGCGCAACATACTTTTTCCAATTTCGTGAGGTCAAAGGTCACATACAAGGTCAAAGGTCAACTGAGGTCACCAAATCTTTTAACAATTAATTTTCAACTGTGCATCACATATCCCAATAACAGCTTGATCGGTCATGTAATTAAGGAAATATAGCGACTTTAAGATAGTCGCTTTCCATGTAAAGTATAGCAAAGTAGCACTTTCAATGAGTGATAACTCGTAAAGGAAGCATCTTTCTGTTTTGATTTATTACTTTGATGAAATAGTTCTTTGGTTTTGCCAAATTTTGGAAGGTCATTACGGGGTCATCCGAGGTCACTCAGGGGTCATCTGAGGTCAAGTTATTAAAAACTCGTATGGGCATGAAACTTGGTGGGTACAGTCATCATTTAAAGCCAAATTTTTGGAAGGTCATTTTGGGGTCACCAGGGGTCATTTGAGGTCAAATTAGTAAAAACTGTCGTATGGACATGAAACTTGGTGGGTACAGTCAACATTTAAAGCCAAATTTTTGGAAGGTCATTTTGGGGTCACCAGGGGTCATCTGAGGTCAAATTAGTAAAACTGTCGTATGGACATGAAACTTGGTGGGTACAGTCAACATTTCAAGCCAAATTTTTGGAAGGTCATTTCGGGGTCATCTGAGGTCAAATTAGTAAAAACTGTTGGATGGACATGGAACTTGGTGGGTACAGTCAACATTTAAAGCCAAATATTTGGAAGGTAATTTGGAGTCACCAGGGGTCATCTGAGGTCAAATTAGTAAAAACTGTCGTATGGGCATGAAACTTGATGGGTACAGTCAACATTTAAAGCCAAATTTTTGGAAGGTCATTTCGAGGCCACCAGGGTCATCTGAGGTCAAATTAGTAAAAACTGTCGTATGGGCATGAAACTTGGTGGGTACAGTTACCATCGGCCAGATAATCGTGCCCAGCCGATAACCGCCAAATTCATTTACCTCTCTACCAACAGTTATCGCAAAAAAGCAGGCGGTCACAAAAGCAGGCGAGACTCGTGGTTCGAGAACCGCCTTGTTGATCATACTGATAAATTTTGGAGTGAGACTGACAGACAAGTGAAGAAGTGGGAGTGGGAGGGGGCCACGAGGGAGAAAGAGAAGAGAGGGAGAGACGTCCGACTAGAAAGAGAAGAACACAAGAGGAGTCTTCACTGTATATAATTTTGCACCCTTCGTCGTGAGTTTTGTGATTTTTATCATCGTCATCGGTGGTGGGAGTGATTTTGTGATTTTGTCTGTTCTGCACCGGATGTGAAGTTGCACCGCTGGGCGTGATACCATGTATGGTCTACCCAGAATTCACGTAGAAGTAGAAGAGAAGGGACCAGGAAGGGAGAGGGGACTAGGGGAGACTGATTCGGGGAGGAAGCGAAATAGGGAGATATCGTTGCCAACTTGCCATGACACGAGGGAAGGATTTATTGGGGTGCGACTGTCTCTTTAGCAGACCTTTTGTGATTTAAGGGCTTATTTTCAACGTTTTTACTCAAAAAAGTGAACCTTTTCATTCGGATTGGAATTATTGTCACATTAATGTGAATAAACAACATTAAAGACAAGAAAAAAACACTGGTGTTCCATAATCTTGTCTTATCCAGCCTTTATTGACACAGGGATCCACCTGCATTAAAATAAGCTGATTGGTACTTCAAACTTAACAATGAATTCAAGTTACAGATCAACTCACTTAATCCCATTCATTTTCCTTTCTGAACAATAGACTTACGAAAACTGAACAGATAAAAAGACCCCGGAAAAAGACCCTTAAAGAGTGCCCTATGAATGTGTGCTAAAAATTGCTTGCTCCCACCTCTTGACTTGCCAAAATTGCTTCCAACCCCCTTCTTTTTGCATGCCAAAAATTTCTTGTCCCCAAATTTGTGACCGTCCAT
Source organism: Amphiura filiformis (assembly GCF_039555335.1). Classification (NCBI taxonomy): domain Eukaryota; kingdom Metazoa; phylum Echinodermata; class Ophiuroidea; order Amphilepidida; family Amphiuridae; genus Amphiura; species Amphiura filiformis. The sequence continues at coordinate 32,961,696 of NC_092644.1, read as the reverse complement.
CAACAATGAGAGGACATTCCTGAACCTTGTTGACTTGGGGATGATTTGAAGTAACCGCCAATTATGACAAAGATATGTAATACCAGCGATGTGGAAAAAGAGAAATAATGTAGCAACATAATAATGTAGCCTTTTACTGAAGGAGCAAAGTTTAACAAGCCATAACTCCACTTCTGGATATCGTTTATATTAAAGTCAAATGATATATCATTGTAAACCTTATGATATATATTTACTAAACACGGAAGAAAACAAATTTAATTATAGTGCAGACCAGCTCTGCTAAAAAAAAGAAAAAGATAAATAGCTGCATTGGCTAAAACATTGATCAAGCAGCAGAAAATAAAAGAAATCTGAATAACAGTGTAGGCTTGAGTGAGTTAGGACAAGTGTGAAAACCCATAACAGCAGGCAAAGTATGGATCGAGAGCCACATGGGAAAAAAGACCGGGGAAAGGCATAAAAACATATGGTAGGCCAAGCAGGTCACAAAGAGGGGAAATCAACAAGGGAAAGGAAAATTGAAAATAACCAAAATCTAATGAAAAGGAGGACCACTGACCCCACAACCTGGTACATGGAACAACATATCCCGCCTAGGTGGGACAGCCATGCGGTACCAACGTCTATGTGCTATGGCTCCCAGTGGGGAGAGGCCGAGGAGGGGCTGGTGTCCCCCCGCTCATCAGCGCCGTCGGTTCCGGTAGACAACAGGCCTTGGCTAAAAAAATGTCGCTCAAATACTTCCAATCTTGGATATGAGTCTTCCTTTTTTGCTTTTGACATTAACACATTGAAGGATATTGATATATAAAAATGCTGTGAAACATTTTTGGAAAAATTTTACCCTACACCCCCCGACTGCACTGGCCAAAAAAAAAAAAATTGGGTCAACAATTCACAATTTCCGTCGGCAAAAAAAAAATGTTTGTCGGTACATAAACAAGTTGTGCCCCCATGGTTCCCAAAACCTGGCCACGCCACTGATGGTTCCCACTCCCAGACCATGAAAACAGCATGCCTGGAGTGATGAGATGGTCTGATTTTGAACAAAAAAGTGATGAGAAAAGGGTATGGGACCTGCATGACCAAAGGGAGAGGGAGATTATTGATGACCCTTGATGTTGATGCCTTTCAGTGTGGTAGTCTGCAGTGTTTTAATCCATTTGGCTTCCAAAGCCAACCGATGGTAGTAGTTCTTGCTGTAAGGTCTGTCGAAGGCCATGATGGTGATGTCTTCAGTGCTGTGACCTGCTTGATTGAAGCAATATCTCAAATTATCAGCAATATCTCGAATTTGCATAAAGGGAATAACTAGTGCACAATTTGCTATCTTTAGGTTGTTTTAATATTGAGTGAAATGAAACTGGGACATTATACTTTTATTTCTTTTGAGCAGAGTATAATGTATGTATGCAAGTGATTATGACCAACTTGCCAACATTGTCATCATCATTCGTCATATTTTTATAGTGATTTGACCAATTTCTAATATGTTGCAATAATGTCCACTTACATACAAGTTACACATTGTCTTTTATATTTAACTTTTACAGGTCAGAGATCATCTGTAAGACATGGCTACGGAAAGATTATTTATAGATGAAGATGCCAGAGGTGATTCATCTTACACCTCAAAGCTTGCCTCTAATCTTAATCAGTTCAGAAACCAAGGCACATTTTGCGATGTCACCATCGTCATCGACAATCGGCGATTCGGCGCACAAAGCTGTGTTGAGCTCGGGTAGTAGCTACTTCATGAGTATGTTCACCTCCGGATTTCAAGAAAGTGAACGATCAGAGGTTACGATACAAGATGGTTCGGCGGACAATTTCGCTCAATTGTTAGAATTTGCATACACTGGATACTTTCAGCTGTCTGTGACCAATGTTTGTGGTATCTTAAGAATGGCGTGCTATATGGACTTTAGTCATGCAATCGATGTATGTGTGGAATATATTATAGATATGTATTATAATGGTATTAACTTGGATGATTTGTTCGAGATCTATTGCTTAGCGGATAGCCATTATCCCATATCTGTGCTAGTCGATATTCTCCATCATTATTTGCTGAAGAATTTCTTAAAGCTGGCAAACACCAGGGCATTCTTAGATCATGCAAGCAAAGATTTTGTTGAGACGTGTTTGAGCTCAGAGGAAATAGAATCAGATACATCAAAAGAGGTGGAGGTTAGTACATGTACAATAATTGTGTATTTCTAGTGTGTGGTTGCAATGGGGGAGGGGGGGTGAGGGGTGCTAAAAAAATGCACTGGATGTACATCTGTGACCAAAAAAATCAAGTGAAAACTGAGAAGGGGTGTTTTGTTGTTTTTTTGCGATCAGGCAAGTCCGATCAGGACTTTCCTTGTTCTTTTCTTGTTAACCTAACGCCCTAGCTATTTTTTGATGAGGGGGAAGGACGGAAGGAAGAAAGAAAGAAGAAGAAGGGAAAAACTTTTTCCCCGAGTGTGGTTTTGAACCACCGACCCCTCGGGTGCCAGACACGTGCACGGGCCTACCTTGCTACAGGGGTGTAGCTTTGCCGGCCAAGCTGTCCGTGACCATATGACTGTTTGCATGATATGCAATTGCATCATGTGGGATATCTGCCTGTGCATATGCTTTGTGAAGTATGGTTTTGTGATACCAAGTTGATATAATTAAAATCTAGTCAACTGGACTTACTATTTTTGACTGGCGACGTTTCACATCTTCCTGATTTTTCTGCGTCGATTGGTCAAGTGACCCGTGACGGGGTGATGTTTTGTGATGTTTGGTACGGTTAGGGTTAAGGGAGTGTTTTGGCTAGTTGGGAGGTGTTGTAACAAAATTTGGTTACACATGTACACTGTCTTCTAAGCTCACAAGGCTGTGAGTTAGCTATTAATAATATAGCCTTGTACCGATTCCCTTTTGAAATATTTGTGATTATGAATTGCAGTACAAGAAATAAATCAAATCATAAAGCTAGTGAGCTACGCTTTCTTAGAGATGATGTTCTCAACAATGAACAACCAACCATGATGATCCATGGTTGTTGCACTTTGGTATAAATCACAAGCCAATTTGAACAAATATCAATAGTAGTTTTGCAATAGTGATGTGTTGCTTTTGAAGCACAATTTGCCAAAGAAATGTTTGGTTGATTAATTTGTTAGAGATGCCTTGAAAACAAATGTACCGTATTCATTCCAATAAGCGCCCAGGGTGCTTAACAAAGTCATTTTGGGTGGGCGCTTATTTTTTACCTGGTTTACCTAATTTTTTCATAAGGGGCGTTTATTAAAGACAATTTTACGTACGTTATAAAAGGGTCCTGAGATGCTCTAGTAGCTTTTCTGATGCAGAAATGTATTGCAAGTTTACACACTTGTAATCCTCCAGCTATTTCACTGTATCGATGTCTATCTGTCACTTCAACATTAATGGTACCCTTGAGCAAATTGAAAATACCCTGGGTAGGCGCTTATTGGGGCATGGGCGCTTATTGGAATGAATACGGTACTTGAAAAATGTGTGTGACATACTATTGTAAATTCAGCTTCAGAACTGACCTTGGGGAAACATTTTGTACTTTCAGATTCTTCAGTGTACTTTGAATTGGTTGAGACATGACTGGAACCAGCGAAAGACTCACACTGTCGATCTCTTGAAGAAAGTCCGTCTTGGTTTGGTGTCGAGTGCAAGTCTCAAGCAGATTCTTGGTGATGAAGTACTAGCCATCCTAGAGTGTATGAAAATGGTGGAGGAGGTTGTAAAGTTGCATGCTAAGACTGCTCCGATGGCATTAATTGAGAGCCATCCTGATATGTTCGCCACCAGGAATACTATTACAGTAAGTTGGCTAACAAAGAAAATGTTAAGGGCTGGGGTATGAACGTTTGGACAGTATTTATTTTGGGACATCAGAGTACATCAGACATATCGAATTGCATTCTGAATCGAAGAATGTCATTCTGATATCAAATAATTTTGATTTTTGAAATTAGCAATTTAATACACATTTTATGGCAAATCATTAAAATTGATATTTTTGATATTTAACAGTACTTGAAGTAAACTTAATAAATCTGATGATTTATACTTAAAAGTGTATGTAGGTGGGATGAAAAGCCGACGATCAATTGAAAATTTTGACCTTTCATTATTGAAGATATGGATTTTTTTCCCAAAACACCAAAAAAATTAGGTCTTTTTGGGAAAAAAATCCATATCTTCAATATGAAAGGTCAAAATTTTCAATTGACCGTCTGCTTTTTCTCCCTGCTACATACACTTTAAGAATATATCATTAGATTTATATAATTTACTTCGAGGACTGTTATATATCAAAAATGTGAAAAATATCAAATTTTTATAATTTGTCATAAAATTTGTATTATATTGTGATTTTCAAAAAATGAAAATTATTTGATATCAGAAAGACATGCTTCGTATTCAGAATGCAATTCGATAGGTCTGAGGTGCTCTCATGTCCCACAAAAATACTGTAAAGCATAATAACGCTCATTTTAGATCCCTTATGGGGTACTACACCCCTGGCTAATTTTGTGCCTATTTTTGCATTTTTCTCAAAATTATAGCATATTGGTGACAAGTAAGATATGTATAGACCACTTGGCATGTGGCGTCATTGCCCGGCAGTATCTTGTGGCGCATTATGACAATTTACATTGTTCTTTGCCCTGCAGTGTGCGACGCATCGTAGTCTGCTAAGGGCACATGCATTTTAAATCGCCCGCCACATTTCATACAGTACAAGAAAGCCATTGAACAGTGTAGCGGCTCGTTCGAGCATATCGATAGACGAGTCACTCGCCTTTGTTGATAAACAGTGATGTCAAGAGGTCTATACTATAGGGGCAAGGACTACAACTTCTGTACTGAAAATTCAGCAACTCAAAGTAAGTAGTCAAGATTTATTGATTAAATATTGGTTTTCCCTCATTTTTGACTGTAACTCCACAACTGTTGTGTGTGCTGAAATAAAATTTCCAGTGCAGTAGTTGTAGTCCTTGCCCCTATAATATACTTACTTGTCCCCAATACGCTATGATTTTTGAGAAAAATGCAAAAATAGGTGCAAAATTGGGCAGGGGTGTACCGTACCCCCTTAAATAAATTGCCAGTAATATGCCTGTGTGTACATTCATTTTGTAATCATGCTTCCCCATGTTGCATCAATTGCCGAGTCACATGGAACCTTGCTCTACTTTGCTGAATAGGATGGTAAAATTTGTTTGTGGAAGATCTACAAATTACTATGTACAGTAAGCCAAAAAATTAAGGTACCAGTTATGTTCATCCACTGTATATCCTAAATAAAGACATTATTTAAAGGGGGTTAATTACTTCTTGGTAGATGTTTATGTAAATACACAGCCAGCTGACGTCATTGACGTCATAATACATGTGCGAAACAGGTTCTATAATTGGCTAAACTATAATATGTGATGCGATCAAGCAAAATCAGTCGGAACTCGGAAATATTGATTTTGAGATATAGCCAAATAAAGGAAATATTTCCTTTTGTTTCTTCTTGTTTTGGAAACTCTTTAATTGCTCATATCTTTGGAACTGGTTGTTCAATTTCAATGGGGTTTTCTGCAAAATCCAGCTTTGTAAATGTTTTTTACTATCCTGTAAAAAACTGAAAATTTATTATTGCCGAGTTCCGACTGATTTTGCTTGATCGCATCACATATAATACCAAGTACGGCGTGTAACATCATGTTCATTAGCTAATGTCTGCCAATCTAGTGTGGGATATCAGTGGGTAGCATTGAAAAATTTGAGTACCGATTCAAGAATATTTTGTTTTGGCTGTTTAAAAAAAAAATACATGTACTCCGTAAGCTTAAGTCGGACTTGCCCGATCGGGCGCAGCTCTTCAGAGTTTAATTGCCCGACAAAAAAGTTGATGGGATAGGCGATTAGTCGCGGCCTGTGCATATGTTAGGGATGGTCTACCAGGATTTCCAATAAGCCCCCATTTTTTCTCATCAGATTTTGGTATCAGAAGAAAGAAAGTTCCTATTTGTCTCATTACCCCAGTAAAATGTTGTGCCCGAGACATGTTTCGTTTAGATGGTATGAACAAAAAGCGTGTAAATGGTAACCACCTGCCGTGACCACCGGGAGTATGTATGTACTATCCTATGGGACATTGTTCTACACGTTTTTGCTTCTTATATCAAACATGTATGATATGATACAAATTTGGAAACGGATTGTTTTAAGGGGGAACTACACCCTTCGATAAATTTGTGACTATTTTTGCACTTTTCTCAAAAACTAATAACACACTGGTAACAAAAGTTATGTATATTATAGGGGCAAGGAATCCAGTTACTACACTGAAATTTCTGTGACCCAAGACAAACAGTTCGTTATTTATGATAAGAAATGAGGTACCGCTAGGATGTACCTCATTTCCTATCATATTTACTGAACCGCTTGTCTTGAGTCACTGAAATTTCAGTGTAGTAACTGGATTCCTTACCCCAATAATACATAACCTTTGTTACCAGTGTGTTATTAGTCACAAATTTACCACATGGGTGTAGTATCCCCTTAATGGTAGGCCTCAATGTAAAACACAATATGAATAAATCGAACCATGCCCCTTTCACAGTACAATTTTAATATTGGACTAATTTTCAATTAAAACTTATTTCCAAAATCTACGTGACTCTTGTCACTGCTGATGAGAGCAGTGGCGTAGCACGAAATTTTCAAAGAAGGGAGGCAAAGATGGAAAGGCAACATTCAAGTGGGCAAAATTTGATGAAAAGTTTCAAAAACTAGTTAAAAAGTACGAAAAAGGCATGCCAATCATAAATATCAAAGCAGCTAGCTTGGGAGGTAAGACTTCTCAGGGGCAGCATTCCCCTTTGCCCCACTGACTGCAAGAGAGAAAATGATAAATGAAATTTAAAAAAACAATGATACATTATATTGGAATGCTCACAAGCAAGAAATACTTCCTTTATAAGTGCATACAGATGTGTGTGACTATCTCATAGGCTTTGGTGAGGTGTTGAATCAAATTTTGTTACTTATTCAAATTAATACTTGACATTATTTTCAGGCACCAGTATATATAGAAGTTCGTGAATCTGAGATATGCCTTCATACCAGGACGAATAAACGGTGCTACAAACTTGGTCGCAGTACATCATTCCCAGGTGATTGTCCATCGAATCCTGCCATCATACAAGACCGCGGTAATGGCGTCAGTTTGCTGGTCACCGGCGGACAAGTTTACGTTGCTGGTGGCTTAGGTGAGGATTGGATACTTGAAGATGATGAACATAGAGCTCCAAGTCCACGATGTGGTTTCTACAAATACGATCCGCAGAGAGGCGTCTGGGTTACCCTGCCTCCTATGCCAGTGGCTCTAGCCTATCCAGCTTTAGTAGAATTGGACGGCTACGTATACGTTATCGGAAGCTCAAGCCAGAAGTATTTCGACAGTTACGATGTGTTACGTTTCGATATTGCTGCTAGACGGTGGCAGCAAATAAGTCCGCTGCCTGTAAACTTGAATGATATGTCAGCAGTTGCTCTCAATGGCTACATCCTTGTAGCAGGTTCATCAGTTAAAGGTTCATCATCGGTTAGAATTTTGGGCAATGTATATGTGATGAGGTTATTTGTGCTTGCACTAGATCCGAAGACATGCATTTGGTCTGTCGCGTACAAGGCACGCTTGCCCATTCCAGAGGGCATACCGGCAGATTTGGGGTACATACATCAATATCCAATACAAATATTCATGCACAATGGTACTTGTTACTTTCAAAGTGTTAAGTATGAAAATGAACGGTACGAGATAATGGTTGAAGAAGTTATCTGGGATTGCATTGACGGAAAACCAAGAATCACTCTTGGGGAGGAGGTTGATCAAGCGTTAACTTTCGGTGCTCTGCTGAAAGATGAAGATGTTGTTAATCCTTCACAGATGCTAACCTTTGATAAGAACAAAGTCAGGTTGTCATACATGCCACAATGCAGTCTTCCACACGACAAAGATGAGCCATTTATGAAAGCCATTCACAGTTGGTGACATTGTCACTTGCAATTTACAGAGACTTGTCTTTCTGATATCTTCATCAAACACAAAAACTATGGTATGCAGAAATTCAACCATAATGGTCGGACACTTTTTAAAATTGGGGCTAAAATAAGACAACTCGGGAGAGTATGAGAGAGTAAAGCATGTCACCATACACCCCATATGTCATATGCAAATTAGATTAGCCACAGAAGGTCGCTATACTGAGTCTCGTCTCATGTTGGAGTTTGTAGGGGAATCCGTGTGTTATGCGGTTGTGTCGCCAGCGTACGGACAAATCCTTCTTCTTTTTTACTTTTGATTGACGATTCTTATACTGATTTACGCCTCTGTGCATCGTAAAACTAAGGAGTCCATACAGTTTTATCGGACCCTTTGGTCACTTTCAACTTGTGATTTAAGGAGTCCAAAATGGCCAAAATAAAAAATAAGGAGTCCCTGGACGCGCAAACCCCTTAAATGCGACCCCTGTATACGCCTCGGAGGATTAGTTTTAGCACGCGCTACCACAAACTCCAACATGGCATTACTCTCAACTTGAGATGAGACACAGATTAGCAACGTCATACAGGCTGTATCAAAATGAATGCTACCATGGGGTCATGAGTGGTTCCTAGTGGAAAGATGGGTATAGGGATGTGCGGCAGATTCTTGGTGCATTTTCAGGATCTTGGGTTTAGATTTAAGTGCAAATTTCAGAAAAGTGGTTTTCAAAGTTTTCTCAAGAGATATTGAAAAAAAAAAAAATTTTCATTGCTTTTTAGCAAAACGAACAACATTTGCACACATTTTCCAGAATTTGGTAAATTCACCTTAATTTTGAACAGAAATAATGTCATAGTCCAGAAATTAACATAATATTTGGTATCTTAATTTGGTATATTTTCACGGTAAGTATTCTGAGTCCCAGCTACGCATCCCCGCCCAATCTAAAATAAAGAACCCTCAGGAAATGGTATCAACATTGTGATATAATGCATTATTGATAGTTTAAACTTATGATATCAACACAAAATTAAGACGTTCTTCAAATTTTAGGTCACAACTTTGACCTTCATCTGGAGACTGGCAACCCAAGTTTGGGATCAGTGACCTTATGGACACTTGACCCCAATACACGGTCGTACACTCTTGGTAACTTGTATCAGCCCACGTAGTAGTTGAGTGATGGTTGGTTGACTTTGATGTAAATTGACTCCTTCACACCCTTTCAAAGTATCTAGCATCCCGGTCAAGCATTTTGACCTCATCCAAAGGCCAAATCAACTTGGTGGCTGGGGGATTAATGTGGAAGTGCTGGGAGACCTCTGATGAGGTAATTCTTTACGTAACCGTGACAGGGACCGATATTATTTATACACTTGATTTTATATGTTTAATATTCAAATGCAGTATAGATCATTATGGGACACCCTGCATATATCTGGTTGAAATATATTGTCGAATTTATGTCAGCAAACATTCCTTAGAAGTTAAACATAACTGGAAATAGATCAAATAGCAAATACTACTTGTTGCATCAAATATTAAATAAAAAGTATAAACTGGGCCTAAGACCCCCAGCACATGTGTTTCATTTACTATTGGTTTTGGTTGTATATCTGCCCAGTACATGGAGCACGCCTGCTCAGTAATGGGATGTCTGGGGGATGTCTAGGGGACACTCTGCCTCCCCATTCTTACACCTATTGATTTGGCTTGGATTTCTGCCCAGTAGATGGAGCTGGCCTGCCCAGTAAGGGGATGTCTAGGGGACACTCTGCCTCCCCATTCTTACACCTATTGATTTGGCTTGGATTTCTGCCTGGTAGATTGAGCTGGCCTGCCCAGTAAGGGGATGTCTAGGGGACAGTCTGCCTCCCCATTCTTACACCTATTGATTTGGGTTGAATTTCTGCCCAGTAGATGGAGCTGGCCTGCCCAGTAAGGGGATGTCTAGGGGACACTCTGCCTCCCCATTCTTACACCTCTTGATTTGGCTTGGATTTCTGCCCAGTAGATGGAGCTGGCCTGCCCAGTAAGGGGATGTCTAGGGGACACTCTGCCTCCCCATTCTTACACCTATTGATTTGGCTTGGATTTCTGCCCAGTAGATGGAGCTGGCCTGCCCAGTAAGGGGATGTCTAGGGGACTCTCTGCCTCCCCATTCTTACACCTATTGATTTGGCTTGGATTTCTGCCCAGTAGATGGGACTGGCCTGCCCAGTAAGGGGATGTCTAGGGGACACTCTGCCTCCCCATTCTTACACCTCTTGATTTGGCTTGGATTTCTGCCCAGTAGATGGAGCTGGCCTGCCCAGTAAGGGGATGTCTGGGGCCACTTTGCCTCCCCATCCTTACACCTATTGATTTGGCTTGGATTTCTGCCCAGTAGATGGAGCTGGCCTGCCCAGTAAGGGGATGTCTAGGGGACACTCTGCCTCCCCATCCTTACACCTATTGATTTGGCTTGGATTTCTGCCCAGTAGATGGAGCTGGCCTGCCCAGTAAGGGGATGTCTAGGGGACTCTCTGCCTCCCCATCCTTACACCTATTGATTTGGCTTGGATTTCTGCCCAGTAGATGGAGCTGGCCTGCCCAGTAAGGGGATGTCTAGGGGACACTTTGCCTCCCCATCCTTACACCTATTGATTTGGCTTGGATTTCTGCCCAGTAGATGGAGCTGGCCTGCCCAGTAAGGGGATGTCTAGGGGACACTCTGCCTCCCCATCCTTACACCTATTGATTTGGGTTGGATTTCTGCCCAGTAGATGGAGCTGGCCTGCCCAGTAAGGGGATGTCTAGGGGACACTTTGCCTCCCCATTCCCTCGCCTATTGATTTGGGTTGGATTTCTGCCCAGTAGATGGAGCTGGCCTGCCCAGTAAGGGGATGTCTAGGGGACACTCTGCCTCCCCATCCTTACACCTATTGATTTGGCTTGGATTTCTGCCCAGTAGATGGAGCTGGCCTGCCCAGTAAGGGGATGTCTAGGGGACTCTCTGCCTCCCCATCCTTACACCTATTGATTTGGCTTGGATTTCTGCCCAGTAGATGGAGCTGGCCTGCCCAGTAAGGGGATGTCTAGGGGACACTTTGCCTCCCCATTCTTACACCTATTGATTTGGCTTGGATTTCTGCCCAGTAGATGGAGCTGGCCTGCCCAGTAAGGGGATGTCTAGGGGACACTCTGCCTCCCCATTCCCTCACCTATTGATTTGGCTTGGATTTCTGCCCAGTAGATGGAGCTGGCCTGCCCAGTAAGGGGATGTCTAGGGGACACTCTGCCTCCCCATCCTTACACCTATTGATTTGGCTTGGATTTCTGCCTGGTAGATTGAGCTGGCCTGTCCAGTTGGGTTCTCGTAAACAGCTGCATGGAATGTGTGTCACAAAGTTGGGCACTACTATTTTGAAACACCTTGTATTTCATGACAGATTGACAAACAAAGAAAATACTAGAAACCCTTGTTCAGAAATGACAACATTGTATTTTTATTTCAGCTTTGTTTTGCACAGACGTGTGTGTGAAGAATATAAGTATTAATGTACTCTGGACATTGATATGGTATAAAATAATACTTAAAAAACAAAGTGAATGTCATTTTGACCAATTATGGAGATGTATTCTAATCCATGGTCTCACAAGTATCTAGTTTTAATATCCAGTTAAATATTACTTTGGCTAAAAAGTAATTTTTAAGTAAAAGGATTTGTCTTCTTAGGCCAATAATAAATTATTCATCAATTAAGACCAATGTATCAAAAAACCATAATTAAGTATTTACAGTACTTTTAGTACGTACATTTCTGAGACTTCTCAGTATAAATACAATTATTCTAAAATCGCATGCCTTGTGGTTCAGGGCAGTAAGTTGCATAACAGTTGTGTACAGACACGATGCACACAGTTGTGAGTAAATGCAAATCTGGTTCCAACGTTTTCAAGTTACCAAAAACATTTTTAAACATTATTGCCCTTAAGGTGGTACCACACCCCTTGATAAATTTGTGACTATTTTTTTTCTCAAAAATAATAACAAAGGTAACAAAGGTTATGTATATTATAGGGGCAATCCAGTTACTACACTGGAATTTCAGTGACTCAAGACAAGCGGTTCATTATTTATGATAAGAAAAGAAGTACTGCTAGAATGTACCTCAATTCATAATATATAATAAACCACTTGTCTTGAAATTTCAGTGAAGTTATTGGATTCCATGCCCTATAAATATTCATAACTTTTGTTACCAGTGTGTAGTTATTTTTTGCGGAAACTGCAAAATTAGTCACAAAATTTATCAGTGAGTGTAGTACCACCTTAAAAAGGCAATAATTCGTAACATATTCAACATTTCTGAGATCTTCCTGAATTTTTTTTCTGAATAGACTAAGTAGGTATACAACACTCTTCAAAATTACCAATTCCTGGCTATACATGTTGCATAATTAGTGAGATAACTAATCAGTTTTAACCTGTTTGTGCTTTATTTCAAATTGTCCATTTCACGCAATGGCATATTTGCTAAAAGCTGTCCATTTACACATATTTTTCATAGTGTTGTATTTTGCAGTTCATAAAAATCATTGTTTTACATAAAATCTGCCGTCGTATGTGTATTTTGCGTAAAAATCGCTGTTTCACATAATATAATGTTGTCGCATTGAATCAGTGTTATTTGCATCATATCTCACAAGTCAGTGCAATTATTGCCATTTCTCATAATGACATAAAGTGAAGCATTTGTGTCTATGAATGGAAGAGTTCATATTTCACCTCATGAAAATATTCTTTCCATTAAACGAATAAAAACATCCAATATTTTGTTTTATATAACTCATTTAAAAATTTTTATCTTCCACTTAATTTTATAAATCACCAGGAAAACAATAAATTACAAAAATATTACAAACTGTATTTATTTTAGAAGCGACATCTAACACCTATAATTGGCGAGTCGAGGTGGTCACCTTTCGTGATATACGCCTGAGTCTGTCAGCGTTGCCATGGTAGCTGCGCGCCAGTGCAATGGAAAATGGACTATTGCACTGGAGCGGAGTGCAATAGTTTTTTTCTATAAATAGCAAAAATATTCAATAGTAATTGACCAATCAAATGATCAGAATTTTTGTACGAGTTATAAATTTGCTTTCAACTGGATGGTACAGAAACAATATACTTTGCAAACACTGCCGTTTTTCTCAAAATACACATTTTGCAAATACCACTATGTGGTATGGCTGACAAATTGTTGGCAGTCAAGTTAGCTTTGATCGATAAGGTGTCATAACCAGTAAGGTGTCGCACACTGCTGCAGCAGCTCCCTCTCAAGAAGTGCATTATGATCAACCTGAATATTATATCTTCACACCATGCCAAAATAGAAATTGGTGTATTTTGGGTTATAAGTGCTTAAAAATGCCAAAAATAAGGTTATTTCACCCTAAATTTATTTTGTTGGCATAAGCCTTTTCGAGATATGGCGGACACAATAGCGCTGCACGAAATGGGTTAAGTCTTTTGAATTTGCCGGGTTTCACCCATATGGAAGACTGCCTTCCTATTGTGTACGCCATATCTCGAAAAGCCTAATTATACACATTATTGCAATCATATATTAAAGTTTATAATAATTTATAGCACTTTGTTCCCGACCTAATAATGTACTCACTATATTGTACTCTAATACTTCCTTACATAAATTACGTATCTTACCATGGGGAAATACTTTGGAACAGATTTTCAAACTTTAAAAAAAGGCACTTAGAATCATATCAAAGAGTCTCTTTTAAGTCACTCAGCCCCATTTTCAAGAATCACAATTTATTATAAATGCTTATGATACATGTACTTATTAACTGGAAATAAACACTTTTATGTACATACATGTACTTATTAACTGGAAATAAACACTTTACTTTATGTACACTGGAAATAAACACTTTTATGTACATACATAAAAGTGTTTATTTCCAGTTAATAAGTACATGTATGTACATAAAAGTGTTTATTTCCAGTTAATAAGTACATGTATCATTTAAGCATGTTGAACAGAGAAACCAACAGGTATCATATAAGAAACACTACAGATTACAAGATTTGTCTAACAAAAATAGAGTTTGCTTACAAAACAGTAAGAACTGTCAGGCCAAAGAAAATGGCATTCTATTGACAAATATGTCAAAACAACTAAATTGGTAAAACTCTTTAGGTCCCAAATTAAAACAAAGCTTTTCAACAACTCTTCCTATACCTTTGTACAGGAGCCAACCGTTGTTAAACCGTGATGAATCCACACTTTTACTGTAAGCGTATCACTGTGACGCGAAAGCGAGACTACGCGTTCTGGCGAGAGCGCGTAAAATTCGTCATGCCTGGAACCTTTGTGCGTATGCCAGCTTACAAGTTGAATTCAGTATTTTTCAGGTAGCGGCTAAACATTGCCGTTTTATTCTGTAGTTTTATTGCTGATATCAAAAGAGAAATCATCGAAGTTTTTGTAAGGCTGAGTGGCAATGATGAACTGACATTCCTCGTAAAATAATCGTGAATTACACCATACGATATTTAGCTTCTTTTCGTTGTTGAAAGGGATTCAATCATGTTTCACCGTTGTTCATCACCGTTTAACAACGGTGAAACATGATTGAATCCCTAAATGTTCACTTAGTACTTTTTAGTTTGTTTTGGTTTTCCATTTTCAAAAAATCACTTAACTGATTTTCTAGCATATATTCAAATCATATGACAGCTTTCTTGTGTGACATACTATAAAGTGAATATGTTATGCAGTCTTAATTGGTTTTACCATGTTCTGCATGTTCTTTACCCATGTTATATGTATGAGTAAGGGTACTGTATGTGTGTATGTGGGCAGGGGGTTTTGTATGTATGTAAATTTTTATATTACTGTAGGTAAATTATGTAACATAGGCCCATATGTGAAGGGGTGTTCGTTTCTGGCCTCTTGGCATTATGAGCATCTCCTCATTCAAATTAATTGTATTTGTTGTTGTTGTTGTATTTTTGAATGAAATAAAGTTTTTGATTGATTAATTGATTTGAATACATACACATAAAAACTATATAGCCTACACTAGCTTCCAGAGAAGTACTGCAGTTTTTGCTCTGATTGCCGCGAGCACCCTATTAATGAGCGACATATCGTCGGCTGCATTACATATGGTGACGGATGTCAAACCCAGGGTGTTTTACATAGTGACTGATGTTGATCGCAAATTTATCAAAAAATGGGCATCGGGAAAACGTTGAGTAGGTAAATTGTATTGGGCATAGATTACAAACTTGCCATTAATGTTCAGCAATTCATGTATCTATTAAAAGTAGACCTTTGAAAGATATTTTTAAAACGTTAAAATGTAGGAATATCGTATATCTCACATATGTAATAGATTGCCAAAGTTATCCGTCACTATGTCTTGCGCAATTATTTTGAGATCTCAACATCCGTCACTATTGATTTTACCGTAAAGTGCAGATCCGTCACCATGTAATTCACCCGACGATATGCAGAGCTTTGTGTTCCCTTCAAGAGCGCTGCTCTGCGCTGACCAACGCTTTGACGTGTATTTGGCTAATCGGATTATCGGTTATGATTGTCAGATGATTGAATCTGCCAATCTGAACCCCACTTGGTGTGTTTACACTGTACACTCTGAAAATGTGACCAAGTGCTGCTCTTCTCTGCCAGTGACTGTAGGATTGCACAAAAAAAATATAAAACATAAAATATAAAATTTATATTACAAATGTTAAACATGTTTAAGGAGAAAAAGCTCAATACGGAGAAAATAAAATATATATGTAAGCGACACCGTAAGCGACACGCAAGAAAGCGACCAGAGCGTTAAACATGTTTAAGGAAAAACGCAAGCAAGCGTATAAAAATCAAGCGCATTAAACATGTTTAAGGAACGCGATAAACGTATGACTCTAAAGTTTGTTCTACATTTCTCTCATTCACCTGAGGAGCCTTCGGGCGAAACGGGCCGTAGTGAACATGGAATAAATTTGTTTCTTTTAATGTTATGTACACGCTCTCCTTCACAGGATCGAGCGCTCTTTTTAATAAAAGAAGAAACACAACTTTATGTAGAACATATAATACATGTACAAATATATTTAAAATATTAAACAAAATAAAATGTACAGCTATAAAAATATTGGAACATTAATTGCACTAGGAAATGGCATGTAGGAAAAACAATGATTTGATTGATGAAATAGATGCTTTTTTACATTGTTTATTTACAATTCCAGAGATGTGGCCTTTTAATTTTATTCTGATATTTACAAAATGAGGTAAACCATAGAAAGTCGCTGTTCATTTCTTCACCTATATTGATGCACGTATCAATCAGTTGATTGTTAATGAGGTTGATGGGCTCAATGTGTTCTCAACATCCCATAGATTCACACAGGCAACGTAACAGGTTGTGACACAGGACCTTCTTCACCTATATTGATGCATGTATCAATCAGTTGGTTGTTAATGAGGTTGATGGGCTCAATGTGTTCTCAACATCCCATAGATTCACACAGGCAACGTAACAGGGTGTGACACAGGACCTTCTTCACCTATATATTGATACACGTATCAATCAGTTGATTGTTAATGAGGTTGATGGGCTCAATGTGTTATCAACATCCCATAGATTCACACAGGCAACGTAACAGGTTGTGACACAGGACCTTCTTCACCTATATTGATGCATGTATCAATCAGTTGTTTGTTAATGAGGTTGATGGGCTCAATGTGTTATCAACATCCCATAGATTCACACAGGCAACGTAACAGGTTGTGACACAGGACCTTCTTCACCTATATTGATGCACGTATCAATCAGTTGGTTGTTAATGAGGTTGATGGGCTCAATGTGTTATCAACATCCCATAGATTCACACAGGCAACGTAACAGGTTGTGACACAGGACCTTCTTCACCTATATTGATGCATGTATCAATCAGTTGTTTGTTAATGAGGTTGATGGGCTCAATGTGTTATCAACATCCCATAGATTCACACAGGCAGCGTAACAGGTTGTGACACAGGACCTTCTTCACCTATATTGATGCACGTATCAATCAGTTGGTTGTTAATGAGGTTGATGGGCTCAATGTATTATCAACATCCCATGGATTCACACAGGCAACGTAACAGGTTGTGACACAGGACCTTCTTCACCTATATTGATGCACGTATCAATCAGTTGGTTGTTAATGAGGTTGATGGGCTCAATGTGTTATCAACATCCCATAGATTCACACTGGCAACGTAACAGGTTGTGACACAGGACCTTCTTCACCTATATATTGATGCATGTATCAATCAGTTGATTGTTAATGAGGTTGATGGGCTCAATGTGTTATCAACATCCCATAGATTCACACAGGCAACGTAACAGGTTGTGACACAGGACCTTCTTCACCTATATTGATGCACGTATCAATCAGTTGATTGTTAATGAGGTTGATGGGCTCAATGTGTTATCAACATCACATAGATTCACACAGGCAACGTAACAGGTTGTGACACAGGACCTTCTTCACCTATATTGATGCACGTGTCAATCAGTTGATTGTTAATGAGGTTTATGGGCTCAATGTGTTATCAACATCCCATAGATTCACACAGGCAACGTATTTGACACAGGACCTTCTTCACCTATATTGATGCACGTATCAATCAGTTGATTCTTAATGAGGTTGATGGGCTCAATGTGTTATCAACATCCCATAGATTCACACAGGCAACGTAACAGGTTGTGACACAGGACCTTCTTCACCTATATTGATGCACGTGTCAATCAGTTGGTTGTTAATGAGGTTGATGGGCTCAATGTGTTATCAACATCCCATAGATTCACACAGGCAACGTAACAGGTTGTGACACAGGACCTTCTTCACCTATATTGATGCACGTGTCAATCAGTTGATTGTTAATGAGGTTTATGGGCTCAATGTGTTATCAACATCCCATAGATTCACACAGGCAACGTAACAGGTTGTGACACAGGACCTTCTTCACCTATATTTATGCACGTATCAATCAGTTGATTGTTAATGAGGTTGATGGGCTCAATGTGTTATCAACATCCCATAGATTCACACAGGCAACGTATTTGACACAGGACCTTCTTCACCTATATTTATGCACGTATCAATCAGTTGATTGTTAATGAGGTTGATGGGCTCAATGTGTTATCAACATCCCATAGATTCACACAGGCAACGTAACAGGTTGTGACACAGGACCTTCTTCACCTATATTGATGCACGTGTCAATCAGTTGATTGTTAATGAGGTTGATGGGCTCAATGTGTTATCAACATCCGATAGATTCACACAGGCAACGTAACAGGTTGTGACACAGGACCTTCTTCACCTATATTGATGCACGTGTCAATCAGTTGATTGTTAATGAGGTTGATGGGCTCAATGTGTTATCAACATCCCATAGATTCACACAGGCAACGTAACAGGTTGTGACACAGGACCTTCTTCACCTAAACTCCTCAACGAAAGTTTGGAAAGTTTTTTCAAGCATCTATATCTCAGATTATTTGTAACCTGTTCATATCATGTTGCATATCAATGGATACCTACATTGCTCCCCTTTACAATGACACTAAATTTGAAACAATCACTTTTTTTACGGCTGAATACACGTCTTGTGAATGCAGTGGGGTCTCAAACCGAATGTGCCAAATTGACCATTATTCTGTGCACCAAGCTGCAATTCCATATCTTCACAATTTGGGACCTAAGGCAATCATCCCAGATGACAAGGTTGCCCCCACAGAGCCAGGGTAGTCAATGACTACCTGCAGAATATGGGAGTAGAGAGAATGGAATGGGTTGCCATCAGCCCAGACTTCAACCCGATTGAACACTTGTGTGACCAGCTTAGACGTGATGTGCGTAACAGAGTAGCCAATGCAACCATATTGAATGACCTGTGACGAATCCTGGTTGAAGAATGGAGTGCCATCCCACAGCAATGTGTGAGCAGGCTTGTGAGCAACATGAGGAGGAGGTGATGGCTGTTCTGGCTGTGTATGGCTTTACCAACCGCTATTGAGGTTAGTGACTAGTGTTGTTTGAGCACAGAATAATGGTCAATTTGGCACATTCTGTTTGAGACCTCACTACATTCACAAGACGTCTACTCAGCCGTGAAAAAAGAGATCGTTTCAAATGTGGTGTCATTGTAAAGGGAAATAATGAAGCTGTCCATTGATATATGCAACATGATATGAAAATGTCACAAATAATTTGAGATATAGATGCTTGAAAAAACTTTCCAAACTTTCGTTGAGGAGTTTATATTGATGCATGTGTCAATCAGTTGGTTGTTAATGAGGTTGATGGGCTCAATGTGTTATCAACATCCCATAGATTCACACAGGCAACGTAACAGGTTGTGACACAGGACCTTCTTCACCTATATTGATACACGTATCAATCAGTTGGTTGTTAATGAGGTTGATGGGCTCAATGTGTTATCAACATCCCATAGATTTACACTCATAAATTACAGCAATACGCAAGCTTGACTAATATTTCGCCGTTGTGTTCAATGTTTTTATCAATGTCAAATTTTGTCACAAATTATTTGTGTAAAAATCAGAATAAAATGAGGGCGTCCTTCGACATGTCCTAAAGAATATTGCTTTAAATTAATGTTAATTGAACTATAACAAGAACTTGCATCGCCACACACTAATGCACCAGTCATCTTTGTATCAGAGGGACATTTTTTTTAAGGATCATACATGCAATACATAAAATATTATAAACATAATGTTTGTAACTCCTCTGAAGAACTAGTGCATTATGCATTGTATTGTGAATCGCAAAAGACCTGTATGGTACGTAGCTTATGGTATGATAATTAATCATTTAATATGGTAAAACATAGGCAACTAAGGTATTTCAGTTCACCAAACTCATATAGGCCTCTCCTGATTGGTTTGTCCCGTCCGTCGATACAATGTTAAATCAATGTTGGTATTAATTTTCTAAAGAAAAATGTTGGCATGTATATTTTTTGATTTTGTATTTTAGTTTGATTTTTCATGGATTATGAATTAAAACAGAGTGTCCATACGTTTATAAATAGCGTATTTTTACAAATAACTAAGTAGTACACAAAATGGACAATCGAATAAATCAAGGAACTTTCCTGATCCAGGTAACTTATAGAGTTAGAATGAAAAAGAGTTAGAATATAGCTGGGAAAACCTATGCATGACAATAAGTAAAAAGAAAGGCCTACTAGTACTAGGCCTGAATAGAAAAGTACAAAAAACAAGAATTATCAATTAATATAGACCTACATAATATAAAATGAAATTATGATTCTTGCGGAATCGTATTATTCTTGGTATCATCTCTATATACCTCAAATAATGTTCAAAGCTGCCAAACAGCGGGGCTTCTCATCACGGCATCATTGATCTATTGGTTCAATGGCTAATTAACAATTCTCGCAGAATCGGATTATAATTATTAACAATATTTAAAAGGGGAGCAAATCCTCAGAATTTGGAGTATATTATAATCTTACCAAACCCGAATGCAATTATTGCATTCAGAATGCATTCGGAATGCATTCGTATCTTACCATTGTGGTAGTGATGTGGCATTTGTGGTATTTTGCATTTGAATGCATTCGAATGCAACAGACCACAACATTTTGTAATCCTTTCGAATGCAATATCTACATATTTGTGGTATTTTTGCATTCGGATCTGACAACTAAGGACTTTAGACTATTCAACAAAAATCTTTGCATTCGTGTTGCATTCGGTTGCATTCTAATCCAACCACAAATGATGATCACATGTTCATCACATGTTTTTTTCAAATTATGCTACAAAAGTGGCAGTTGATATTGGCAGTTATAGTCTCCACTAGCTTCCTGGTTGTATGGATGTGAGCTGCTGGTATTGTGATATTACCACAGGAAATGTTTGGTTTTTTGTGAATAAAATACACACCAAGGCTCTGGACTATATTTAGATCAATGTGCAGTATTAGTATAGGAAATGGTATTAATTACAACAGTACTCCAAGAGGAGAATATTCATGAATCGAACAATTAAGGTAAGCTTATAAGCTTATAAATGGTCATTGTGGCATATAGCTATGGGTTCCTGTTGAAATTTACAGTTTTGTAATATTATGCCACATGTAATCCAGGTGTATCTGTTCTACATGCATGCATATGTACATACGTCTACATAACGTAGTACAAGCAAGTAAGTGAGAATTTAAATTGTACACATACTTTATAGTTCTTTGGGGCTGTGCAATATAATTACGAGCCCTGGTGGGAGGCCCGGGGTGGGAGGGTAAAATGGGGGGGCAAGAAAGTTTTGTCAAGCTGAAAGAGGGGGACGTAAGCAAGAGGGGGAGCAATTTTTGGCACACATTTATGGGGTGCCTTTTGAATAAAACGCTTGGAAACGCTTAAATATGCAAATTTTCCTGCTAGCTGCGCTCGCAACATGTGATGTAGACCATAATAAGGTCTGCACGTTGGGAAAAAAAAATTTGGCATGATGTGCAAGGAGGGGCAAAGATTTTTTGGCAGGCCGAGGGGGGAGGGGACAAGCAATTTTTGGCAGGATGAGAGGGGGGAGCAAGCAATTTTTGGAGCGCTGTTTGGAATTTTACCCCCTGGGGGCTTATAATTATTGCACAGCCCCTTACTAATACATTTCAATTGTATTTTGATTTTGTAGATAATGTACGTACGGCCTCCATGTGTGATTGCCACACAGTGTGCAACGGACGAGGGCTTGGAGGATCACCATACAGTGTTTGCCAATTAAACCTCCCACAGCGGAGGATTGCCACACAGTGTGCGGGAATCCCATCAAGGCTCGGAGGTACACCACACGTGTGCGGCAGACAATTGCCACACAGTGTGCTGGAATCCTTAAGGGCTTGGTGTGTGGCTAACCTCCAACATCGGATCGCCACACAGAATTTCCACATACCAAGACAGCCCTATGTATAATCTTCCATAATTGTTTAATTGTATTTATCATAAATGTGAAAATCATGTGTAAATGAATTGTATTGCAAATGGGATTAATGGGTGGCTCCAGTTGAAATCTACACCTTGTGTGGGAGATCATGGTATATGTCTCTTCCATAGGGGATTTATGGATTTCAACTGGAATCACCCTTTAAAAAAATGTACTTTTATTTCATAATTTTATATGAAGTGAAATAGATAAGAGAATACATGTAGGATCAACAAATATAGTAGATCTTGAGTGTCTTAAAAGCAGGCTTGGGTGATTGTTAAAAATAATAGATATTGATTAATTTTTAAGCAATTATTTTTGATTAATCAAAATATCACCCAAGCCTGCTTTAAAGCATCAAGCAAACGTATGCATGAAACAAGGTAAGCTTTTTCTCAATCTTCCTACATAGGCCTATATGCATAAAACGTTAGTTTCCATCATTTCCCATATTATTCAGTTGCATTCGATGAATGCAACATGAGACTGAATGCAATTATTGTGGTATTAGCATTTGCTCCAAATGCATTCCTAATCCGAATGCATTCCTAATGCATTCGGCGAATGCATTCGAATGCATTCGGAGCTCATTTAAATATTTCGTGCATATTGAGGGCAACTCGAATGCTATTTTGCATTCAGAATGCATTCGACAACAAAAGCTAAGCATGGTGTCCTTATGGTTGTGGTTATATAGGTTGTGGTTGTTAGGATTCATAATGCATTCTACCACAATGCTGCCGAATGCATTCAGAATGCAACAGGAATGTATTCAAGTTTGGTAAGTATTTGCAGCATCCGCAGAAACTCCGATTTTGGAGTTTTTGCATAGCATCCGCAAAAACTCCGAAATTGGAGTAGAAAACATTATTAACAATATTTAGAATGGGCGCAAATCCTCCGATTTTGGAGTTTTGCGGCGTCCGCAGAAACTCCGATTTTTATTGATTTTTATTTAGCATTCTGGTTCATTGTTATATGTTTTGAAAAAATCATAAACTATTGAAGCTAGCATTTGTTTGTTATGCTGCTTGTGTGTTGCTTTGATGAGTAATTGAACTTTAGAATCATTCCTAATAATAATCTTATGGGATCCGGTGTCAGGAATGGTCTCGCCAATAGCCCAAAGGCAATCCTTTACTAGATCACTGCACTGATTGTCAATGGTGGCATCAATCCACAAGGTTTCTAACTTGGTCAAGCGATACAAATCTTTAAAAACAACATGAACACCACCATTTCCTATATCATTGCCCCTGATGCCAAGGCAAGCGAGATTTGACATAAAAGTAAACCTGTTAGCAAGTTCAATGATACCTTGGTCTGGAATATGTGCACTTAGCAAATCCAAACTACTCAACTTGGTGCAATACTGTAGTTGGTGGGCAAGAGGCACAATAGCCATCCCTATATTATTACGTGACAAATCCAGACTCTCCAGATTGGATGCCTTAGGAAGGAATTCACTCAACAATGTGATGTGATCTTCCTTCAGGCTGGCACTCTCAAGGTCAAGTGTTTGCAGGTGAGGTGTCATAATGTGACCAATGTGTCCTATTGCCTCAGCAACATGATTGTCACTCAATATCAGGTGTTCAAGTTTGCTTTGTATTGCATCTAATATAGACATCACATCACCTGGATGCATTTCATTTGAGAGCAGGATAAGTGTTTTGAGCATATTTGTCTTGGACAGTAAATGTGCCATGTGAGTGATGTTAAAAGTTACAATGCTGAATTTGATGTGGATATAGTGTGGACAGTATGGGTATAAGGATAAAGCATGCACAATGGCATGTACACTTAGATGCCTATTATTAACGTCTGAAGGTGATATGGCTATTTTGGTACATTTTGGTAGGGTAGACAGTTTTTCTCCAAGACACTTGCTCTGCTCTACTGGTAAAGCCTGACTATCAGTATTATCAAAATGAATATTCACTTCCTGTACATCCGGCATGCATTTTAATGTATCTGTAATTATATCCAGTGAGGCAACAGGATATTCTCTAAAGCGAACTGATTTGATTATGGCCAGTAATGACAACCCATGTGCAGACTTGACAAAATTGTGAAATATGGACATTGTCTTCGGAGGCTTACCATACACTTCCAATATACCCTGTGAAAAGAGGGATATCACTGCCTGATCAGGGAATAACATTACTTTTGGTGATTGTTGCTGGTCTTCAGCAGAAAGCATTGTATAATCTGCACTTACATGCTCATATTGTAGATTTGTTTGTAGCCTGCTTGATGAGTTGTCATCACTTGGGGTAATTTGACTTTCATACAACAAATTGAGAATTGGGGACAACTCAATTTCCTTCTCTCTATAATAACCAACTTGAGCACAATGAGTATCAGCCATGCTAACAGAGCATTGAAACACATGTATAGCATGGTGAATAACATTCATTTTTCCTGCCTTGTTAACTAGACCACAACAAAACTTGAGTAATTCAAGTTTACTTAACAATACATCCCATGTGCGTATTTGCTTCAATATACTTTGAAACTGATCAGGGTTGGTATCAAACAAGCTTGCCCAGTATTTTGCTGCACAATACTCTTGGAAAGATTTGTGAAGGAATGTTACATGACTAATCATATGAAGTTTTGATCTTAATCGCTCACGTGTAAGCAAACCTGTTTGACATCCCAATTCAAATTGTGACTGACTAAAATCTTTTCAGAGAAAACAAGTCTTTCATATTTAATATTTCCTTCTGGACAGAGTCCTGCAAACGCTGTTTGACCAAGTTCAGAAATGGCTTTGTTGAACTCTGTATCATTATCTTGTTTGTCTTGTTTGATACAATAATTCCTCCACAAATAGAGAGCAAATTCTTGATACAACTCTGATTGTGTATCTGGTAACTTTTGCTCATCTTCCCAAAGAAGACACATCAACATCAGTATCACTGGTATGGTTGATAAGGAAGTGAGAATTTCAGATTCTGTCAACCTGTTGCTCAGCCCTTCCACCATCTCAGTGTTGCCTTTAAAGAACTTTTTTCATGTACAATGTTACATTATCAGGAGAAAATCCAGTGAGGTTCACAGAGACATAGTGCGATTGATATTTACCTAATTGCTTGTGAGGACGAGTTGACAATATAACACGACAATCACGTAGCACATGAAAATGTACAATTTTGTCGATGTCATTTTCTTTGTCTGTGTTAAATGTATCATGACCATACTCATCAAATCCATCGAGGAGGATAATAACATTACTAGGGTGTTTTTCAATAAAGGTTTGTAATTTCTCTTTTGATATAGTTGTAGCTTCGGCCAGGATCTGGTTAAAAATCGCATCAACAAGACTAGGCCTACTGTCTCTATGAACCTCACGTAGAGCTATGGTGAAAACAAGATCAAATCTGAAAAGTGGAGAGTCAGACTTTTGTTGCGCCCAACTATATGCCAGCTTGGCTAACAAAGTTGACTTTCCACTCCCCGCAACACCTTTTACTAATACCCTTGATGCAGGCAAGCCCTGGGTTGTGGTAAGAGTAACAAGATCTTCATTGTGTTGAAGTAGTGTTGTATCTCTACCCTTCTTCTCTTCTAATTCAAGGCTAACATAGATTTCATCCATATCCCGGGATTCGTCGCACCAAGGTAGGAGTTGGACCTTGCCCATCTGATGCTTGTAGAATTTGATAAGTTCGTTTTTGCAGTCTTCCAAATCAAACTGACATGATCCTCCTGTCAAACATATTTAAATGAAAAAAGAAAAGATAGTTTGTATATGACAATGTATGATATAATCGATTCTTTGTATATTGCTCTGATAATAAAATACTAAACCGCCGCGGGCCCGATGCGAACGTTGTCTCATTTGCTCTCGAATCACGAAAATGCCATTGGCTACATAAAGAAATCAGGCCGATTTTCACTACATGAGCTTCTGCTGAATCTTCTTCTTCTTAGCGTGTCCACGGCACAAGATTAAATGTGTTTCAGCCAGTGCTGCACACATTTTTCAGCATTCTCATTGTAAACTGCTAAGTCAGCAGTTGTGCATGTTTGCTCCAGTTGAGGGCAACACAGTAAGTGATCCATTGTTTGTGGTTCTGTTCCACAATCGCAGGTTACATCTGTATTCTTTCGAATGAAATGAAAATATCCAATCAAAACCTCACTAAGATTTTGAAATTATATATATTCTTCTTACAAATTCCGTTCTCAAAATGTGTTTTGAAGCTTCCCTTTCTCCGGACAGGTCGTGTAAAGTTGCGAAATCACATTTCTTTACAGGGACAAGGAGCAAAAATTAGGGTAAATCCTGCAGAATCCGAAACTCAAACTCCTCTCGTGGTCTGTATATGTAGTGTAATTTGTATGTTATTCTTATAGTACAAATTTTTCCCAAAAAGCATTGCGAAAATTTGTAGCTGCTTAAGAAGTATTTGTAAAAACAGTTCTGATTGGTCAAATAATTTTTCCGGACCATTGAATAATGTGAAATAAAATCCAATGGGTATGCGTGTTATAAAGGTCAGTCAAGAACCCATTAACATGACGTCACCGACGATATCCCGGAAGTGTTGCTTGGGCGATCAGCTGATCGAAAAGAGGTACTTCGTATTATTGCGTTTTATTTTGACATTTCCTTGCATTCAGAAAGCGAGTTTTAGTTGTGCATATAATTTATATTACACTGGAAGTCATTTGCAGGCTCAACATATTGGAGAATCAACGAAAACTCATTTTATTTAGTCCGTGTATATGCTCCCAACTGACTGAATCTTTGTTACTCTTCTTTTTCGCAATATATACTACTCGAGCGCTATGCACTCGCGATATAGGGGTGGTTCATGGATCCGGTTCATAGAATGATGACAAGTTTATGCCTATAATACTGTTTTCGGCAGGGAAATTGTTGATATTTTGTAATAAAAGTTTGACACAAACATTAAAGCAAATCAACACATATTTTGTGATATTGATTGAGTTCATTTTTATCTCCTAAGACTCCTATTGAGTTTAGTTTACCCATGCACAACAATGGAGTGGCCGAAATTAAAAGTCCTGTGTGTGATCATGCATTATTAATTAGGCCATCATCTCAAGAGAAGTGACAGTGAAATGTGTACATGTACATAGAACTTTGCACTGTATACCACTATGATGAGGCTTATTAGTTGATGAGACAAAACTGCCTGAACGTTTCCATATCATAGGCAGCTATATAAATTCATATTTTTAAAAAGCTCATAATATTTGACATATTTAGCATTGAAATATATATTTATATACATGTATGTGTTATTAAAGGATTACAGCTATAGGCGTGGTTGCTCTATATGAAGATGATAATGAGAACTCAATTGTCAAAATTGCCTCCTTTGGCATGAAGTGTATCATATATTAAACTTTCTAAGACACTGGGTCAATTAAAACAAATCTAAAATCTTTATCATCTTCTTAAAGGAGTATTTCGTGATCCTAGCATCCTCTTTTTATGACATTTTTCAGTAGATATCCACGTAAAAAGCTTATTCCCAAAATTTCAGAACGAAATTCAAATTTCACGATATCTTTGCTAAACGAATTAATCTGCAATAAATTTTTTGTACATAAACATTATGTACCCAGAGGTTTCCAGTGATATAAAAATCTCAACTTTTTTTGAGAAAAGTGGGGGGATGATGCTGTGGATCACAAAATGCCCTTTTAAATTAGGTATTATACCACGTAAAACAGGTTCTAATGTATTCGACACGTTTACTTTTATGTATTGTAAATCAATTATTTGGAAATCAATTTAATGCTGTGTGTCAGATGCGAGGTTGTGTGTTATATTTACTAGCAATCTATTAAATTTATAGGAGGTGCAACAATTTTCAGGCATTTCTTTGCTTTCAGTTGCACCTCCCCCATCTGTTTTTGCTGTGTTTATTTGTTATTTTGTTGAGTTATTATGATGGAAAAATTCTAGTGAGATCCAATGGCCCCAAGGGGTTGTCACTTCCCAAGAAAACTTGGGGCTCCCCCCGGAAAAATGTTCCTGGTGCTGTGATTTGCTCTAAAGTACATTGATGATTTCATAAATAGCTGCTATATATTTCTTGTTCTTGATCTGTAAAGTGCAACAGTGTAATAGAGTGATGAAGACACTATATACAAAATAAAAAATTCAATTTAGCCTGCATATATGAGTTTTCTTGTATGAAATAGTATGTCTTACTCCCACATGTACAGGTAGAGATTATTGTGAAAGGAACCGCCCTTTTTCATTTTCTTTACCTTTCATCCTCCATTTATCTTCCAGCCTCTCCCTTGCATCCTTATTTCCACACTCCTCCAAAGCACAAAGAACTCTTTCTTGTGTAGCTTGCTGACCATTCCTCTGACGCCATGTTTCAAGGACTCTCCTTGCTTTCAAGTCTACATCTGATGTACCTGCCTTAATCTCTGCTTTGTCTATTACTCTACTTGGAAGATCTAGAGCATAGAACAAGTTGCGTAAATCGTCAGGCCCCAGCAGGTTGATGATATCAGAGATACATCTATCTGATATCTGAATTTCTGCAATGAAAAATAAAGAACGTCTTTACCTACAAGTAGGATGTCAATAATTGCATTACATTTCACTAATTAGTTATGAAGCATGCCACAGGTGAAATATTGGTCATTGCTTAGAAGACAACAATTACAAGGCTTCATTTAGAGTCTGATTGTATCAAACTTGTGACATGACAAAATGTTATTTCTCTACTTGTGACTTTTGATATTATGCATTATCTTGCTATATTCAAAGTATCCATAATTATACATGATACATTGTCATGTGACACGCAGTGACAATATATGTGCAAATGATTTAAAAAATGACAAAATTGCACAAATTAACGTAACAAAGATTGCCTAAGATTATTTTAGGTTTTGTGTAATTATACCCGCATACAGAGCATGCAGGGTATCTTCCCATCCTGTGGTTTCTTCTCCTCCTCATCCTCCATCTTCTCCTATCAAACACATCCTTTGGTCAAGGCTAGCGCTAAAACTACAAGGGCCTCAGGGCTCATATGTGGTACACTTATGGGCCCTCCCCCGTAGATGTGCCTTTTGCCCATCTCGACCCCAGAGGTCACGGGCCCCAGGGGTCCAAATGTAAAAACACAAACCATGCTGTTTCTCATCAGATGAAGCAGCCTCAGGGCCCTGAGTTGGTACACTGATAGCCTTATGGGGTACTCTATAAATACAAGTATACATGAGCCCCATTTGTTATATATTATGGGCCCCCCGGGCTCCAAATGTTAAAATAAGGGGCAACAAATTGACAAGGCTAGCTCTAAAGCTACAAAGACACTAGGGCTCATTTGTGGCACATGTATAAGCCCTAAATTGCAGATGTGCCTTTTGCCCATTTTGGCCCTAGATGTTCAAGGCTAGGGGCCCCAGAGGCTCAAATGTTAAAACAAAGGGCCGACCGTTTCTCAGCAAATAAAGCAGCTACAGCAGGGGTCCGCAAATACCGTGGCTTCCCGAGTGGCACGCGGCGCCGTTTAGATTTTTAAAACAAATAAAAAAATAAAAAATAATTAATAAATTCCCATGTTCTCCTTGTAAAGACAAAAACTCGATAGATTCACAGGGGGAGCACCGCGATGGCTGCTTCGCATCCATTGCGTGGCGCTTTGCAGTTTTCTTTTATTTCATGCGGCGCTTCAACAAATCTAATTGAGGAAGCCTGCTCTCTAAATTCCTAAGATTTAAAAATAAGTCTAAGAGACTTGTTAGAATGACAAAACCTTTCAGAGACTTAAAATTCAAATCTTTATTAGAGTAAAATTTAAATCCATTAGATTTGAATTTTAAGTCTTTTCAAGGTTTTGTCCTTCTAATAAGTCCCTGGAATTTAGAGAGTGAGCTACAGGGTTCAGACTTGGTACACTAAATGGTCTATATTTTTAAAGGTAAGCATAGGCTCATGTGAATCTTTATTATGCAACTTCACAAAAGTTTGTATAACTTGTCCACATTTTATTTTGTATTGTGTACATTGTTACCCACATTAGTATCTTGGAAACCTTGTAGTGAGTAGTTGAAAAATTATCAGTTCTTTTGCAAAATGTTCTGTGAACATTCAAAACACTGTATTTTCAATATCATGAATATCATTATCATATCAAACATAACACCTGCTATCTTATAGCCCCGCTTATACGCCATAGAAGTGATGTCATAATCGGATTTACTACCATAGCAGTAGATGAATAAAATTTTTGAATAGATCGCCCTGCACTACAAGCAGATTACACTAATCACCTGAGTATGTCAGCAAACATAGATTGAATACAATACCGCTCTTTTCAAAGATACTAATCTTACAGGTGCGAGTGATCATCCTTTCTTTGATATCTATGATTTAATGCATTGGTACTGCGTGAATGTTGTAGTGCTGGGCGATATAGTCAAAATTGTATTCATCTATTGCTATGGTAGTTAATCCGATTAACTACATCACTTCTACGGCGTTGTGTCAGTAGATACCACAATCATAACACAATATCACAATAATCACAATATGTAGCTAATGTTATCTTCAGTAGATAGCTATAACAGGTCGCATTAAACACCTCAAATAAAGAAAGTCCGTAGTTATGTAACTCACTCGTCCTACACCAATGATCTTGTTATGACAAGTTGATTGATAAGGGCGTATGCAAAATCTTGTTAGCTCCAATTTGATACCAAACACCATTAATATGAAAGTTGGTGCATTTTCAAAAGTTGCAAATCAAAACGATGCACACGGTTGAAATTGCTAAGTTTGGTCAAACGTGCTTGCCCGCGAAGGGCCCCTGTCAGACCTCTGGGCCCCTGCTGACTATCCCAAGAGCTATCCCACCATCAACTGTTTTAATGCCATCTATGTACATTACTATATGTTTTTATTTGGATAGCTTAAGGGATCTAAAATGAGCGTTTATTGCGTTTCGACAGTATTTTTTGTGGGACATGAGAGCACCTCAGACCTATCCAATTGCATTCTGAATACTGAAGCATGTCTTTCTGATATCAAATAATTTTCATTTTTGAAAATCACAATATAATACAAATTTTATGACAAATTATACAAATTTGATATTTGTCAAATTTTTGATATATTACAGTACTCGAAGTAAATTATATAAATCTAATGACATATTCTTAAAGTGTATGTAGCAGGGAGGAAAAGCCGACGGTCAATTGAAAATTTTGACCTTTCATATTGAAGATATGGATTTTTTTCCCAAAAGACCTAATTTTTTTGGTGTTTTGGGAAAAAAATCCATATCTTCAATACGAAAGTTCAAAATTTTCAATTGATCGTCGGACTTTTCATCCCACCTACATACACTTTAAGTATAAATCATCAGATTTATAAAGTTTACTTCAAGTACTGTTAAATATCAAAATATCAATTTTAATGATTTGCCATAAAATGTGTATTAAATTGCGAATTTCAAAAATCAAAATTATTTGATATCAGAATGACATTCTTTGTATTCAGAATGCAATTCGATATGTCTGATGTGCTTTAATGTCCCACAATAAATACTGTCCAAACGTTCATACCCCAGCCCTTA
The DNA here is from genome assembly GCF_039555335.1 of Amphiura filiformis. Taxonomy (NCBI): domain Eukaryota; kingdom Metazoa; phylum Echinodermata; class Ophiuroidea; order Amphilepidida; family Amphiuridae; genus Amphiura; species Amphiura filiformis. The sequence goes on along the minus strand of NC_092644.1, from coordinate 32,929,983 downwards.
ACATAGTCTTTAGGGAATTTCCGAGTGAGAATTTTAAGCAGCATCCATATATTGATTTAATGCAACTCTACAGAGTTTTGGAACAATTTTGTGATATTTGTAATATTTTAAAGATACATTAATGCATCTGTTGCTGTTAGTTTGATTTTACACAATTTTCATTTTGATAAGCAATCTGGTAGGTGGAATATGCTGAGTATAAAGGAGGGTCCAGATTATTTATTGAAACTAAGAACAAACCTGTCCTGGACTTAGCCAAGATCATCACAGAGGAATTTAGTAATAGATAAATATCATGTGCACATGCATGAGTTTCAAAGCTTCAATGATTAGTGCAATAATTGGTTATCCTGAGGGTAGGTAGCATGTACATGTAGGACCCGGATGTAGGATAACAATATTTCCAACTTACCATCCCACCTCCTCTTTTTACTGTCTGGTTCTTGTGAAGACTGTGCCATGGTTTCTTCTCATGTTAAAAAGTCTCTGCAAGAGTATTGATAAACAATTGATTATGTTGATTTTAGCCCGGGATTTTAGTGCACTGAATAACTTTTGAATTTGAGTTTATTTGAAAGTGGCTTGCAAATAGATTTGTATTCAACAATAGAAAACTTAAACAATAGAAACAAAATGTATTGGCTGAGGACAAGGTATTCCCAGCAAATACAAAACGTTTTCGACATCATTCACAAAACTAGGTTAGAAAAGGTTGCCAGAAAACGTTTAAATGTTGGGTTATATATAAAGGGTATATAAAGGGTATAAAACGTTTTCATAATATTCAAAAACATTTTATGATAACTTACTGCAAATATTCTAACATAATGTTATTTAAGGGGGTACTACACCCCTCGATAAATTTGTGTCTATTTTTGCATTTTTCTCAAAAACTAAAAACACATTGGTAACAAAAGTTATGTATATTATAGGGGCAAGGAATCCAATTACTACACTGGAATTTCAGTGACCCAAGACAAGCGGTTCGTTATTTATGATAAGAAAAGAGGTACCGCTAGAACTAGAATGTACCTCATATCCTATCATATATACTGAACTGCTTGGCTTGAGTCACTGAAATGTCAGTTGGATTCCTTGCCCCAATAATATACATAACTTTTGTTACCAGTGTGTTATTATGTTTTGAGAAAAATGCAAAAATAGTCACAAATTTACCACAGGGGTGTAGTACCCCCTTAAGTGTTGACAAATTATTTGGAAATATAATTATGCAAAATATATTTTACAATAACATTTCAAAAACATTTTACAAATATTTTGTGTGTTTTCATACAAAACATTTTAACAACGTTTTCATGACCTTTATATAACCCAACATTTAATGTTATTAAAATGTTTTTACCAAAAGCCCAAAATATAACCTGTATGACGTTTTAAAAACGTTTTGTGTTTGCTGGGATTAGACTATGTTCATTCGAGACAATCAAACCAGTCAATTCACAGTTTTACAGTTAAGATGAAACTGTGTATCTTAAATTTGAAGATGTTTTGTATTGAGAGATGTATATATATGTAATACTGAGGAAGTGTCTCAAAACTTAATGCTTCACAGGACGTGTCTTGGATTGTGATTTCAGGCAAGACACATGATTCTATATCTTGTGTTCTCTATGTCTTATTGCCAGACACTGTTGCTGAGACACAATGTTTACATGGTAGGCACGTTTCTATTCAACATCCATTATGCAACAACAGCCATTACACAGGCCAAGAAAACATATATTTAATTCCAAGAGTATCTGTTCATATAACAGTCCTTGATTTGGCACTTATTTGCTATAAAATTTTTATGTTGGGAATACACTAGTGAGCATATCACTTACATGTGGTCTATATTTAGTTATATACACATATCAACTTGGTTATTTAAAACAAATATTGATGTATTTTTTAGCCGAATAGGAAACTTATGTTATATGAAGACATGACAATTATTAATTTTCACAATAACCTTGACACAAGATATGCAATTGTCAGAAAATCAACCATGACAATGGAATAACTAAATAAATAGTGAATGGTTTATGCTACATGTACGTGCAGAAGTTATACTTGGCCAAGTTTATGCGAGCTGTGGTCCTTGTAATCATGATAATACCAAGCCATGCTCTTTGAACATTGGAAGAATGAGAATATCAATATAATCTAATCAAATGACATACATAGATTCAATAATTACCAGCAATAATAATGAAATAAAATTGATCAAATATCAGTTTTAATAATGAGTAAAAAGGTATTTATTTTGTAGTTCTCTTTATGACTCACAATTACTGTGGGACCAAATGTCTAAAGGAGATTATACAACACCAGGCATCATTTAAAAGTAACAAGTAAACGTCATTTGAAATCTGAAAGTCAACACTTACCTAGATTTAGGTTTCCAAGCGATAGCAAAAATCCTCCTTTTTATGGCCACTGCAATTCAGAGTAGCAAGTATGAAATCAACAAATAGAATAGTATCATCCCATCAGTTGGGACATGCACAGTTCACAGGTCATGTATTTGAGGTGGGTACTCTAGGTACACGGAAATATATATACGCTGAAAGGACCCAGTGAACTTGAAAAAATTTCAAAGGCAAGTAATTATTTTCAACCTATTGTCACAAGAGGTCTCACTGTCAGCTCACTGAATCTCTCAGAGTAGAATCTCTTTGAATATTTCAACACACGACAATGGTTGATCATTATATAGGTAAATAATGATATCACTATTTATTTTAAAAGTGGGTTTTGTTATAATTAGGGACCGTTCACCAACACTTGTAAGGGGGGGCCTGATGCAAAAAGGGGGGCCCTGAAAATTTTTGACCCTCCAAGGGGGGGGGGGCTGAAAAAATTACCACAAATTTTCCTGGAAAAATTAAGTTTAATGCTTCATTTTCATGTAAAAAAGGGGGCCCTGAAATTTTTGAGGTCTGAAAAGGGGGGCCCCAAAAATGTTCGTGATGAAATTTTTTTTGGCATCAGGCCCCCCTTACAAGTGTTTGTGAACGGTCAATTATGGCATATTGAAGGTGTCATGTTTTTAAGGAAAGGAAATAGCATTCAATTTAAAAACATGTCTGCTATTTTGTTGATATTGCTAAAAAGTGACATTTCCCTGAAACGAAATTGCACGAAAATAATTATACAGTTTTTGACCTAATTAGTGTCTTTCCTTAATAATTAGCGTCTTGAAATGTTGCTTACATTGATTTTGTTTAAGCACCTCCTTTTGTTTTCTGTCTTGACATAAAATTGGTCAAAACTCAAAATTAAATCACAGAAAAATAATTTGGGAATCAAGTGTCATTGGATGAAACATTTTTATCTTTCTATCTTTTTAAAATTTAAAATTAAAGTATTATGTTGCACTAAAAACGTCCACTTTGAAATGTATAACACAGTAAATGATAAGCGCCCTCAACACATAATTTACTTACAAGCACCCGGCCCCGGGGCACTAATTAGTTTGAATATAGAAATCCACAAATGGATATCGTCAGCCTACACTCTTAATTTTTTTTACAGAACTTTTGCAATTTTTTGAGCGGTAAAGTGGAAACCGTAAGAAGTTTTGTCAATTTAAACGATAAATTGTGTAAAATAAAAAAAAATCTTTAAAAAGAAAATACAAATCAGCACGGTTCACAGGGAACAACAAAATTTTGTGGGTAAACTTTACACAATTTTGAAAAGGTAAAACTTTACCCCATTATTGAGTACAATTTTACACAATTAGTTGTGGTAACCATTTTACTCAAGAATTGTGTAAAATTTTGACACAGAAATGGGGTCAAATATTTTACAATCATGGGATTGGACATATTTTACCACTAAGTTGTATAATTCACTTTACACATGACATTGTGTGTAAAATGTGTGTCATGCTGAAATGCAGAACATCAACCTGCACACAATTCAGTGATACAGGGTGAAAAAATAACATTTCGACGCACATTGCGAGAGTTGCGGTTAAATGGGGCGTGAACGCACCTTGGATCGTCCCCTACCCCCAGTTCGATCTCGGGAGTTCGATATTATCTAGAAATACGATATGCATGTTTTCACTCCAATGAACATGATGAATGTGACGGCCCCGACCCTGACATCCGTCACATGATCATAATGATATGAGATTTGGTTAAGCTTAACCATGTTAACGCTATGGCTATAATTCATGGCTAGTAGGCTGGTGATATGTTGAATGTAAAGTTTCATATAGATTCTTACTTCATGGTTGTAATTGTGTATTAATATTTACTGGAGTAGGATGAGTCAGGCTTTTATAATGTGGACAATTTGAGTTATTGTCCACATTATTTGTCACAAAGGTGCTCCTGAAAGAAACAAGTGTCACAAACCCTAACCTTAAAGGAGCACTAACCTTAACTATAACCCTTGCGTCCTGGAGCACTAACCTTTGCGATGTTCTTGTGCTCCGTGTGTTCTAAAGTTTCATATACATGTAGATTCAGATGGAATTCTACTGTATATTGTATGTACCTTAAAATGCACCCATACATTATAGGCCTTACATCTAAAGATATGACCCTCCCTTGTATTGAGATGTCACCCAACAAACAAACAAAACTATCAGTAGTTTAGTTGTTTCGATTATATGACTAAATCAATCTTTTGGTTTGTTATTCTTGTGCTCCAGGAGCTCTGTGTGTTCTTGTGCTTCAGGAGCACTGTGTTTAATATAAAGTTTCATATAGAGTCAGATGGAATTCTACTGTATATTGTATGTACCTTAAAATGCACCCATACATTATAGGCCTTACATCTAAAGATATGACCCCTCGTATTGAGGTGTCACCCAACAAACAAACAAAACTACTACCAGTAGTTTAGATGTTTCGATTATATGACTTCGTCAATCTTTTTGTTTGATCCCTAAAATAAACCAATAAAACACATAATAGAGAAAACTCTAAATCATACAAAGTATGGACAAAGTATTCAAGTGAAACAAACATCTTTCTCAAAATTGTAAATGTTTTCTTGCAAACATTTAATTTTAATTTTTCTTACAACAATTTTACAAAGTCGTAAATAGCTGAAGTTTTGATTTTTACATAGCTTCAAGTAATCCACTCATTTTGAGCAAGTCAAAGATTCTTCTCTATACAAGTTAATAAAAATAATACATAGATATTGCAAATAAATAGAACACATTGTAATACTGGTGAAGAGGAGGAGCAGGACAATGATGACAACGGTGAAGTGATGATGATTCAAGATGAAAATTTGTCTTTTGTATGTTCAATATTATTATACTCCAAATTGGGCCATGAAGACATCATACATATAATATAAGGATAAAAAAATAATGCTATGTCTCAAAGCCCATGGCAGTTTCAAAAACGAATGCGAAATGAGGTTTTTTTGGAAGAATTTTTTTTAAAGATTTTTTTAAAACAAAATTTTGAATTAAGATGTCATTTCCAGGTGTTCAAAAGTACACAGCATGAAATTGTGGTTGATTGACACAATTGAAGTACAAATATCAATTTTTTTAAATACCTAAACAATGCGAGTGACCAATCAAGTAACTTTTATTCCAAATTTGTCACACAATGTCATGATTTTACGGCAAAAAGCTAAAAAAATTTGAATTTGAATTTGTTGTGTCAGCTGACATGGACGCGCTAAGAAAAACGAACATGCGCGTGGGCTTTGAGGCATAACAATTTTTTTAAATCCTAAGCACTAAATTTATAACCGAGGTTTACAACATCAAACAAGTTCCATGAACATTTCCATGTGTGATATTACAACCCAGCAAACACAAAACGTTTTCGACATCATTCGCAAAAGGTTAGTAAAGGTTGCCAGAAAACGATTATATGTCGGGTTATATAAAGGCTATAAAAAGGGTATAAAATGTTTTCATAACATTCAAAAACATTTTTTGAACACTTACAGCAAAACATTCTAACGTAACGTTATTTAAGTGTTGACGAAATATTTGGCAAAAATTATGTTTACAAGAAATATTTTACAATAACATTTGGACAACATTTTTAAAATGTTGTTGTAGTGTATATATTTTCATACAAAACGTTTTAAAAACGTTTTCATAACCTTTATGTAACCCGACATTTAATGTTATTAAAACGTTTTAACCACAACCAACCCAAATTAAAACCCGTTTAAAACGTTTTAAAAATGTTTTTGTGTTTGCTGGGAATATCAAACACATGATTGACACCAAATAATCGGGCAAAAAATACCTGTGCATTCCATACAGTTAAATTTGTTGCTGATCATAAATTCAAAATACATACAAAAAGAAAAGGAAAACAAAGGCCACACCAGCCTAAGGTATCCTCATTTGTAATACAGAAAATACATTTAGACATACAGCATGTACAGTGTATACAAAACTATTATAATATTATTACATTAAAACTGTGAATATATATATATGTATGTACAAAAATATTGCATAAAAAGGTGTCAAAATACACAATTGCACAATAAAGATTAGGCCAAATTCAAAACTTGAATATATTTTTTCGAAGAAATGGTCCAAACAAATAACAAATATATCAATCAACAATTACGAATATACAAAGACCGCCACCTTTACTACTAGAGATATATGATGACTCTGTTGATATGAATAACTGTTTTGCTTTATTGGTTGTTACTTTCTGAAACTATTTAAGGGCCTCTGTGATGATTAAAAACCCTGGGGATGGTACAATTTCCTACTGGCGTGCATCTTTTCCGAGTGCCCTATATTGCTTGTACCCCTCTTCCTCTTGATGTGCCAACAATACTCCCCCAGCCCTCCAGTACATGCCATATTTGGGGAGGGCAATTTTTAACGAATAAAAGTGTTTTTTTTTTCAAACTTAAATGCTTGGCATAATTGTAATGGTTACACATGTACCAAGTTTGTTGTGTTTGTCAGGTCAACAGAGCTATTTTGACAGTATGTCAATATTCACACATTAGTCCCCCTAGATATGTTTAAACAGCCAGTAGGGTTTCTTTCACTTTACCTTGTTATTTCGGACAGAAATCTTTGCTAATAGTTATTATTACTAATGTTATTTTAGTATGTTGAGTAAAGAATAACAAAATTATTGAATTTGATGGAAATCGTATATTATGGCTTTAATATAATGCGAGTATATTGTTTTCATACTTATTTAGATGCCATTTTAAAGCAAAATATCGAAAAGATGCCCCATAAAATAATGTGTGTTAATTATTGCCAAATTGCCTTGACAAAAAAATTGCCCACTTAAATTTTTTTTCCTTTCCGGGGGCTCATAAGTATCATTGTACAGCAATGAAAATGAAAAATTGAGCTCAGTGTACTACATCTGTTTGAGGTTGTGATGAGACTGCTTCCAAATCTATAAACTGCTTCACTATATGGGTTAGAGAAGAACTAATATGAAAGGGCAAACTTCTAGATTGTATGTCACGAAAAGTGACCAAAAGCGAGTATAAAATAATGATTAACATAGCTTAACATATACATAATACCCAATTGTCTCGAGACAGCAGGAAAGCACAACAACGCAAAGAATAGACTCCGCATTGCCCCCACGATCATGAGGACCATTTAATACACATAAGCTTATTTATAATAATTTCACAATCTCATAGAAATTAAGACTATATTGAGATAATAACAGATTAATGAGATTTCATATCAATTAAACAAATTATATACATTGAGATGATTAATTGCAGCAAGCATTTGGAATTATGTATCATCTTCATATAAATCAATAAATACACGAATTATTGGAAAAATGTGTACAAGCCAACCATACAGGCTGGACAAACAAAAGTTGACTTCTGAATCACATTTAACCAAATTTCATCTTAAGCAAATCTTAAGCATATCTTAAACAGATACATCTTTGGATCAAACAGAGGATTGGATTGGAAAACAGCATTTTTAACCGCAATTAAATAATTAGAAATCTCCAAAAGAATAAACAATGCCAACACTAGCAAGCGAACATTTTGTATTCAGCAAGATACGGCATCAATGCTTAAACCATTTACTGATATATAATCCACTGGTATTTACAACCAAGTAAATAAAGATACTCCAAATAAGCAACAAAGCATTTATAACCCTGGTATAAAAACGCAGTAGAAAGGGAGGAAAGCATGAAGGCAACCAATAGCCCACTATAAAACGCAGTAGAAGGGCTATTTCATTATAAATGACACGTTCACAAAAATGGCTTTTATCATATCTGGTTGATATAATTAGGGTGATAATGCAGTGTTATTAACTTAATTCTAAGTATGCCACAAACTACAAGCTACATGAGCATTTTTACAGAATTCTGTCTATTTTTTGTATAAAAAATTGCCAAAAGGTACATTTTAACCCAATTTTGGAGTCCCATTTCATTTTGCCCATGTATTCTGAATTAATTCTTTGAAAAATTAGGTACATTCTATGGCAATGTGCTTGTTGCAATGAAAATATGATATGTGTGGAACATCATGCAAGTTGAATGGTGAAAATTGGTGCAAAAATGTTAAAATTCGTAGATTCTTGCAAAATTGGCATTTTCGTTAAATAAAAAATGAGTGTCCTCTCCAATTCATGCCTCCATTTTTGTTAACATTAAAGAGGAAATATAAACCCTTACCCTACCTGTATAATCTGTGTTATATTACCAATTGATGGGACAGGGCACTGATTGAGGAATTCATTTATTTTACATACAGTAGACCACTTGTTCTTGATACCACAGTTCAGCGTTAAAATTTGTCCTCTCCAGAACTGAAGTTAATTACTAATTGTTGAAATAAGAAGGATTATATCATAGAATGTGAAATTTGTAGAGGAAGAGTGGTCTTCCTTCTACCAAGGTGGCACATGATTTGGTATTTGTTGCATTTTTGCAAGCCTGTATCCACGATTCTGTTTGCAATTTAACAAATGTCCTCTCCAGCACAATTATGTCATTTCCATGAATTGGTAAACAAACTAAAAAATAAAAATTTCAAAGTGCCAAACCCACAAGAAATTTTTGCATTTTATTGCAAATTATGCTTACAAACCACTTTAGTGTTCAAATTATTGTCCAGTTGTTGAGAACACATATGATATTATTCTGCATTGAACTTGGTTAGCTAAAAATTGCAATATTCCTAATTTAACCAGAATATTAACCCTGTTTGTAGTGGATTTTAAATGCTGGGGATCTTTTATGCAATAATATTGATGCAATAATATTGATGCAGCTATTTCTAAAGTTAAAGTATGCTTTATTATGTGTTAAAAATGTGTCCTATCCAGAACAAATGACACAGGAGGGGTCTTTTATTTTAGGTTTTCCATGACTAGTACAACAGATTGACGCGAGAATACTCACTTATGCATCAGTGTAGCTATTGGGCAGGACAAAATGACTATTTCATGAATTTTTCATGTGAAGATAAAGTTTATCCTTAAAATATGTAGTAATTTTGCACCATTTATCTGGATTAGTATCAATTTACTAATTGTTTTATATTGAAACTGGCATATTTAAGACACTGAAGTGTAAAGGAACATACAACAATTATTACAGACTAAATATGAATAAGTATGAACCCAATGTTGGTTACATATACTCTTTCAAAGTTGTGTATTAAATTGTTTAAAAAATGTCCCTCAGACGGCAGCTATGTTTTACACAGCAAAAATTCAATTTAATTTTTTAATGGTTCCTGAGGGTTTGACGCTCTAATATTTTGAGAATTATTGACACACCATCTGAACTTTGAAATGATAATGAATTTGCATGAAATAAATGAGTTTGAATTTTGACCCCTTTTGGGACTCAATGTTGTCATTTATAATGAAATAGCCCAGAAAGTGGAGACAATCTACTGACGAGATTCTTCAGGTTTTGAAGAAACTCCACCACCCTCAATAAAAGCGCAGCAGAAAGTGGAGACAATCTACTGACGAGATTCTTCAGGTTTTGAAGAAACTCCACCACCCTCTATAAAAACGCAGTAGAAAGTGGAGACAATCTACTTACGAGATTCTTCAGGTTTTGAAGAAACTTCATACAAAGCTTTCAATAGCCCAATAAACACATACAATACCATAAAACGCAGTAGAAAGTGGAGACAATCTACTGACGAGATTCTTCAGGTTTTGAAGAAACTCCATACAAAGCAACCAATAGCCCAATAAAACCAACCAATACCATAAAACGCAGTAGAAAGTGGAGACAATCTACTGACGAGATTCATCAGGTTTTGAAGAAACTCCATACAAAACAATCAATAGCCCAATAAAACCAACCAATACCATAAAACGCAGTAGAAAGTGGAGACAATCTACTGACGAGATTCTTCAGGTTTTGAAGAAACTCCATACAAAGCTTTCAATAGCCCAATAACGACATTCCATACCATAAAACGCAGTCGAAAGTGGAGACAATCTACTGACGAGGTTCTTCAGGGTTTGAAGAAACTCCATTCAAAGCAATCAATAGCCCAATAAAACCAACCAATACCATAAAAGCGCGGTAGAAAGTGGAGACAATCTACTGCGAGATTCTTCAGGTTTTGAAGAAACTCCACCACCCTCTATAAAAACGCAGTAGAAAGTGGAGACAATCTACTGACGAGATTCTTCAGGTTTTGAAGAAACTCCACCACCCTCTATAAAAACGCAGTAGAAAGTGGAGACAATCTACTGACGAGATTCTTCAGGTTTTGAAGAAACTCCATAAAAGGCATTCATTCCCCTTCTATAAAACGCAGTAGAAAGTGGAGACAATCTACTAATGATATTCTTCAAGATTTCAAGAAATTCCATACAAAGCCTCTATTTTTAAGCATAAAGCAGCATAATTGGACATACCATTTCATTGGAGTATCTTTAACCATATTTAGTTACTGAATCACCCTTCCAGCTTTTGGGAGGGTGGGTGGGCTTTTTGGTCCATCAAGACCGAAGGAACAATTGCAAGTGCATCACTAGGAGAACTATGGACATAACAAAGGAATTAAAAAATAAGACGGGAGACCTGAATGGCTGCACACCACTAAAGTGACAGCTGACTGGACAGAAAAACTGAGCTTGTTGCTATAACAACATAACAATAACCCCTAAATTAAAACTGAATTGACCAGGAGACCAAAACACTTTAAGTGTACTTCAGTCTGCCGCCTGGACAACCAATTCTTTAGAAATGCTTAGTCGCGCTAAAAGTCGATCGATACATGTAAAAATCAGCACAATTCAGAGATACACCTTTTTGCTATGAAATTAATTTTCTCGGTCAAATATAAAGCAATATTTTTTTTTTCTTCAGTAATGTCAGTTAAAAACTTGGTGCTTGGATATACATTTTTTAAAATCCTGGTGTTAAAATTAAGCATCAAATTGTGTCTTTTAGTGTGATATTTTTGATTTTTATAGGACTTGAATCCGACTGCGAGCTTTTTACGGAATTCATGTTTTAGCGTCTCAAACTAACATAGTTTGCTAAAGAAAGATATTTCCCACCTCTGTAAAGCACATCGTGTGGGTCTATATGTTATAGTTTTGTCAGAATTTCCGTTTTTGTTTTACCCTTTTTCCATTCATGATCCGAAAATGTCAAACTAAGTAAAAGTAGGCAATGGTGAGTACTTTTATCTCGAGAGCAACCTGCAGAAATAGTCGATATTTCCTTTGTTGTTATCCAGGTCAATTTTTCATTGAAAGCAAATTGCCCGACTAGCGATTAAATCCCCAATTGGGTGTTCTGGTTAAACATGATCAGTAGGAGCGCTATAGGTCTGGGAATTTCTTTGCTATATTGAAGTTCTGGCAACACTATAGCCATGCCGGTATTCCTATTAAACCCAGGGATATCGATCCACAATGCTAGTACTAGCCTTTAGATTTCACGTGTTGATTTAGACATTTTTTCAGCCGACAGTGAAAGATGGTGAAATCAAAGCGGAAATTCTGACAAAACTATGATATATAGCTCACGGTGATGTGCTTTAGAAAGTTGGGGAAAATCCTTCATTAGCGAACTATATTACTTTGAAAAGCTAAAAGGTTGATCCAAGAAAAAGCTCGCGGGCCGACCTGAAGCCTATAAAAATCGAATATCTTACACTAAATGTCTGAATTTCAGACCTAAGTTTAACACCAGGATTTAAAAAAAAAATCAGTATCAAGCATTATAGTTTTTCCAGCCATTTACTGAAAAAATGAAAATTATTGCTTTTCATTTGGCTGAAAAAAAAAATTTTACACTGAAAAGGTGTAACTCAAAATTTTGCTCATTTCAACACCAATTTCGATCGTTTGTATTGCCTCATTAAATGACTGAGTGAGCCTTGCAGAACAAAAGAATCGGTTGTGCAGGTAGCTGACTGTACTTGAGAATGCTCAAGTGGGAATAAGAGGATAAGCCTCTACACGTACACCTAGATGCACATGACAGCCTAATGTCCCCTGCTGCTGAGACAATCTAGTTTTTAAAAGATTTGCAACTTTAAAAAACGGAATTGAACAGTTTCAATACCCTTTCTCTCTTACCACTGACTCCTGTGTCAAGTTCTAGTATTGAATGGATGAACTTGATATTGGCTGGAAAAAAGCACTGAATATGGCTATAACTATAGAAACCTAGAAATGTATATCATTTCTCATGGTCTGGATATGGGATAATCACACAGTAACATCATGAGCAAATTGACCTTTATTGGTAAATCCCATAAGCCTTTGCGAGTACACCTGAGAACTCGTCATTTGACGTTACGCCGCTCTGCGCCGATGCGCACATCGTTTATCGAACATCATTACTGCGCATTGCAAGTCGGCTTGACGTAAAATGACAAGTTCTCAGGTGTACTCGCAAAGGCTTATGGGATTTACCGAAAAGGTCAATTATTTGTTGTTAATATCTGTAATAATGTTGGTTTACAATGAAAAATTTCATTAACAAATGTCGTATGATCAAGAGGAATGAGTTGACAATATTCCATTTTGATTTTGTTCATGATTCATTCACACGATTATAAATGCTAAAGTATAATCAAAACCCAACTAAGGCAAAACTTACATCCCTTTTTGACAACTTCTGACAAGGAAGTCATTGTTTGATCATATCACTTATGTCAAATCGACACTTAGTATCAAGATTATACAAATGAAAGGCAAAAATAGAGGTCTCAAAGCTCCTGTATGTGCATTTGTCTCAGAGAAATACGGTTTTTTCTCACAATTATTTTTTTAATTTTTACAAAAAATATCGGTAAAAAATATGTTTTGAAAGCATTACAAGAACAGTGCCCAGCAATCTTGGAATTAATGCTGGAATAGGAATAACATCAACTTGCTGATGTGATGCTATCCTTTCCTTTGCCATGATCGCATTAAGTTTGTTTTATGCCCGGGGGGGGGGGGTACTCAGTACAAATGGCCATACGGGGACGTGCCGCAAACATGGGTCGCATTTTCGGCCGCTTGGTATATCAATGACCCCTTATTTTTTCCGTTTTGTGGTATACGTATGGGTAGTAAGTTGAAATTGGTATTGAAATGGGGTCTAAATCAGATTTTGGTATATCAATGGGTCGAAAATCTTTAAACTCACTTGCATGAATTTCACGAAAATAAATTGTCTGAGCGCGTCCAAATAAGGTACATCGCAATCTAGTCTCCTCCGCAGCCAGTTTGGTTACTCCACACAAACAGTCTGCCAATGGTCACGAACTGGTCCTTTTTGATTCGCTAACGGTTTTCTGCCGACGTCATCCAGCTTGACGTCAAACAAAGCTTTCAATTGGTCGATCGGCTACACGGCTACTTTATTATTCATGAGCAAGTTTGACCCGCCATCTCGCCAGCTAGACTGAGGTCAATCAAGTTCCCGTATGCACAGCTCTACGGCTATTATGGGCTATATACGTGTAGCAAATCAGAAACGGCGTTATAAGTGGCCATTGGCAGACTGTTTGTGTGGAGGGAGCGGAACCAAACTGGCTGCTGTGGAGACTAATCGCAATCCAAATAAGGCAAATCAGAATCATAAATTCAGAGCTGGGCAAATCAATTGATAGTCCGATTAGCAAACGTTGAGTTGTCATTGCAAACAGATGGCGACACTCTTCCGGTGTAGTACTGTAAAAGTCAATATTTTCGCGAGAAGATATTTTCGCGATTTTGAAGATTTTGTCAATTGCACGAGAATTAAATTTCGCGGTTTTGATATTGATACTATAGAAACCTAATGCAAAAGTTTATTTTCGCGAGTTTTTATTTTCGCGATTTTAGGGACCAATCGTTATTTACGGCAGGGGGGGAATGGGTGTTTTGGCAAAAATATCGACAACAAATTTCGCATGCCCCCCTCGCGTCCGCTCAAAATTTTCGCGTTCCCCTTGTTTTCCCAATTTTCTCCATTTAAAATTTAGCAATCCCCCTCCTGGTTCAACTAAAATTTCAGGTTCCCCCTCAAGACCACAAAAAATTTCGTGTTCCCCTAAATTTACCCATTCCCCCCTGCCATAAATAACAATCGCTCCCTTATGTCCACTCGCAAAATTCGCGAAAATAAAAACCTCGCAAAAATTTCTACTTTTACAGTATATGCGAGCCCAGCACTACTTGTTTACTCCGGCCAATTTTGATAAATCACTGAAATACTATCGGTATCGAAGTTGCAACAGCAATTTTTTCATCGCTGTTTTTTAAGTCAGTTTTGCCTCTCGGAACTCGGGATCGCAAAATTTGAGTAAATTAACTGCCGATTTTTAAATGCATCGAATCATATAAATAGGTTTTATCAACAATCGGGTAAGTTTTTAGTGTAAAGTTGAGTTTTATTTTTGGTGCCGAATTCAGCTGACATGACACGCGACAGCACTGCCAAAATTGCCAAGATCACACGCGATCGATATGCCCGGGCGATATGCATGGGTCAAATTGATGTTGTTGTTTTGGTTCGATAATTCAGTGATAATTGCAATTGCATTGAACAGAAATGCGTGAATATTAAATTTGTTGAAAATTTCAATAAGTCATGAGTGGGACGAAAAAAGGTACCGTACAAAAAAAATATACATGTAAATAAAAAATTCATGTTTATATGTTGATGTTCAAAATTTCTTTTTTTCGTTCTTCTTTCACCATGCAGGGTATGATGGGGGGGCACTGGCTGCACCACTGTTTTCGTGGTTTTTGTATGTTGTTAAATAAAATTAAAAATAAATAAGTGCAAGAATCATCTTTCCCTACACAATATTTGTTACAAACTAGGCTAGATATTGGCCCCTACAAGACAAACGAACATAGATGAAAGAAACTGAGAAAACAAAACAATAAATATATTTTGGATTTGTATTCATAACAAAATAAGGGGTGGTGCAACAATTATGTGTGCCCCGGGGTTGTGAATTCTCAAAATGTTCTGCCAAAATTGCCCCCCCCCCTTTGGTCTGCCAAAAATCTTTGCCCCCCTATAATTCACCACCCGGGGTACACATAATTATTGCACCACCCCAAACAAACAAAATAATAATAATTAATAAATGATAGACCCTTGATAAATAGAATAAAAAGTACAAAATACAGTAAACAAGAAATAAAACAAATGATGTGAAAATTTGTTACGGTATTCTAAACTTATAGTGGTATATGGATGGGTCAGTATATGGGTTGGTATATCAATGGGTGGTATTTTTGTCTTTTCAACTGGTATAGTCATGGGTGTCGTTTCTATGTTGGTATATGCATCGGTAGTAAAAATCAGGTTTGAAGTGGTATAGCCATGGGTCCTACTTCAAAATCTTCGGAGGCACCCCCCTACCCCAAAAAAATTTGAGTTCCCCCCCCCCCCCCCGGGGTTTTATGTACCTTGTGATTTGTGTATTGTTGGTCACTTACCATTAAATCCGTGCAAATACCAGGGGATTTATTTAGTTGCATTGGTTGACATAATTCACAATAGGATTGTTTAGCCATGTAGAACTGCCAGGGGTATTGAAAGTTGTGTCACTTGTGTCTATGAGCCAAATGGTCAATAGAGATGTCTACACTATTCCAGTATATAAGGAGAATTTACTTCATAACTCGATATTTTTATTAGTAGCCCTAAATATTTAAAAACAATAAGCCTATGTGTGTGCACAATATCATTCTATGTATATCCTAATAACTAGTGTAAACAGTGGCTCCGGAACCGGGGGGCCTGGGGGCCCGGCCCCTCAATAATTTTGGTGAGGGGCCCAAGTACCCTAGGGCCCCCAATAATCTGAGGTAAAATTCATAATTTTAGGGTAAAATTCAAACATTAAGGATAAAATTCACAATTTTTAGGGAGTATTCATAATTTTAGGTATAATTCAAAATGTAAGGTAGAATTCATGTAAAAATGTATGCATTTCAAGAGCTTCCTCGCTTCGCACGGGAGCGGGACACCCCCTCCCGCCCCCCCCCCTTCAGCGTTTCGCGTTCCGGAGCAGACCAAAAAGTTTGCCCCCCCCTCAATATTAAAAATCTCCGTAAATTTGCAATGCAGTTAATTTTACATTTCATTTATTAAATTTAGCATCTTAAATATCAAGAAAATACCACCTTGTCTTTTATATTACATCGTTTCCCAAAACTGTAGTTTTCTCTTTCTCTCTTTGCTGTTTTTCTATCTTTCCTTCAATTTCTTTCTTTTAATATTGTTGTGCTGTGAATTTAATCAATGCTTGGTACTTTCAAAATACATACAGCATAGCATAAGTTCAGGAGGCCTCTTTATATCGGAATGCAAACTTTTGGAATTCCATTTGCTTAAGGCCATGCGTTTTGAGTTGGGGGATTTTTGCCGGACATTGCATATTTTTGGGAAATCGCACCATTTTTTGTTTAGAATTAATTAATTCAGTACCTGTACATGCTACTATAGGCAAAGTATACATATTCTGAAAGGAAATTTCACGAGGAATCCAAAAATGCAGTTATTTATGATGTAGGGGCAGTGCTAAGAAATATAAATGAAGTTATAAAGGGAAAAGTTTTTAAAAAATTACCAAAAATCAAGTGGTCCTATTTTTAAAATGCCTTACCCTACATCAAAATAGACTCCATTTTCAAATTCCCCACATCAAAAGCTTTCAGAAAATATATAGTTTCACTTTGCTACCTGTTACAGTGCTCAAATTGCGCAAGGATTAAAACGTGCCATTCAAAAACGGCTCTGAATTTGATGAAATTAACAAATCATGTTCTGTCCAGAAAAATTAAGTAATTAAAAGTACAAGAATGATTCAAGTTAACATTTATAACAAATTATTCACAGTATTTTGAAATTTGTTGTCCAAAATATGAAGTTTGTAGTTACGTGTAGTAAGTTGAACTTGTATACGATATCACAGTCATCAACAGGATTTAAAATAATAAGTTTTGCTGATTTGCAGAATGTCAGACCTATGTTTTGCAAGTCAATCCCAATGCAAAACAGTTTCTTTTGGAATGACTGTCTCCTGGGAAAGTCTTGTACAAAATTACTTTGTTAGAAAGATACAGGCACTGGTACAGGTAAAGAATCGCAAAAACGGAGATCAAGTCAGTGCTAATTTAAATACACATGCTCAACACTGATGTACATTGAAGTGACTTGTATTGTAAATGTAATACATGTAGTCTTTTGAAGTTGTGAAGACCAAGGGGGTTAGGGGGCTGAGCCATGAGTTGGTTAGCTAACTCAACCCCCCCAAAAGAAAATTTCAAACACCCCTAAAACCAAACTCTTCCCAAAGAAAATTTCACCCCCCCCCCCCATAGTGTGAAACTGAAAATTGGCCCGGTAAACACAAATTTTCACCTTAATTTTGGTCTTAAATGCCATTGTTTTGCACAATAATCACACCAGGTAATCACAGTAACACAGGGTCAAAATGATGACTACCAGGAATTTGTTTGTCTTTGCCCCTTCAGAAAACCATGATGCGCCACTGAACATGTAAAATACCTGGACCCCCCCCCCAAAAAAAAGGATTTTTACCAAGACCATGTATGTAAATTAAGAAGGATGTTTGTAAGTTAAATATTTAAATCTGACAGAGTATATCAAATCAGAAATACAATCCTGATAAGTTTTCGCAAACTTAACCGGAAAAGAGCATATCCTGAGCCGGCATTTCCCGAGCAGCCATATCGTTAGCCGACTCCAGCCTGGCTAATTAATTTAATAAAAATCCTAAAACTTGGAAGATTACACATTCAGAATACTTCATAGTATTCAGGCTTGTCATATTTAGGCAATTTTACTAATTTTGGGCAAAAAAGCAAATCAGAAACAACATGTAAATAAGCTGGAGCAAACATTAATGCAAAAGTGCATATCATGGGCCAGCATATCATGGGCCGACTCCACCCTGACATTTTTTTCGTTCAGCTGCTATAACTTTTGAAGTTTACATGCTATGTTAAAGGGTAAGGTACCAATGTGAAGCACTCACTAAGAGCTTTAATTTGGTATATAATTTACCTATGTAGGTATCTACAGTAATTGAACAATTCAACATTTATGCAACAAATTCTGCGCAAATGTCCAGGCTCCAGCCTATGAGACCCCCAACTCATAACACACGGCCCCAATGCTTTCTTGAGTAAATCACAACAACAAAAGCTAAAGTATACATGGATGACTTTACCCAGTTATATGCAAATTACTGAGATAAAAAGCCCCAGGGTAGATAAGCTTCTAAGTAGGGATAACCATCAAAATTTCATGTTGACCCTATTGCTACAAAAGATTGTTTTCTGAGTAGAACTAATCAACAGAAGTATTTTGGTGGTTAAATGGTCAAAATCGGTCAAAAACTTTGCGAATTATGAATTATCAAAGTTTCCCATTCTGACCGGTCATTGGAACGAAATAAAATGACAAGGTCCAAAAATAGCAGTTGGGAGCAAAATTGGCATAAGCATATATTTACCTTTATATATTTCTTTATTTTAACATATTTGCAAACATGAAACAAGCATATTGTGAAAGTATCAAAGGGTTTCTTATGAAATGGCACTTAACTAGTCACTGGCATAACTTGTTTTTTCAAACCAAGGCATTGAAATCATGCATTTAGAGGACATTTGCCAAAAATCATCCAAGATAGCCGATATGGCACAAAATCAAAATTGCACTAAGTAGGTGAACTTTTTTTTTTCACAACCAAGAATTTCAATGTTATTGGGTTTAATATGACCAATTAGTAGGTGTATGTAAACAAAATCTTAAGTTTTGAAGGTCATTGACTCATTCACAACAATAGAGATTATCCTCATCATGCTCATGTGTATTCCTGTAGTATTCCTCATTCAAACCAAAGTAGCACTCAATACATTATGAGTATCTTTGTTCAAACCAATTCAATGCTTGACCTCGGAGTTACCTGCATGACTATCGCGGGCTATTTTGAAACAGTTATGGTTGCACATTCAGGTACTTCTTTTGAAAGTCCTAAACAAGGTATAGCCAGCAGCAAGTTGTAGATGTTATAGGCCTAAATATAAGAAAACGTTTAGGGTTAAGATCAGGTGAACAATACATCGAATGAGCACGAAACTTCACATTTATGTTCAGAAAGGTGTCTTCTTAACATGATTTGAAAGGAATATAAAAATTCCAAAGGGAAGCTGGTGATTTAATTTGTAACTCGAGATCTACTAGTACTTGTTCAATTTTTTAACCTTTTTACAGAGGGTATGATAGAGGTATTACTGGCAACTCTGCCAAATTACAGCTCAGTAGGCCACGTTTTTCACCTGATCTTACTGATTTGAATATTTTGTGCCATTCTTGAGCAGTGCTAAACTCAGCCACTGGCAGGGGCGGACTGGTTGTTTTAGGCAGCCGTGGCAAATTGATTAAGACCGGCCCTTTGAAAAAAAATAGAGCGTAGCGAACGAAGCAAGCGGAGCGACAAACGCTAGGGGTCCAGGGGCCCGCTTTAGGGCCCCTGGTGTGGTCCAGGGGCAAAGCCCCTTGTGGGGGTCCAGGGGGCGAAGCCCCCGGAAAACTAGGGGTTTTAGCTATTTTAGGGGGTCAGGAAGCCCGTATTTGACAACGATTTCTCAAGCCAAATTCCATTTGTAGGCCCTACATACTTGAGATATTCTTTATTGCATTGTCAATCACTTGCAATAATCAAGATAAAACCAACAGTTTGTCAACTTTTATATTTTTACCCAAATTTTGTCACAGTATCACTGAAAGACCCCCTTATATGAGGCCTCCTCGCTGAATGACCCCCTTGTTATGGCGGCGAAGCTCTCACCAAAAGCCCATAGTTTTGAACTCAACTGGTGGCCCTCACTTCCAAAGTCGAGTGACTTAAATGTATAGGCCTAGCTATCAGCCCCTATTTCTACAGACCTATAGGCCCTATCACCAACAGTAGACAAGCAGTGGGTACACTGTGTAGGTCCTATAGGCCTACTCATCCCTTATCCCCTGACCCTTCAATGATCTCTCCTCTTTGGTCTCTTCTCTTTTCTCTTTTCCTTTCTTTCTCCTATGTCTGTCTCCTTCAAATGCCCAAATCGGCCCTAGCCTCATTCCGCAGCCACATTGAAATACCAATATTCCATCGCCAGCCAGCCCAATAGTTTGCTGTAGGCTTAGGCGAATAGGCCTATTTGTATAATTGTATTTTGTAGTTGGATGGAAGGCCACGTCACGTGGCATGGCCTCTCTTCATTTAAATTTTACTGTATCGCATCCAGAGTAGACCAGTTGCTGCTCTTGAATCAGCATGATTAGCCTATCTAAATTTATGTTTTATTGGCCTTATGCTGGATACAGTCTAGAGAATTGATTCAAAAGGCCACTTTATAGGTGATGCCGCGATGGTGAACTAGGGGCCGACCCGGCATATTGCTTAGTGTTAGGGCCTATGCCTTAAGTCCAAAGACCTAGGCCTATACCTTAGGCCTCAGTATGCATAGCCCCTCTGGCCTATGCCTCAGGCCCTAGGGCTTCAGGCCCTAGGGTCGGTCTATGTCTTAAGCTACTACTACTCATTCTCTCCCTTTTCCCTTTCTTTCTCCTCTTTTCCTTTCCTCTCTTTTTTTTTTTCTCCCTCTTCCTTTCTTTTCTTTTTTTTTCTTTTTCTCTTCTTTTCTCTACTTTTTGAGCAACCGGCCCTGAGCGGCCCAGAACCAAGCGGCCCATGTGGCGATCGCCACAACGCCACAGTGGCCAGTCCGCCCCTGGCCACTGGCAATTAAGCGCACTGTGGCGATGGACCAATTTTGACTCGCACTTACAGAAAAACAAAATAAGTTATGTTGCTGTAATTTGCAAGATAGTTACAAAATATAATTGGCAGTAACTTCCCCAAATTTTACAGAAAAATATTGAAAAATAAAAGAATGAGATCAATTTAGAAATGTATGTGCAAGCAGTGCACAGTTGAGCTCCCTGCATGTCTATGGGAGTGTTCTAATCAAGTTGATGGTTCATTGGTCATCCCTATTCTAAGTTACTTCATTACATCATTGAATAGACAAAGTGTATTTCTGGGTATATTTTATAGAATTGAAGGTTCTAGTATTTTTTTTAACCAAACATGAACAAGTACCCAGTGGCGGCACCACGGGGTGGGGTGGGGAGGGCCATGGGGAAATTCCCCAGTCAGAATTCTTGCCCCCCTTGTTTCCCCAAGAAAAAACGAAAAAAAAAGAAAATTTCCACTTTTACGGTAATTTTGCACAAATTTTGTTGATTTTGCCCCCCCTGAAATTCACTTTGCCCCCTAATCCCACCACCCCGAAAAAATTCCTGGTGCCGCCAGTACCATCAAATATAAGAACGTTACTGTGCACAGCTGGATTTGTCTGAGCTGCAGCACTTGGTATTAGAATACTTATTGCACTTGGATATTATTTTTGTTTTGTTTCATTAAGTCTTACTTATTTGAATATTTTTTCTTGAAAACAAACACATTTTTCAATGATTACTCTTTGGTAAATGTTCACACATTATAATTTTTTTTAGAATTATAAATTTTTTAGAATTATAGATTTTGAAATTAAATTGTACTTTAAAGCCATAATGTACGATCTTATAATATGAAATTTTTAAATTTTTTTTCAAACCTGATTTTTTTTGCATATTTGTAATGTTTACACATGTCACAACTTGCACCTAAATGGAATCAGCCAAATGTGTTGTCTTTGTACTACAGAGCAAAGTTCGACATATTATCATAATTTTAAAATTATGATAAATATGTCCTCCCTTTGAACTGCAGGTTAAATTGCCAAAATAACCAGTGTGGTTTCTTTCACTTTACCTTGTTATTACAACCTAAAATGGACAGCAACCCTTCTCGTCAGTTATTACTAATATTATAAATAAATAAATATTATGAATGAATAACAAAATCAAAATTTGACGGAAATCGTACATTAAGGTTATTAATTATTTTAAACTGTTGTGATTTGGTAGTTCACAGCATCTTACTTAATGGTAGTGAGCTTTGGCAAAAACTGCATTGCTCAATTCATAGCGTGGGTGTAGAGGAATTAAAATATCACAGAGATACTTTTATAGGTGCTGTGGTTCTTGAGTTACGTTGTAAAGAGCGCTGAAACAACAACACTTTTGTAAAACGTACATAACTCATTAACAACAATAAATTAAGCAAGTTTGCAAAGTATACGATTTGTAGAATGAACTTTTGCAAAACATCAAGGTGTTAATTTTCAATAATATATTGATCTAGATAATGAAAATCGATTTTTAGGTTGCTTTGACCAACAATACCTCGTCTACCCTTAAGGCTTTAAGTTTACCAAGCTGATATATTACAAAAGTAAAAGTTAAAGCTAAAACAAACTCATATAAATTATAAAGTTTTCAAACATGTTTCTCAGTGTGAAGAAAAGAAGCTGAAAATGCCTGACATAAAATCTTTTGGTGGAAAATTTGGATTATTAATTGGAGTACACATGCTTCAACTACTGCAGAGCCAAAATTATAGGTTGTTGCATTTGAGCAGTATACAGTATTTTTAATTTTTTTTTGTTACGATAGAACTTTTTGTTCACTAAATAATTTGTTCATCGAGCTTTGTATAATATAGCATCGGAAATAGTGGAAAAATGTATAAAAGTTCCATTTGTGCACAGCAAGAAACAGATCGTCTCTTTTGGCAGCTGGGAGAATTTACTAGAAATTACTACATACTCAACAGCCAGTTATATATAAACATGTATATCTTCCATTTGTTCTACTTGTAGCACAGACACCAATACTTTTTATTTGTAGGGGCTATATTACTACTAGGCCTACTACTAGGCCCCATATATTTTTTCAAAGTCATGTTACATGCAAGATATTAACTAACTTAACTTATCATTCATGTCAATGAAAAAGTGATGTGTTGGTAATGGAAGGCATCCAAATAATAAGTGAATATAATTTATGCCTCATATCATATGGTTACAAAGTACATTTATTTATCGGAGTTGCCAACATATATTTACTGAAATTATGCATAGGCCTATTAAACATCTGCTTAAATAAGATAATAATGAAGGTGAAGCTGAAGCACGCCTGTACGCAGGGGGAGGGGTATGCTTTTTTATTCAAAAAAGGTCCAAATGTTAGGAAGTAGGCCCACTTTTTCCGCAAATCCGCCCCCCCTGAAAAAAAAGGTCCACCATGATTTGTACATCAACATAACCACTATGAGTTCTATTTTGAACGGTTTTAGCATAATGTAGCCAACATGTCATGATGTTACTATTGTAGTACTCAAATTGTAATTCCAAAAGGCTTTCAGATTAACATGTTTGCTAAGAGCTTCTATTTGACCAGTGCAATGGTGCTTGGCAAATACCAATTCAATACTTCAATCCCTGTTTAATGTTTAGTGTTATTCGACTGTAATATCTATCTGTGAAATATTCAAAAACTATCTATTTTTGGAACAAAAAATGAAAATTTGCTCTTATGTTTCGAACTTTCAAAGAATGTATATGCTTCTCATTAATATTAAAATACTTTCATATCTTGGGCTCCGGGCTTATATAGGTAGGTTAATAGTACCCAAATTTCAATGCAAATATTTGGAGCAACATTTTGAAATTCCAATTGGACACAAATATAGGTTTTAAAAATACAGTTTAAATTTAAATATGGCACTTAGACGCCTCTCATGCCAATTTGATTTGAGTCTCGTTGCTATTCATATAAAAATTATGAGATGTAAACTATACCAGCCCTGCAAACCAAATTTTCACTTTCTCATCGTTCAATCTTGACTACAAAACTAAATGTCTTCAATTGATGAATAATTTTGAAGAATAGAAATTAAACTTATGCCAATTCTTAACAAATAAAATACGGCCCTATCAGTCAGTGATGTCCTTTGGGCATATGTGTCTGATGCAGTGACTCATCAGGTATTTTGATTGTGTAGCAAATTTGGTTTAGGCCTACTCAAGCAAATAATCCAATAACTCTATCCAAATAGTTTGGATAAAGTATAACAATAGGATTGAAAAGATTGACATAGGTGATTTCTACCTACCACTGAGAATTTACCCAAACATTAATTCCAGCATTACTGGGCACTGGTCTTCTAATGAGCATTTGTTGGTAGAAGTGTATAATTAACATTTTAAATTAGCAAAAATATTTTGTTATGTGTATAAGAATGTAAGTTTTGAAAGTTCTGATCATCTCAAGCTTATTTTGACTGAGTTTAAGTCAGTGGAAAAAAAAAAGGAAAAAAAATGCATTCCGTATTGGATTTTAACTTTTGACCTTCTTTAAAAATTTCAAAACTTTTTTTTTCTATTTTTTTTTGATCATCTATATTATGAATTTTTTTATAACCTGTTGACTGTGCCAAAAGCACTAAAGTATATAATTTATATGTAACTGAATACAATTAATCAAACTAAAGTTTTAGTAATTTACTTTATTTATTGTCATTTATTTTGATAACACATTAAATTTAATATGTGTTCAGTTTGCAGTGGCATTCCATGGCCACTCCTAGCTCGGGGTTGGAGAAAAGGTGCAACGGGGGGGCACTTCAATTTGAAATGGATATAGGTGTAGGGCTGGCACTTTCGCACTAAGGGGCATTCGGTGATAGCAAAATGCAAAAAATATGGGGTCATTGGGTGAGAGCATGATTTTTGGCATTCGGTGAGAAAAATGTAAAAAATATGGGGTCATTGGGTGAGAACATGACCCAGAGCCGAAACAGCGCAACAGAAACCTCGAAAATCGAATTTCTAGTCCTAAATGGCTTCAAATTTCTTTGTTTTTTCAATTTGAGTTACAAAATGAGTGATAAATGAACTTGCTGTTCAAATTGAACTTGTAAGGGTCTTTGGGTGACAGATCAAATGGAAAAATAGGGGGTCTTCGGGTGACAGAGCATGTGTTCGTAAAATATATGGGGTCTTTGGGTGACAGCGATGTTGAAAAAGGGGAGCTTAACAGCCGTACATACGCGTCACCTCCAAAGTTGGAGTGCCCCCCTGGTGCAACTTTGCCATCCCACTTCATTCAACATCCCGAAAAGGTTGACCCTTTTTTTGGTGGTGGTTTGAAAAAGTAAAGAGAAAAAAAAAAGGATTATAAGCGCTACTAAACTAAATAAACTAAATATTTTTGACAATTTTCTGCCCTTGTTTCTTTAATAACTGTTTTTGCCACCACTTCTTCTTCTGCCACACCTTCCTTTTTGCCACCCCCTCCCCCACTTTTACCTTAGGGGGCTGGCGCCTCAGTATGCTTGGTTGCTGTTTTGATGAGTAATTGAACTTGAGAATCCCTGTAGATAGAAATCTTATGGGATCCTGCATCAGGAATTGTCTCACCGATAGCACAAAGACAATCCTTTACTAGATCACTGCACTGATTATCAATGGTGGCATCAATACACAATGTTTCTAGCTTGATCAAATGATGTAAATGCTTGAACACAGCATGAATACCACTATTTACTATTTCATTGCTACCGATGTTAAGACTAGAGAGATTTGACATGAAAGCAAACCTCTTGGCAAGTTCAATGATACCTTTGTCTGTAATATGTGCATAATACAATTCCAATCTACTCAACCTGGTGCAATACCGTAGTTGCTGGGCAAGAGGTACAATAGCCATCCCTACACTATTCAATGACAGATCCAGACTCTCCAGATTGGGTGCCTTAGGAAGGAATTCACTCAACACTGTGATGTGATCTTCCTTCAGGATGGCCCTGATAAGGTCAAGTGTTTGCAGGTGAGGTGTCATAATGTGACCAATGTGTCCTATTGCCTCAGCAACATGATTGAAACCCAATGTCAGGTGTTCAATATTGCTTTGTATTGCATCTAATATAGACATCACATCACCTGGAAGCATTGCATTATTGTGCAAGTCAAGTGTCTTAAGCAGATTTGTCTTGGACAGTAATTGTGCCATGTAAGTGCTGTTAAAACGTACACAGATAAATTTGATGTGTGTATAGTGTGAGGATAGGGATAAACCATGCACAATGTCATCTATTCTGGTTTCAATCATTCCACTGGTATGCCATATAGTTATTGTTGTACATTTTGGTAATGTAGACAGTTTTTCTCCAAGACGCTTCATGCTCTGCTCTATACCTGGTAGAACCTTATCAGACCATCTATGATCAGACCTTAGCACTTTATTATGCATACCGATTTCCTGTACATCAGGCATGCATTGTAATGCATCTGTAATTACATCCAGTGATGAGGCAGTAGTAGGGTGATCAAACCTAACTGATTTGATTTTGGCCAGTGATGACAACCCATATGCAGACTTGACAAATTTGTGAAATATGGATAATGTCTGGGGATCGTAACCATACACTACCAATTTAAGCTTTGAAAAGAGGGATTTCAATGCCCGATCAAGGGATAACATCACTTTTGAAGATTGTTGCTGGTCTTCAGTAGAAAGCATTGTACATGTATTATCTGCACTGGCATGCTCATATTGTATAGGCCTATTTGTCTGTAGCCTGCTAGATGAGTCATCACTTGGGGTGATTTGACTTTCATACAACAAATTTAGAATGGGGGACAACTCAATTTCCTTTCCAAAAGAACCAACTTGAACACAATCAGTGTCATCCATGTAAGCCGAGCACTCAAATACATGTATAGCATGGTGAATAATATCAATTCTCCCTGCCTTATCAACTAAACCACAACATAACTTGAGTAATTCTATTTTACTTAACAATACATCCCATGTACATATTTGCTTCAATATACTTTGAAACTGATCAGAGTCTGTATCAAACAAACTTGCCCAGTATTTTGCTGCACAATACTCTTGGAAAGATTTGTGGAGGAATGTTACGTGACTAATCATATTCAGTTTAGATCTTAACCTCTCGCGTGTAAGCAAGCCTGTTTCACATCCCAAGTCAAAAAGTGACTGAGTTTGAGAGATCTCAGAGAAATCTTTCTCAGAGAAAACTAGCTTTTCCTCTTTAATATTTCCTTTTGGGCAGAGTCCTTCAAAAGCTATTTGACCAAGTTCAGAAATAGCTTTCTTGAACTCTGCATCAGAGTCATCTTCAGCTTGTTTTCCTTGTTTGATACAATACTTCCTCCACAAATAGAGAGCAAAGTCTTGATACAACTCTGATTGTGTATCAGGTAACTTTTGCTCATCTTCCCAGAGAAGACACATCAACATCAGTATCACTGGTATGTTTGATAAGGAAGTGAGAATTTCAGATTCTTTTAACCTGTTGCTCAGCCCGTCAACCATCTCAGTATTACCTTTGAAGAATTTTTTCATGTACAGTTTTACATTTTCAGGAGAAAATCCAGTCAGGTTCACAGAGACATGGCATGATTGATGTTGTCTGAAGTGTTTATGAGGACGTGTTGACACAATAACATGACAATCACGCAATACTTCATAATGTAAAATTCCATCAATGCCACTTAGCCTAGCTACATCATAAATATATTCATCAAATCCATCGAGAAGGATAAGGACTTTACTAGGGTGGTCTTCAATGAATTTTTGTAACTCATCAACAGAAACTTTTGTGTCTTTTGCTAAAATCTGTTGAAATATAGCATCAATCAAACCTTGCCGTCTCTGAACCTCACGAAGACTTAATATAAAAACAAGATCAAAGCTTGAAAGTGGAGAGTCACACTTTTGTTGTGCCCAGTTGTATGCCAGCTTGGCTAACAAAGTGGACTTTCCACTTCCCGCAACACCTTTTACTAATACCCTTGTTGCTGGCTTGTTGTTTAACTTAAGAGTAACAAGATCTTCATTGCTTTTCAGCATTGAACTACCACAGCCTCTCTTTTCCAACTCCAGACTGACATATATGTCATCCATCTCCCTGGTATCATCACACCATGGCAACAGCTGGACAGTTCCCATCTTCTGAGAGTAGTAAGTGATCAGTTCCTCTTTACAGGTGGTCAAATCAAATTGATGATGTGATCTTCCTGTCAAAAATGAATGTAATAATTAAAATAATAATAATTATTATTATTATTAAGTTGTTTCCAATGTCAAGTGTCTCCCAAAGGTACAGGCTATATCATAATGATTGGTCCCCATCAGTTTTAATGTTTTTTAAAACCCTGCTTCTGCCAAATGCAACTTTGGATCCTCTTGAAATGATTAGAAATTACAGTTTGGTGAACTTTTATGACATGAATCCACATAACAAATTTGGTGGATCTTTATGTTGCATTTTGATATGGCAGTCTTGTCCATAATCACTGGAAGCTTATGGGTACCAATACAATCAGTTTGATTCCACCTGTATGTGAAAATATCCTTATAAGGGGCTGTGCAATAATTAATGAGCCCTGGGGAGGGTAAAATTGGGGGGGCAAGAAATTTTGGCGAGCGAAATGGGGGAAGCAATTTTGGCAAGCTGAGAGGGGGCAAGCAATTTTTGGCACGCATTCATGGGGCGCCTTTTTAATAAAAAGCTCTAAAAAGGCTTAGGAAAACAGTACGAAAACGATTAAATATGCTAATTTTCATGCTCGCTGTGCTCGCAACATACATCTAGACCATTTAAGGTTTGCAATTTGGGATCCCAAAAATTTGGCATGTTCAGGGGGGCATAGAATTTTTGGCGAGCCAAGGGGAGGGGCAAACAATTTTTGGCGGGCCGAGAGGGGGGGGGCAAGCAATTTTTGGCGAGCCGATCAGCCCCCCCCCGGAGGGGCTCATAATTATTGCACAGTCCCTAATTTGGAGTTTCACTCTTTTACAATTACAATTACCTCTGACATGCTGAAGACTAATTTCATGGTCTTGTATATTTGACTTAAAACTGGCACCACATTTTATATTAAATTCTTTTTCATGATATTTTTACCAATGACCAAACATGTCAAATACTCTTAAGAAAGATGGTCTTTTAGAATATGCAACAACAATTTGAAACAAACTTTTTAACTTTCAGAAATTAACCTTTGAAATTGGATAAAGTTGTTTTGGATCACCCTGTATAATCAAATGAGTGAAAATAAATTCATACCATATACACATTGTTTTGAATGCGTAGACTTGTGCCAAGTCTGTAAATTTAGAAACAGTTATTTGTTTGAAAACATGCAAAGTAAATTTTTTTTCTAAATTAATTGAATATAGAAGTAACTTTTATTGCCAGTTAGCAGCTATGTTGCACTCAAGGATTATGATTGAGCTATGTTTCACCAGGCAAAACAGAATATCTTTTTAATTCAAACAAGAAATGTCTTTAAAAAGACAATGCCACGGCTGAAGATCAAGTTTCATAATTTAGCATTGATAAGTGCCTGATATGCTGGTAATTTGTTTTGTGTGTAAAATAATTAACCGAATGGGACATATGGGTAAATACCACCAAGGATATACTAAGAAATACAAATACAAATTTTACTCTTAAAATGTCTGCTATTTTTTTTATATTTAAATCAGAATCTTACTATAAATAGGGAAATGTTGTATTGAATTTTGGTTGAAAATGGTCATGGATTGGCCTCAAAATCAATGAAAATGTAGTCGGTTGCATACAACAATCAATTCAGTTGACCTCAGATAACCTTGAAAATTTTCCCCGCTGAAAGATGATGACACCCACCAAATTTCACTACCGTCCAACAATCCAACAGCAAAACTCAGATGACCTTGACATGACCTTGACTATGTTTGGTGCCTAATTGTGATCATATCCACCACGTTTCATGGAAATGCTCAATTGAACACATTATGACCTTGATATGCCTTTAAATTATAGGAGCTTAATTGTGATCACATGAAGCAAAGTTTCACAACAATCTATGACTTTTTTGCGCTTACAATTACATCTACCATGTTTCATGACAATCCAAATAATGGGAAATGCACCCTTAAACAACAAACCAAACATTAACTCCTATCCTAAAATACTCTAATTTATAACTCCAAAATTGTCTGTCCTCGCAAAATGGCTCACGTTAGATCAATTTAGGGGTCTTTTACAGCTGAAGGGTCTTTCAGTGCGCTGTTTTGGTCAAATTCAGGGGTCTGAAATAAATTATTAAATTAATAAAATAATACAATAGTTTATTTATTTACCTACATATTTAAAGTACATATCAAATGGGGTACATTTGTTCAATATTATAGGCTACGTGTATAGATTATGTCACAACTATGCCCTAACACCTTGGGATGTTTCCTGTTGAAAAAATGAAACTTATGTTTGTTAGATATCAATTATTTTATCAATAACATTTTAGAATCCACAAATATAAAATAAACAGCATTATATCAAATGCATCAGCACACCTCACATGGAATCGTCATTGTCCCGGTCCATCCCCTTTTTTATTATCCATAAAACGATTTACAAGGATAGGATATTTACTTTGACTTCCACACAGTCCATATGATGAAGAATTTAATTATACATGGCATAGGTCTATAATTACGGTACATTAGATCTGTTATCAACCCGGGTTATCAACATGATCAAACATATCATGCTGTGCTATAACTGTTCAGTGGTCCTGTATGTCTCCAAACAAGGTGATATGAGGAGAAAATAGCAAACATTACTTCAAAGAAAAGATATCATATTTTCCTCAAAATGTTAGCAACTTGAACGTGTTTGGTGTCAATCTGGACTGAAATTGAGTCATGCACCAGATTTCTTTGATTATAGCAAAATTCACCCACAAACAAAAAACATGTCCAGCACATTCCATATCTGCCTAAATTCTTCTAGTTAAATAAACAAAGTCATCGCCACTAGCATAGGGCCTACTCTTATCTTGAATTGTTTATTTCTCAAGGTCATCAGCTGCATGCATTCTAGTAGACTAGTCAGTGAATTCCATGGCTTGGAGTGCATGAATGTAGTTGAATAGAACTCAGGACGAAGCATAGTACACTGACATATGATCCAAGTTTTGGTCTAACCCAACTTCATGCATGCCAATCTGGCAACAGTGAGCAGTATGAGCCCAAATTAAAGATGTTATTAGACATAAATTCCGCCAACATTGGGTGTAATAAATAAAGTTATTAAAAGATAAGAGACCCACATAGCACCCGAATGGGCTATTTTTGAGTAAATGTATTTTTATCATTGACTTTGTAGTTATAGTTGTAATTGTAGTTGTCATCACATTTTATAATCAATTATAATTGTAGTTGGATTATAGTTGCTTTGATGAATAAATTGCAAAGTATACTATTATAAATATTCTCCAGACAAAAATTGCAAGACTATAATTACCCTAGAATATATCACTGCACTGCACATAAAGAGAATGAACATTATTGTAAATATAGTTTCAAGTTCTAACCAAGTAAAATACCTGAATGTCTGTACCAGGGGCAGATCCAGACCAGAGGGTGGGGCAACCAGAGAAGGATCGTCCATGTGCCATAACCCTGTACCCATAACCATGAACCCTATACCAAGTACCCTAATCTTTAATCTGTAGTGGGGGCAACAAGATTTTTACAGCGAAGGTGAAATGCAAGTGAGATGTAAACATCTAAAAATCTGCCAAAATAATAGTAAGCTCTTTGGTGATATTTTGTTCCAACTGTAGATTAGTCATACTAGAAAAATTGTAACATCAAGTTTTGTTGTTGTGCGTATCTCTAAAAGAGCTTCCCAACAGTATATCAAAAAAGTAGAAAAAAAGGGGAAATGGTAATTTGCTTGAACAAAAATGGCCACTTTGGGCCTAATTTCAAAATTGGCCAAATCTGGATAAAAACTGTTATAAGGGACTAGACTATTAATGCTACTAAACAAAGGTCTGAAAGTGCTTTTGGTATGCATGAGAAGTACTTAACACATTTGTCTTGGGCTGTTCTCTTCAAAGTGTTAGGCTTTTTTGGTAGAGGTCAATTAAGGTCAAACAGGGCTCAAATTTATAAAATACCCCAATCCTTTTGAAAAGCACTAGTATACCTAATTACTTGTCTGTTCACAAAGAATCCAAAAAGATATACTTTGCCCTATCTGCGAACTTCAGTTATGGCGCTATGGGCAGAAGTGTGACAGGTTGATACACTTTTGGCATGCAATTTTACTTCTACGGTTAAGATTGTCCAATTTCATATGTTTTCTGACATAACAAATTCAACTGAATAACTTTTTAAAACAAGAGCACCAATGGTGCTGTAGCTCAATTGTTTCTGGATATATAAGCATGTCATTGGAACTAATATATAATTATGTTACTGGCATCATGGTATTGTAGGTGCATAATATCACAACTTTTTGTCGGTTACCATATTCAGCATTATTATTATGGACTGCGCATTTACCTAAATAGAAACAATGAATAACAAGAATTTATACTATAAACTTACTTTGTCACCAAAAGGTGCTGGATTCACTGGACTACAAGAAATTTTCTCCAACCCCAATGTCAAAAAGAAATCTATGCCACTGTCAATGATGTATATTTTTGGTTTCTATATTAGGACATGAAGGGGGGGATCAAAATAATTTTAGACCATAAAAAGGGGGGATCAAAACAAGAAATGTCTTTAAAAAAGACAATGCCTCCAAGATACAAATGGGCAACTTTTGTTATTAGTTAAGGAGACACTTATAATGCTAGCTTTAAGGTAACGCTATTGGATATAGATTTTTGTCTGATTGAAATATGTGAGCCCATTCTCTCCTGATTACAAGACTGAAAATTTTATTTTAATCGGATATTCGGTTACCAAAATATGGCCTGTCAAAATGGCTTTTTTTATTTTTGTTATGCAATGTTGTCAGGTAGGCCTTATTTTCTAATTATATATGCAAGAGTTATACAAAGTAAAATGTTCAGATCGGCTACAAAATAAGATATAAAACCCATGGATGCCTTTGGCAAATTTCCATTTGCATAATTAATTTGGGCCCTAATCAACTTTTCTAATAAGTGGCCCTGATTAATTATGCAAATTGAAATTTGCCAAAACGCTAACCGTAATTTTGTAGTATAGTGTGTGTTCTACCCATGTAGGCCTACCATGCCTCAGTGCCATAGCTCTTTTAATTGTATCTGATTATCTGAAATCTTTACTTTGCATAATTCATGCATGTAATTAGAAAATCATCTGGCAACTGGAAACTGCAAAAATATAGAAAATAAAAAGAAAGTTGTTGCCAATTTTTTGTTTTGGTTTCACGCGCCATTTTGACAGGCCATATCTCAAGAACCGAATGTAATCTACAGGGCATAAGCTTTAACATACTATAGTATTATTTAAATAGAAAGAAAATCTAAATTTGTGCATTAGCCAATAGGGCCACGGTCACCTAAAGCCATCTTGCAGATAATTCTGATGTATGAAATAAGACCTTCAAACTTTCAGATATGAAGAGTTCCAGATGCAGGCAGCCGTTTCTGTTTTTTAAAATATAGGCCTAAGTTGTATCAAGAGTCATTTCTTGTGGATTTTTTGACTGAAAATTACAATTGTAAC
The DNA here is from genome assembly GCF_039555335.1 of Amphiura filiformis. Lineage (NCBI taxonomy): Eukaryota > Metazoa > Echinodermata > Ophiuroidea > Amphilepidida > Amphiuridae > Amphiura > Amphiura filiformis. The sequence continues at coordinate 32,896,027 of NC_092644.1, read as the reverse complement.
GTTTCAGAGTAACAGATTTTCGTATCAGATTCTTTTATGCTTGTTTATTACATTTTGTATTCAGGACTAAAATAATATTAATATTATTATATTTAGGGGGTCTTTTCATAGGCCATTACTTTTTTGTATGTGTAATTGAATAAAAAATCAAAAACATTATTGTTTTGTTTTCTTTCCTTCATTTGTGCTTTGTTTTGCATCGAAAGGGCCAATATCAACACCTTGTTTGTAAGAAGTATTGTGTGGGGAAAGATGATTCTTGCATTTTATTTTTATTTTTATCTTAACAAACAAAAAGCAAATTTCTCAGTCATAGTCTTGAAACGGTCATGGGTATGCATACAAAAACATTGCAACAGTACTCAGTAGAATGTAAAAACTGACATACATACCACCAACATGACCAACCACGCATGGGAAGCAAATACTTTAAAACGAATTATTCGAATTATATCAACGCAATAAAATTGCAATACTTTAGTACATGATTTGAACAGCAATGAAGCCGCCATAGGCGCTGCTATAAGCGCTGACTAGGCGCATCATAGTTGAACACGGCACAGCACATACATCTCGTATGCAGAGAAATCAAATAGCTAGCCGGTCTTTTCAATCCCATCATTTCAACCTATTATTATGATGTAGACGCGCATGCACGATGATTGCGGCCTAGTCGAGCCTAGCATGCATGCCAGTCGGCCTGCTGACTCACCGCGTATTAAATGACACAAAAATACCTCAAATTTTGCACAAAACAATCCATGATGTCAAATTATCACATCCAAAGTGTCGCCATGAACGTCAGCTTCAACTTCTCCAGCCAAAGTTTTTGCATTGATAATCAGGTTTCATGTAATCATGAAATTAAACCTTGTTTAATGTGTTTTCCCATTGCCACACACAGCATAACGGTTGTCCGACTTTATTTCTACGATATTGCTGATGTGCTCTATCTTTATTCCATGATGAGGCTACAACCCATAATTAAATACCGAATTAAAAATACTAGTTTGCGTCTGACGTCATGACAAAGGCGCGCCGTGATTGGTTGCTGACCTGCGCAGTATGGCATTTTTGGTCTGGTTGACGGGACGGCATACGCAAGCTAGTCTTTTTAATTCGGTCTTCAATTATACAACATATGAGTTTGAAAAAATTCTAATGCATAATTCATGAGCTTGATAGACTCGCACCATTGGCGCCATGTGCTAGGTGTTTCTAGAATCCCTATAGAATAAGATTAATTTTAATGCTAATTTATTGCACATGCTGAGGAAGCGTGATTACCTTTTTGAACATTCGGAAATGGCGATAGGCGAATTTATGTATGGCGCAAAGTGGTAGGGGATATATATTGGGCTTTCGATATTGGGCGGAAATTAGAGTACTTGTCAGAATATAAATTTGTACAATCGGCCTATATGCCGCGCAATGTGCGGCATTTTAGGTGTAAATTTCAAATCATACTACCTCCTGGCGGAGGCAGAAAAATATCCACCCTTTTTTAGGGGGGATCAAAAACATATTTAACGTCCGACGAGGTTCCAACTTTTCCAACCCCTCCCACCAAAGTATTTATGAACACTCCCTAAGCATGTGTGAATGTGTGCGTGTGAAGTTGGGTAAATTCTGGTGTAAATTTACGCCAACTAGTACCCACATTTAAGCATCTGAACATGCCTTTTTACATGTTTAATACCTTTATAGAATATAATTATGTTCATCAACTGTGACCATTTCCAATTAAGGCGGTACAGGTGTTTAACCCAGAAACCCAGAAATCATCATTATATCAAAATGTGTTTTTTTATTATGTTTTATTATGTTTATGCAACTTGGATTTTAAAAAAGCTCTGAAAACAATGTGTTTTTATTATTTTCTTTGTTTTTCTTTATTTTCAAACACATTTTTTAGACTATTTCCTAGAGCTTGGACCTACAATCAAATTGAACTGGGACATTGATCATGTTTATAGAAATATTTAGTCAAATTAATTTACACAATTTGGTACAAACATTATTACAAAAACACAAAACCCTAATGTTGCGAAAAATAATGAAAAGCGCCCTCGCGCTCAATTTTGACCCAAAATGGCCATTTTTAAGAAAACCGAATGTCCGATTTTCATGAAACTTTCAAAATTAGGTAGCTTTAGCTCATTCACATATATTTAGACACCAAAATCATAGCAATATGCCAGAAAAGGAGTACTGTGAAGGATTTTGTACTCAAATCCACTCCTCCACAAAGATAAGGTATGGTGACACAAGAGGGTGCTGCACACTTTTTTCTCGGACACCAGACCAAAAATTTTGTCATTTCATGTTGAGATAGATTATACAGAACAAAAAAAAACTGTTTAGAAATTAAAATAACCAAAAAAGCCATTTTGGCTTCGATATAGCCCACTGGTACTATGAGTAAACACAATTACCACTTCACAAGGTCACATTCAGGCCTATGGTCAAACATGCCCTGATATATTAAGGGTGCAGCCTGAATGTGAATATGGGTTTTATAAGGGTATACGAGGTATTGTTGGTCGAAGCAGATTTTCATTTATCTGAATCAATATATTATTGAAAAATAACACTTTGGTGTTTTGCAGAAGTTCATTATACAAATCATATACTTTGGAAAACTTGCTTCATTTATTGTTTATGAGTTATGTACGTTTTATAAAAGTGTTGTTGTTTCAGCCCTAGATCTATACAACATAACTCAAGAACCACAGGACCTACAAAAGTATATCTGTGATATTTGAATTATTCTACACGCTCGCTATGAATAAGCCCAATCGCCATAACTTTCAGGTTTTTGGGACACTTTCGGGGACACTTTGACCTCTGACATATCTGGAAAATTGCTGTAATCATTAATTTATTATTGTAATAATGTTATCATTATAAATAATAAAATAATTAATTTATACAATAATCAAATTTTTGGGTTTGTTTTTATTCTAGTAACACGTTTTAAGTTATATTTTGTACGCTCAAACCCCCAATTTTTCTGAATTTTCCCGATAGGTCAAAGGACAAAGTGTCCCAAAACTGCAAAATGTGTCCCACAATGCATTGCAAACTTCCAATGCCGATTGGGCTTATTGAGCAATGCAATTTTGCTAAAGCTCACTACCATTTGCAAGGTGCTGTGAACTACTTTGTTTTCTGCTGCTTCGACCAACAATACATCGTATACCCTTATTGTCCATCAGACAGACAAAGTCTGAACAGGGAAGTGCTGAGGGTAACACTAGGGAGCACTCGTTCGAATGAAGGCAGGAAAATTGGATGTGTGTGCAAAATTTTATTTTATTTGTTTTAAATAATTTCATTTACCATGAAAGTGTTGTAGTTTTTAAGTTTCAAGTTTTTATTTGGAAACTGCTTTTACATCCGACAGTGGCACTCGATCCGATTGTGCATCCAAGACATTAAATATACAAACAAAACTGTATTAAACAAAACAAAAAGGTACAAATAAATAATCTATTAGTGAGAAAGAAATAACTAGACCACCAGCCATGCCGCGACATGGCACACAAGACGGCCCGAAAATGGATTTTCAACTTTTTGACCTTAAACTTTGACCATTTGGGCCGAGGCTATTATAGACTTCCCCCACCATTAATGGTGCATCACTGTAGCATAGGGGCTTAATCCGTCTTCCATAGGCTGAGATATAGCCACTTTTCCGTAATTTTAAAAAACAATTTGGCAAATTTGACGTTTGACCCCCTTAATGACCTTTGACCCCAATATAAAAAAACCCTCATCTACACCGAGAAAATGCATTGTTACAGTTTAAATTAAAAAATCTACTATGCTTAGTGATGGCGATAAAAATTCTTGAAGTTATTTAGCTTAAAACCGGAAATGACGTCTAAATGACCTTTGACCAAAAAAATAAAAATACCGTGCATACATCGGGTAACACTAATGCATATATGAAGTTTATGTCACTCTCACGTTTTGAGATTAAAAAATAAAAATATTTGATGATTTTTGGTTTTTGACCGAAGCGACCCTTAATGACCTTTGACCCCAAAACTGTAGACACCCCAAAGACCCTGGTTGGTAGCAATGCATGTGTGCTAATGGCAACACTCTGCTATGTAATTTGTAAAAACAGTGACTTTTTGAATATTTTTAGCTTTCAGACCGGAAATGACCCCCTTAATGACCTTTGACCCCTTATCTGTGAACACCCTATAGACACCGACCAAAGTCAAGTCACATGACCTAAGCATGTCACCATCACATGTTATTTGTGGAAGAAGATACATTTTATAGTAAAAATCGCATTTTAGCCATTGTGAGCAGGTCAAAGGTCAAATTGAGTTCAATGTCATGTAACATGTGGGGACATGGTCAGTGGTGTTTGTGACCAAGTATAGTCAAAATCGGTCAAAGCATAGCAGAGCTAGGGCGTAACGTGGCAAATCACGCAAAATGTCACGGTTGACAGAAGATCCCAAGCAAGACAGGACAAGACGGCGCAGCCTGCGCCGTCTTGTAACAACCATGTAAAAATGTTGTTTATCTATTAACAAGTCCCAGAGAAAAGCTTGCTAATTATCACCCAGCATGACTGGCTATGATTATGGTGTAAAACACTAGGATCCAAAACATTCTCATCTATTAGTGCACCGCCAATAAAATGATTAGGGATTAATCTAATGTGATAATCACAACCAGGCACATGTAGCTTCCACGAGTGCAGAGACAGAGAGAGAGAGAGAGCCCATCCAGGCTCAGTGCACCTTAAGGGCACACAACTATGAATCAACTGGCGTAACTACCTCTTTCTCTCTTTTTGTAAAAAAAAAAAAAAAAAAGATCACTTTCCTCACAAGGAAGTGAGGATAACACTACTAAACAACTACTAACAACTGACTTGCAGAAACCAATCTAACAGCTTATGTGAATGAAGACACTGCTGGTTAGAACACTCAAAATAGGCAATGTGCCAACAGTCAATAACATCAACAGTTCAAGAGTCTTTTTGTCTGCAATGACAAACTGACATTCAACATGAATGTAAAATGGTTCAAAGTTCAAAGAAGTAAGCGTCAGTTCCAGAGTTTTCTTTTAGAATTCCAAATGACATACGTAAATCAGTTCAAAGTTCAATGAAGTGACCATATAGGAGGACACCGATGATGGATTAATGTCATAGTACACAGTGACCTTACCTGTCCATTTAGTTTAACACATAGTCTTTCAGGTGCTCAGGAAGTTTGTGAGGGCGCGCAGAACGCCTTTGTGTGAGCAATGGTGGCATGATCTCAGGGCCAACCATACTAGCTTGGGGGATACTTTCACTAACCTCACTGCTGTTACCGGTACATGGATTAGACTGTGCAACCAAACCGGAGGTATTGCTGGAGCTATGACCGCTATCGCGCAAGGGATCGCGAGGATCTGATTCAGAACTGGGGTGCGAGTGATTAGCATTCCTGGGCAGGGGGTCACAAGTAGCAGGTGTGGACAACTCGCCAGGTATGAAAGGAGGCTCTGGAGGAGTACATTCAGGGAGCACTTCAACAAACTCGGAATCCTCGGTGGGTGGAGACGAGTTGGGAAAGGGACGAGAATCCAGGTCAGGATAATACTGGACCTTAAAGCACTCAGATTTCTTGATACGATAAGAAGTATTCCGAAGCTGAGAACCCACAAATTTGCGGATGTTGCACCATGGGCCTTCGATAGTAGTGACTAAGTAGCGATCTCTAGCATGAGATTTCTTGCGATCTGAGTAGAGGTAGACAAGATCACCAACCTCCAACTCTGCTGCTGTGATGGGGAGGCAGAGGCTAATGGGGCCTTTGAATGAGCACTGTGTGGGTGGTTGGCTTTTCGCAAGGCATGCTGGGCCTGAATCATTTGACAATCAGTGAAAGGAACCTGCTCATTGGTAAACTGGTCTCGCTGAAACCACATCTCACGGGCTGAAAGACCTCGGGATCTGATGCAGTATTAAGGGCTGCAGTAGCAATGGCAAGTGATAATGCTGTAGCCGGACCACCTGTAGAATCTTGTCTGAGCAACTCATCTTCAAGCTCACGAATGGCTTTCTCAGCAACAGGATTCTTGTTATTATTTTTAATACGACCGATCTCAACCGATAGATGGTAACGTGTGAGAAGTTTGTCATTGGCGAGTCGAACAAACCCTGGTGCTGGGTCAGTACGAATGACTGCAGGGGGCCATCAAGTGGACGAAGTTCAATGCACAATTGAATCAGGGCATCACGCATAGCGTGCCATGTTGTTCATTCTCGACAATGCAAGAAGCTGTGTAGGGCGTTGAGGTTTCGCGCAGCACAAGGACTAGCTGGCGGCTACGCTTCAGGATATCAGCTGCAAAAGAAATGCCAACTGCATCGGGAGGGTCACTTGAGGACTGCTCGATCAATGTCTTAGGGACATTGGACAGAGAAGCACACTGGTGACAAGTTGATGTCACTTGATCAAAAGCCTTGTCCATATCAAGAGCATAAAAGTAACGCTGGGTCACCAAACTGAGCTGATGTTTGGAGGGATGGTCAAGTTGGATGTGCAGGGCAGTGAGAAGACCATTTAAGACCTGTCTGGGAACAACAATACAATCGCGAGTTGGGGACAATGGTTGATCACTGACGAACAACAAGTAGGCCATCTCTAGCGATAGATGCAACCTGCAAATAGCGCTTCACATCTTTGACAGAAGTAGCTTTCTTTGAAGGCGAGTGCCCTGAACTAGATGAGCATGTGTTCGTCGTGAGATCCGGGCATTCCTGCTGAATAGCATGCCAGGCTGCTTTGCTGGCAAAGGGAGCTTAGCTTTCCGGACAGAATGTCATGTGCGGGAAACACGAAGGACAGTTGCTTCCTCTTCACGTTTGATAAAGGAGGATATTTGACAAGTGGGCTCAGTGCAGTCAGGGGCATTACGAGTAGCAAAGTCTGAGGGGGTGTTAGCTGATCCTGCAAGATGACGAACAGATGCTTGGAAACGACTGACAGTGGAGAGGAATGTGGACACGCGAGGACTGGCTGAAAACTCACCCGGCAGAGCTTTTCATATGCCTGAACACAAGGTTTGCTGTCAGTGAGGATACATGTCTTGTGTTTGGACTGAATAACATAGGGACTGAAGTGCTTGGTGGAGGCAGAAATAGACAGCGCCTCAATTTCGCAGGGCAACCATGTTGGCTGTCGATCACGCAATTTAGCACTGAAGAACCCGGCGAGGAAGAGTTTGTCATTGCGGGAAATATACAATGTCGACCCAATGCTATGTTTCTTCACGGATCCATCAGTAATGATCCAAAGCTGATCATTGGGATGGGGAAGTGTGACTGCCCTAGCGGAAGACAGTGCTGCTTGAGCCTTGTGAAAAGCAGTATGCAGACTATCAGACCATGTAAGCTCTTCAATTGATTGGTGCCCTGCAATAGCATCATCTAATGGGGCTACCAGACTGGCACAATTCTGAATGACACGGGCCAGAACCTTGTATGCACCGATGAAGGACCGCATGCCACCAACTTTGCTTGGAGGCGAGCAGCTGGAAAGTGTGGCGATGCTATGGGGGCTGGCACAAAGGGTTCCATTTGACCAAATCAACCCAGAATTACTGTCTTTTGGGGGCAAATGACTGTTTTGGAAGCAGAAAGGCGTAACCCAGACTTAGACAAAGCTTGCAAAACTTGACGCCAATTCTCAACAAGTTCATCCACAGTATTACCACCACAGTACAAGTCATCAGCGAGTTTTGCTACGACACCTTTCTCTAAGAGGTCACCAAGGACACGACACATCAGTTCCTCAAGGGCTGTTTCAGTACCTAGCATACCCATGGCACACCGTGTATACACACGCACCCCACGAAAGGGAGTTGCAACACCACAGTATTTCATGGACTCATGGGATAAAGGGATTTGGTAGAAAGCACTACATGTAGTCAAGTCAGTGGCAATCAAATACTTCCATTTGGCAATTGAACGCAATATTGTTGAGTCCACATTGGGCATTAGAGAGGGTTGTGGCTTGCTATATCTACCGACATCAGCAAATGCAGTAACCAGACGAAAGCCTCCATTAGGCTTCTTGACAAGAAAGGACGGGTTAAGGTATTCGACACACACACCGACATCTTCAGGTCTAGCAAAGACGCCTGCTTTTTCAAGCTGATCAAACTTTGATTGCAACTCTTGGAGTTTATCCTGTGCATACAATGGGAGAGCGACCTTTGCGTTGGGGGGTTGGACCGGTCCCATATTAACCACAGATTTGAAAGGGCCGACAGCACCATTGTAACCTGGGAAACTAGGGTCAAAAACCTCATCGTACTCATCGAGAAGACTGCGGAAGTTGGATTGCTCACAAGTGCCAAGTATACCATCTGGGTCAAGGGCAACAGCAGCTGAGTAGTTAACCGGTGAACTGGGCTTTGGGACACTGACTGATGCTGCTGCAGCAGTGTGTGATGGCTTAGAAGTTAGTGATGGTGAAAAAACAGTGTGTATCTGGCCAAGATGTTCATGCTTTCTGATGACAAGTGGCACACCAGTATTGTTGGGAATGCGAACCCTAGCTGCCTGCAATACTTGTGATTACATCAGGCTTGGGCCAGGCTTGTTTGGGCGGTAGGAACCTACCGGCGGGGTATCAACACGGGCTCAATGGCAAAAGTAGCATCTGATTCAACGATGTCTGCAGGGAGATTTACCTCAACGTATGAGCCTGGCCATATGGTAGTGTTTTGAGAAGGTCCACAAAGTATAATGGGCACGACGAACAGTGTGCTGGGATTTGGGGTTCTTGTTGGCGCCATAAGTGATAATTGTACCATCTGTCAAGATGATTTGGTTCTTAGCAGGGCGAATTGCGACATCATTGCATTTCATGAAGGGAATACCTGCAAGGATTTCTTCGTCAAGGTCTCTAACAACTAGACCTTTAAAGACAAAGGAGTGTCTGTCACGAGTAAAGGTGAGGTTGTTTCCCCAACTACCTTAAGAGGGGATGACCCATCAGCTTGCGGGCAGACTGCGAACTCTGATGAATGGGGCATCCTAATCGTTGGACAGTGTTTTCGCGAATGAGATTACCAGTGGATCCACTGTCAATGGTGATGCGGACCGCATGGTGCTTGCATGTGGAATGCATCTACATAAGGAGACTGATCAACATGAATTCGCAGCGCTGTCTGAACATTGGGCTGCGCACTATAAGGTCAGGTTGGTCAACAAAGGCGCATGCTAAATCTGAGTCGCTGTCACAATCATCAAGGATGTTAAGCTGGCGAGCGCGGGCCAGGTATTTTCTGTCCTTTTCAGGGAGGTACGAGCACTCGCTTAAGAAATGCGCATGGTCATGCCGACCAGCTTGCTCACACAGAGGGCAGGATTTACCAAATGATTTCTTAGCTTTCAATTTAGGCATCGGTCTCGCTGACTACTAGTGCGCATGCTGCGAGCAGCATCGTTTGAGCTCAGCTCATCCAGGAGCGAATCCAGAGCTTGAGAAATTTCGGCTTTGATAGAAGCCAAGGTGCGGATCTTAGCTCTGTACCGTGCCGCTGCTTTACTAATCGGGGCAGATCAGGGTTTATAAGACGCAACCACGTTAACACTACAAAGTTTTCGAGTGTAGGCGTAATCTCCTCATCTTCATCGATGACTTGGTCATGGTGACTGATGCCGCCTCCTTCACGCATGAGGTTGTCCTCGGTGAATGCTACTAGACGCTGGTACAAGTCCTCTGGCCGTTCATCAGGGCCAAGGGTAATATTGTTGAACTCTAGGAAGTGGCCACCTGTTGTTTGGAAGCCAAAATGGAGACGGATGGCTTGCCATATCTTTTTCAGGCTGGTGCAGTTTTTGAGTATTGTATTTCGTGAGATAATTGGACAATAGTTGGCTATTTGTCCAAGCATAAGGCTAATGAAAGTTGACTCCCAGTTTCCCGTTACCCGACTCCAAAAAAAGAAAAAAATGCCGATCAAATATTTCATTATTTTCCATTATTTCATTATTTCACATTTTTCAAGTTTTAAGAAAAAAAGGATAGTTTTAATGTCATCTTTCACGTCCGACACGTATTTTAAGCACTTTTACGCCGACCCTGACCGGCCCGAATAGTCTTTGCAAGCGCTGGGTTAACTTCACGTGGTAAAATGGCGATATCGTAGAGGCGCATTTACTGGAGACTAGGAATTCCCTGCATCTAAGTTTCTCCTACCACTAAATGGATAGACCGAACACAAAGAGAGGCAGCCAAGTTCGCGGGAACCAGCGTATGAACAAATATGAAAGCATTTCTACCGTGCACTATGTAGCGCTATATATAGACAACATCAAAATAAATAAAATAAACAAAATTTGAAGTCAAATTTATTCTGCTTTTCTTACAAATATTTATGTATTTAATAAAATAAACTTATAAATAAAATGATTTATTTGTCAATTTCTTGCATGGTTGTTTTATTATTAACACGTGCACCCTGTGATGATTTTTACCAGCAACCTCCAGTTTGTGCAAGTAGACAAACTAATTTCCGTATAAATATTGCTTCCAAAGATGTGCTAGTGGAGAGTAAGTTTGGTTTGTAAAAAGTAGTGTGCAATAGAACACACAGACACAGTGTATTTATATGGAAAAGTGGTTCTCCAAAGACTATCATGGACTTCTGGTGCTTTCATATGTTGCACAACCTATAGGTTAATTTGAAGATTCCAAAGAAGATGTGCTTTATTGTTTTGAAGTGAAGCATGGTCATTACTAACTATACTTTATTATTTTATTTGGGCCTCAAAACATAGCATTCCGTAATTAACTTTGCACCGATAATGAAAGTTTGAAAATAATGAATAATGAATAATGAAACAGTCACCTACCCAGTCATGAAAAACTATGTAACGGGAAACTGGGGATCAACTTTCATTAGCCTAAGCTCCAATGCAGCATTTTTCTGGACTGCTGTTTTCCTTTGGGCTTAATCCTGTATGTCCTCACCGTCGTTAGTGAGACCTCGAAGAGGGAAGTTTTTGACTTTTGCCCCATACCGCTCCTTCAACCAAGTAGGGAGAAAAGCTTGGGTCTAATGACCTACTGGAGGTTATGTTTCCAGCTTTCAAATGAGTTTATTGTTTCGTTCTTTGTTAGAGGCCATTGCTTCGGCGCACGATGTGTTGTGGCCATTGCTGATTGTTTTTACACTCGTGTATGTGAACCAGAATAAAAGCTAATATGCAGCCTTAAGCTTACTGTTTTAAGCTTACTGGTCGCTCACAGTCTTGTGAAAGATCACACATTTAGGGTTCAAGATGACCACCAATTTCGTCAGGAAGGTCAGCTGAGAGACTTCAGAGATGACTGGTTTCGAATTCAAGCTGTCACCACGCCAATAAAAGGATTAGGGATTAATCTAATGTGATAATCACAACCAGGCACATGTAGCTTTCACGAGTGCAGAGACAGAGAGAGAGAGAGCCCATCCAGGCTCAGTGCACCTTAAGGGCACACAACTACGAATAAACTGGCGCACAGTTCTTTAACTCCAATACATTTGTACATTCATTGAATGCCCATATCAAAAAAATAAGGTAGCTGCCTACCCGGTGCTGATCCGCAAGGTATCCGATACCTTGTGGATGTCATTTTTAAAGACATCCGATATGGCACCCGCTAGCGGATTAGTTTTCGGATGCCTCAAAGTCAGAGTTGGGAGCTACCGGGTAGGTATCCGGTGCCTTAACAAGTTATCCAAAAAGGCACCCGCTAAAATAACTTAGTCAATAAAAGGGAGGCATCCGAAAGGGCACCCGCTAACCGTCAAGAAAAAGGAGGCATCCGAAGGTATCCACTAACTTAGTCAATAAAAGGAGGCATCCAAAAGGTATCCACTAACTTAGTCAATAAAAGGAGGCATCCAAAAGGTATCCACTAAGGTCACATGATCACCAACTGCCATTTCAAATTTGCTGTTGCATTCATGCAACAAGCTGTTCTCTTGATGGTGGTGTTTTGGTCTCTTCACACAAATCATTCATTCTTTATGGAGAATTTTATACTACAGATGACTACAATGACTATATATATGCACATGTAGATGCACAGGTAAATTAAAGATTTGCAGAGTTGCATTTCAAGCAGTAAATGTTATAAGCTTATCAACTGCATGTACATATAAATGTGTGCACAGGCTGCTGAATTTTGCAGTATGCACTTAACTTGCAAGTATCCAAAATTAGTTTTCTGTGATAACCTTGCTTCTAGCCACTGCAAATTGGATTCATATCATTGTAAATTACTGATACATGTCTAAAAGGTTGGAGATCAGAGGTATAATGGTACAATGCCGCAAAGTATAGCATGTGGTGTACCGGGGGGCACATCAAATTTTTGGTGGGTATCATGTTGGCTTTCCTCAACGCAAACTTTTAGACTAGGGTTTATTGATTTTATTTTCATAGGTGACTGCACACCCAGCGCTCTTTGTATACTCATCTCCTTCAATCCACTCATAAACTGTTGTCCAATGTCATCATCCACTTCAGATACTTGACTGAAGTACCAAGTATAGCAATTACTTGTGTTGGAGTCACTCAACCGTGTCCCTCATTTGGAGACATTTGAGTAGATTCTATCAGTCTAAATGTTTGCGTTGCTCAGAGCCAGCATGGCTCCCCCGGAATTTTGAGGTGGTGGGTCTTTGGGAGCTGACGGTGTACCGGTAAAAGGGGGTCTTTCGGAGCTGCGAACTGGGCTGTGAACAAGTAAAATGGGGTCTTTTGGAGCTGCGAAAAGTCAAAATCAAGGGTATTTCTTGGCTTTTTGGTTGAAAATCGATTGAAAAAACAAGAAATATGAGGAATAAGCAATTTTTGGGTCTGAAATTATCAAAATCAAGGGTCTTTCGGAGCTTTATTTTGGTCAAATATAGGGGCCTTTCAGAGCTGCGAAACCCAAAAGGGGGTCTTTCCGGGAGCATACCCGTATGGTCATTTGTGTTGAGTGCCCCCCGCCCGGGTGGTGTACCTCTGGGCCCGGGTTGGCACTTATAGGAATCTGAAACCTTGTTTAACAAAATTGTCCAGGCCTAATTGGATTTAAGTTTTGCATTTTACTTAGTGTTATCATGTCATTATGTACAATTTATGATTGGGACTCAAAATCATTTAGTGTTCAGGAATTCATTGTGTTTTACAGATTTTGTGTTAAAGTAAATTCCAATGTACCGTATTACAGTAAAAACTGCACCGCGATAATAAAGCTCACATGTTCGCCGGTTTGTTGTATCCATGTTATACTCAATCAATGTATTGCCTCATTTACATGAACTTCCACAAGAATGTTGCCTAAGGGGTGTGCAATAATTATGAGCCCTGGGAGAGGGTAAAATTGTGGGGGGCCAAGAAATTTTTGGCGAGCCGAAAGGGGGGACAAGCAATTTTTGCCATCCGGAGGGGGGGAAAACATTCATGGGGCACCTTTTAAAAAAACGCTCTAAAAAGGCTAAGGAAAACTGTACAGAAACGCTTAAATATGCAAATTTTCCTGCTCGCAACATGTATCTAGACCATTTAAGGTTTGTAAATTGGGATCCAAAAATTTTGCCATGCACGGGGGGCAACTGAATTTTTAGTGGACCGAGAGGGGGGGGCAAGCGATTTTTGGCGAGCCGTTCGGAAGTTTTACCCGGGAGGGCTCATAATTATTGCACAGCCCCTAAGGCGAGTTTCCCGACAGGAGTCTTATTAAGCCGTAGTCTTAAGGTGGCCTTGAGGCTACTAAGCCTAGCCCGCTCTCGAAGCCCGAGTCTTAACTCTTGCCGGATTTCTTCAACGCAAATTCAACCAAGTCTTAGTGGCCTTGCAGGCTTAACGCTTGACAACCTCGTCCCTTTCAACCAGCGACTTAATTGTATAGGCTGTTGGAGGTAGATGTACATAAGCTGTGGTCCTCACGGTTTACCGTACTAACAAGGTTGCCGTCTCATTATCGCAATGTTCCCGACGCAAAGACTAGCCTGGACCCGCGGTTTTGTGCTTGGGCTTATACCGTACACAACTTGATGCAAGAATATTGTGTCTGTTTTTGTGTCTTTTATGTATTATATTGACTTTTTATGAGTCGAACTTGTATGAATGATACGTCTATGCTTTATACTCGTGATTTTTTCTTTGCATCACAAAAAGGGTAAAACTGTAAGCCTAATGGAAAGGAATCTGTGATTCCCCTAAAAAGGAAAGCAACCAACGTGCTATCTACTGCTGATATTGCAGTAGTCTTCTCAGATCTCACATGAAGTTATCTGTTGGTACAATATTTATAATTATTTAAGTAGAAGATATAGCAATATTATGTGCATCTTATCCATAAATACAGTTTTAATACTGCATGCATTATTGTTTCGTTTCAAATATTTACTATATCTTTACCAATTTTGTCCTTCTTCTATTGTATTAAATTGATGTCCAACCTGGTATAATATAGGCACTCCCAAAATAATATTGTAATAGGCCTACTTATGAAAAGTACGAGTATCAAACTATTAAGGCTTGGATATAGGGACAGGTGGTATCATATAGGTCTTCATGATGATGATGATGATGATGATGATGATGATGATGATGATGATGATGATGATGATGATGATGATGATGATGATGATGATGATGATGAAAGATTTAAAAAAAAATTATATTCGTTGTTAAAAAAAATCATCATTCAAAATGAGTAGGTATTATGATAGCAACAGCTACCTACAACTAACTCAAGCTGGTGACATATAGGCCAATGGTACAAACGTGGGATAAATGCAATTTATTTAACCTTAAAAATTGAGTTTTTAAGGTTAAAATGACCAATGTGGTTAATTAATAACTCTCAGAAGTAGGCCTAATTTACCTTTTTCATGGGGGGGGGGGGGGGAAAGCTCCCCGTTCCCCCCTCCTGGTTTGCGACCGCTTACTCATGTTAATTTAAAGACCGTTAAAAATATGAAAGATAAACTTTGCGTTACAATTGAAATAATTTGTATATTGAAATAGACCAAGGCTTACGACCTAAGACCTGCTCTGAGGCAGGGCCAAGAAAAGCCGCTGTAAGCCTGGTCTAACAGGCTTGCATAGACTACGGCTAAAGAAGACTGATTTCGAGAAATGCAAATTTTACTGAAGCCTGGGGCTAATCCTACAAGCCTGGCCCACGGGCTAACGAAGCCTCGAGGCTATGGTAGCCGTGCTTCGGGAAATACGTTTTTAGTTAAGCCTGGTCTTACGACCTCTTAAGCCTCGAGGCTAGACAAGCCAATTGCTAAGCCACCCGTCGAGAAATTCGCCCTAATAGGCCAATAGTATTAGCTATAACCCCAAAATTTCTCATAACAAGCTGATTTTTTCAGGATAGGTCCAGAAACATGTGTAGAATCAAATTCTGAAAGTCCCCGAAAATCCCCCTTGTGCTTCCTTCAAAATCCAAGATGGCGTCCAAAATGGCCGCCGTTTTCAGTTTTTATCATAACTTTGCCCCCAGACATGTTAAAATCACAAACAAAGCATCTAAATATATGTTTTGAGGTACAAGGAATGTTTTAAAAACATTTGCAAGAGGTTTCAATAATCCTAAGTAGCCAAAATCCAAAATGGCATCCAAAATGGCCGCCATTTTCAGTTTTTATCATATCTTTTCCCCCAGACATGTTAAAATCACAAACAAAGCATCTAAATATATATTTTGAGGTACAAGGAATGTTTTAAAAACATTTGCAAAAGGTTTCAATGATCCTAAGTAGCCAAATTCCAATATGGTGGACAAAATGGCCGCCTTTTTGGGGCGCCCTCTACGGAGGCGTCCCACAATATTGGCATGTACTTGTGAGTAGCTTCTAATTTCAGTCTTACTAGATTTACTCCGCAATTGTTGTGCTATTTTGCTAAAATTATGCCCTTGCTCAGAAATAAATCCACAATATGTTTGGATTTTATTTTATTATTGTTTTCTGTTATGCACAGGATAAAATGGTGTGCGTATATTCTTTGTTTAAAAGACAAAATTAATGGATTTGTAAAAACACCAAATAAATCGAGACCTTTGACCTTTGTAACCACTTTGACCTTTGTAACCAGTTTACCGCCTCTTAGAACCCGATAGACGGTGACCAACACTTTGGATTACAATAGCCTAATCTGAATGGCATAGTCCAATAAGCTCAAATAAACAATCATAGTGCAAAATTTGACCTAACTTGCAGAGTATGAGTTTTTGTACCCAAAGTTTCAAAGTCAGGCATCTTATCAAGATCAAGATAGTGATAGTGACATAACAATTAACACGCTTATCTTACCAAGGTCTTATCTATCTGCATGGGGTAATTGGAAATTATGGTAAAGCCTATTTGTTTTAAGGATGAAACAACTGGCTCCTTTTGCATGGAAATTAGAACAAATTACTATACAAGCTGTATCAAAAAGTTTGGTACCCAGCAGTTTTGATAGTAATTGAAAAGCCTGGTTCTTCCAAATGCAATATCGGGTCCCCTTAAAATGATAAAATGATCAGACCATAAATCTTTTGTGACTGTTTATGACATTAATCAACAAATTATGCGGATCCTAGATGTGTCGAGGATGTTATGTTTATGAACAAAACGTTACGTTTGTATTTTCAACATTGTTAATCATTGCTACGTGTATGTTAACAAATGAAAGTTCTGTAATTATTTTAATTCTTCAATGCTAAGTTAGTAAGTATTCTTTTGGATATCATCAAATTGTAAATCTCTAGTCAGATTTTCAGTGTGTTAACAACTATGTATCAAAGATGTTACGTTCATGTACAAAACATTAACGTTCTTATCTTGTAAACATTGTATACCCATATAGCTACTTTTGAAGAATGAATGTTCTGTAACTGTCTTTTATCCTTCATCTCTATTAGATTTTCAGTGTATTAGCAAGTAGATGATGTATATGTATCACAGACGTTATGATGTATATGTATCACATACGTTATACATTCATAAAAACTTTTCTTTTGGTCAACATAGGGTAGATCCTCTTCTATACTATCCATCATATACCCCCTGCATAACGAAATTCAACAATATTCAATATCCAAAGCAATATCATCACTACAATATGCCCCAAAATTGAACTCCCCACCCCACATAATCGCAAATTGACACGACAGCTTCATTCCAATTCAATTTATTTCATCCAAAACGGTCCTGTGATACACCTTCCCCAATCAAACACATTTGTCTTGCATTTGATCATCTTCTACTCTTCCCTAGAAAAAATCATTATGATACCAAATCCCCGGGACCAAATCTAAACACCATGCCATGGAATTCACCATATCACGTCCAAGCTCACATAATTTGGGCGCCCCATTCCTTTTTTAAAGGAATTTTTATTAGTAAGTAAAATTAGTTTTCAACCAGACATGTGTTTAAGATGTGTTAATTGGCATTGGAGAAAGTTCAAAACTCATGATTTGTAAGCAGCCTTGTAATGCACATCATCCAAATTCACTACCATTATTACCATCATTATTTTACAATATTGATTCAGTGCTTTTATCATGTGTACAATACAATAGTTACCATTATTTTCTATTTGCCTCCAAAAGAGCTGAGCTCATACCAAGATGGCTTAAGCCTATGTTCACATCGGTATCCCGTGTTGTAATGTAATCAAATGGTACACCTTAAACTTGATCAACTTGCACTGTGTTTTCGGCATTAATGTTCTTCAATGCTGGTTCAGTCTCCTCATTGTCTCCAACTAGTACAGGTGCTGTGTTGCTGCAAGACTGACCACAGCATTTGCTGCACATCAATGTACAGAAGAGTCTCAAGTTTCTTGCAGCTGCATGTCATGTTGTTGCAGCCATCTTGTTTGCATCCACATGATATCATGTTGAGCAATGTGTCTGGTGCAACAGCGAGTTCTGTTTCTACTGGAACAAGAATTCCATCTTGTGATCTCCATCCCCAGTCAGTTGGACTTAGGTTGTTCCCCATCCATTCTTGAACCGTGAGAAAAGTGCTATATCCATCAAATACAACAATCGGGTGTGCTCCATAATGCTTTAGCATGTGTGATGTGTAATTCTGACATATGCCTGCATAGGTGGAGGGATTGCTCCAATCATAGTAACCTTGTCATTTCGGCGTAAGGCAATGTTTGTAAACTTCGTACCCGTTTTTTCTATTGCTGACTTCGTGCCAACTTCCACCGCTCTATCACAGTTAGCGGATGAATCTGCTACAGTCCCAGTTGACACGTACCAGATGATCCAGTCCATACCCAGCAAAGGGGGATGTGCCTTCAACCAACCAACAAAAACTTTACGATCCCCTATGTTCCCGTATGAACACCCGTGAACTGCTTTAAAGCATCATCTGGGGCACATCGAGAAAGTGCGTGGACTCACTTGGTTAATGTACTGTCTGTGATGCCGCGACCATGTGTCATTCCCCCTGATGTCTTCAAAGTCCACAACAAAAAACTGCTCAATGGTTTGGTCAGAGAAGTTTCCACCCCAGAAAAAATCTAGATATCGGATGGTGAAATATCCCTTGTCTGTGAACAGTTGGTACTCATCTGGGGGCATGTTTTTCCCCAAAGACTCCATCTGTTGTAAATACAACCTTGCAGATTTGGCATAGTGGAGCTGCCCTGCAGCGTAGAAGTGAGGCATCATCTCTCTTATGCAGTAGAGGTGGAGCTTCCAATTCCCTGTTCTTTCATCTCTAATGAAATGCCGAATATATTAAAGGGCCACCTGTCTGATGTATTTCACCCACAGCTTCCCAATTCTGCTTTTACCTGCTTTGATGTCTCTTCACGCTATTACAGGCTAGTGACACAGTCTCAGCCATTTATCGTCGAGGAAAGCGCAAACCCCAAACAAGAAACATGAATATGACTTGTGAGATACCTTTACAAATGCCAGCAGCATGCATGATGAGGTACAGAGAGCAGGGGAGAGCTTCACCCTGAAGATGTATGGGGCTAGCAATGGTTCATTGAATGAATACCACCACACTGTATGGTCATTTTCACGGTAAAGGGTGTAACTTTGGATTTTTAACATTTTGATCCGTAGTGTTCTAATAAAGCCACAGAATTCCATGATTTTTGGCCAATAAGTCATCTAGTTAGCAGCTACCTTGGGTAGCATAATCATCTTTGGGAGTTACTGCGTTCAGTTTTAGCAGGCTTAAATGTACCTAATATTGCCATTTTGAAAAACTATAAAAACAGTAACATTTTTGTAAAACCCTGTGTTTTCTTCAGTTAGTTCATGGATAATTTTTCTTATCCTGAAAGTACGGTCATATGTTCAGTAAACACTGCCACATTAGATTTAATTGTGAACAGCCCTGTATTTTTGAGAACCGGACTTGAGATTTGTCGTTTCGAGGCTTCATTTTCCGTTAACAATTGTTAACAAACTTTGTGGGTATAGCTTTGGTTCATAATTCTTGGTTATTTCTTCACTTCTTCTTGATTCATAACAGTTGATATCTTAACTTGAAATGGGTAACAAAAATTAGTCGATTTGCAAGCTTTTAAAATTTTTATAAAATCTTGACTTCAAGGAGCCATTTTTCCGTTAACTTTTTTGAAGCCTCCGAAACAAACTGTTCAGCAAGCTTGGGCAAATATAAATAAAAGAGCTCATCCAATCTATTTATCAAAATGTAGCAAAGTAGATCCTCAAGTCACTTGTTTTTTAAATCGTGGAGATATATATCACCGTTTGAAAATGGGACCCAATACAAACTTTCCGTTAACAATTGAAGCCTCCGAAACAAATGAAGCCTCCGAAACAACAATAAGATTAATTATCATCTATGCATATCTAAATTGGTGTTTCATACTGATATCTGCATTGTAATTGTTACTTGATATGTGCAGAATGTCATAAATTAAAAAAATTGTTGATGTTATGGTTAATGTTTGAAAAATATACTGATACCCAAAAAGCCTGTTTCGGAGGCTTCACATGCAAAAAACACCATACTTAACAAATGGGTGAAAAAGTTAACATGCTATAAATCTACAATATCTGCCGCATAGAATCATTGATTCAATACACACAAGAAAATAACAGCTTAGATGATCCCAACAGTGTTGTTTTCAAAAAAAAATACTTCTGCAGTGTTTAGCCATTGTTAACATGAAGCCTCCGAAACAAAAAACATGACTTGCTGTGATAATTTAATTTTTGTCACAACTGAAATTCAATACTTAGAAGCAAAGCATGAAAATTGGTAATTGTGATATTTTTTACCTATTTTTTCATGTCAACTTGCAGTAGTTAGCCAAATATTTTACTTTTATGATCACCTGTGTTGTTAACTGAAGCCTCCGAACACACAAATCGCTTGAATTGCCAATTCTAAAAAATAGCTCCAATTTCTGTGAAACTTGGCTGGGAGGTTCCTTTTATCAAGTAGTATTTGTACATGAAGTTAGACACTCAAATTATTTTAGGAACCCAATTAAAACTTAAAAAATATGTTTAAGGTTGGGAAATTTCCATTGTAAATGACACTTTATGTTAAAAAATTTCAAAACTGCAATTACAAACATAGCAAAACATGGTATAAAATGTAACTTATATCTGTTGACTTACTTTGGAATGGGATTTCACATGTATTCCAGCTTTCATGTCATAATTTTCTGAGCTTATGTAAAATACATTTTTTCTTGGATTTTAACCAAAATGTTATGGAAATGTCAAATTTTTTATTAGAAATCAAAAGGTTTAAGCCTTGAAACATTATTTTACTGGAATTTAAGTTGCTCCTATGCATGATTTCAGTAAACAGAAACATATTTAAGTGGTTTGAAATTTTGACCCTAAAAATCAACACCCTTTACTGTGAAAATGACCGTATACAAACGGGCAATTGGTCGCAGTAACCTTAGCTCTTCATTTGAGCTCGCGAGTTTACCCCCAACTTGTGCTGCTGCAAAACAGCACTCATTCCGCACTTTCCTCACGGTTTAAGAATGGATGGGGAACAACCTAAGTCCAACTGACTGGGAATGGAGATCACAAGATGGAATTCTTGTTCAAGTAGAAACAGAACTCGCTGTTGCACCAGACACATTGCTCAACATGGTATCATGTGGATGCAAACAAGATGCAACAACATGACATGCAGCTGCAAGAAACTTGAGACTCTTCTGTACATTGATGTGCAGCAAATGCTGTGGTCAGTCTTGCAGCAACACAGCACCTGTACTAGTTGGGGACAATGAGGAGGAGACCGAACCAACATTGCAGAACATTAATGCAGGAGACACAGTGCAAGTTGATTAAGTTTAAGGTATACCATTTGATTGCATTACATCACATGGATACCGATGTGAACATAGGCTTAAGTCATCTTGGCATGAGCTCAGCTAGTTTGGAGGCAAATAGAAAATAATGGTAACTATTGTATTGTACATATGGTAAAAGCACTGAATCAATATTGTAAAATAATGATGGTAATAATGGTAGTGAATTTGGATGATGCGCATTATAAGTCTGCTTACAAATCATGAGTTTTGAACTTTCTGCAATGCCAATTAACACATCTTAAACACTTCTTAGGCGGTCATTTTGGACGCCATCTTGTATTTTGGCTTTATATCTAGGTATTGAAATCCTTCGGGTACATTTTGAATATATCCATTGTACCCACAGAGTGTACCTCAAACCTATGTGAGATATTTTGTATATGTATTTAACAAGTCTGGTTGAAAACTAATTTTACTTACTAAAATGGCAGCCATTTTGGCCGCCATATTGGAATTTGGCTACTTAAGATCATTGAAACCTCTTGTAAATGTTTTTAAAACATTCCTTGTACCTCAAAATATATATAAGATGCTTTGTTTGTGATTTTAACATGTCTGGGTGCAAAGTTATGATAAAAACTGAAAATGGCGGCCATTTTGGACGCCATCTTGGATTTTGGCTACTTAGGATCATTGAAACCTCTTGCAAATGTTTTAAAACATTTCTTGTACCTCAAAACATATATTTAGATGCTTTGTTTGTGATTTTAACATGTCTGGGGGCAAACTTATGATAAAAACTGAAAATGGCGGCCATCTTGGATGCCATCTTGGATTTTGAAGGAAGCACAAGGGGGATTCTCGGGGACTTTCGGAATTTGATTCTATACATATTCCTGGACCTATCCTGAAAAAATCAGCTTGTTATGAGAAATTTCAACCTTTTAATGATATATGAGCTAATACTATTGGCCTATAAATATATGCCGACCAAGTGCGGTTTGTTGAAAACCATTGATGCCAATTGAAATGTGCCAAATGACATCGGGTACTTATCCGATGGTCAAAAAAAAAGCCATCGGATAGTTATCCGTAAGCGCATACACTAACGGTTCTCAAAAGTTTTCCACAAAAGGCACCGAAAGGCACCGGTACATATTGCTATTCACAATACCATGGAGGCACCCGATAGGCACCGGTACTTATCCGGTACTTACCAGATGGCTATTCACAATACCATGTAGGCACCGATAGGCACCGATACTTATCTGGTACTTATACCCGATGGCTATTCACAAGTGACCAGATACCATGGAGGCATCCACTAAAAGGTATCGGGTGCTTACCCGGTATCTACCTAATTTGCATGTCATTTCAGCCGGTGCTTACCCGGTGAGTAGCGGATAGGTATCCGCAAAGTTGTGTTTTTTCGATATGGGTGACCTTTGAAAATTGGGGTACAAAAACCTCATACTCTGCAACTTGAGGTCAAATTTTGCACTATGATTGTTTAGTTAATGTTATTGGACTATGGCATTGGGATAAGGCCAATCAAATATCACAGGGCTCACTGTAAAAGCTGGTCAGAAAAGGTAGTCAGAAAAGGTAGTCAGAAAAGGTGGTCAGGTTATGGAAACACCCGATATCTTCGCAAGTTCTTTAATTTGACACCTCATGTATCTTGATAGGACATTATCAGTGGAGCTACATTTTTTTAGTTTGCAGAATTTTCCCTAATTAAATATGCAAATTAGCTAATTAAAACAGTTGAGTTAAAGTATTTTTGGTTTATATCAGTTACTTTGTACCAAGTTTTGAATTTCTATGATCTTCACACAAAAACAAATTACACCTGTCTCACCTTAATATAAACCAGGGCCAAATTTTTACAGCTGCATAGTCAATAAGATAACAATAATGTTAATTGGACCATTAAGTACTTATCTTGGAAACAAACATCTGGGTGAGAAGGAAAACTAGAAACAATTATATTGGGGGTTTAGGACCATACACTGCAAACCCAAAGTGCCTATATTTCAGCAAAACGTCTAGAATTGGTTTGGCAGTAACAATGAGTGATTAATTACTCGAATCCAGAGAAGATCAGACCTCAAATGTAGTCTGATAAATAGACTCAAAATTAGACACTATAAGCCCAAAACAGCATAGGGTGCATTTTACACATGGGTGGTTTTGGAATAAGAAGCAAACATGGGTAGGCCTATCATTTAATGATGGGCTCTTATAAATCATTGCAAAGGAGCAATTTCCAGTTCAGTGAATTGCTAACAAACAATAAGCATGGATTTAATTGGTGATGTTATTAATAGTATTATTTGAACGGTAATTTTACATATAGTTGTACAACAATCAACATTGAATAATAGTTAGTGATCTTCAGAAAAAGTGTAAAACAAAACATTTGGGCTGACGTGTCTATAGGCCTAATTATTTCCATAGGTAATTTTGTCCAGTATCAGTTTAACAAAGGCTAATACTCTATTCATATCTAATCTCCAATACTAGAAGTTTTGCTGAATTTAGACATTCTGGGTTTACAGTGATAGCTGCTCCATAGACATTTGGGTAATTTCTGCATTCTATATTGTACACATTTTACACCTGGCAGCTATTGCAGATAGGGTTTTCTTGCCCTTGACCCCTAATGTGTACTTTATCTCTTATACACAAAATTGCAAAAATGCATATCTAGGGTTTAAATGCAATAGCTGCCAGGTGCTTTACTTTTAAGATTATGTACAATATAGAATGCAGAAATGCTTAAATGTCTATAGGGTAGCTATTGCTGCCAGATAAGACCTTCTCCATATCATTACAACTTTCCCAACATGTTTGCCTGGGCTAATTATAAGGGTATTTAATTAGCTCTTAGTTATATTTACTCAGTATTTTATGACTGCTGAGCCTTTATAGTTGTTTACTGGTCCCTTCCCAAACCTCCCAATTGGAAACATTACACATATTAGCACATAGTAGAACCATTGAGTTATTAGTTGGCCTTGGTGCGATATCTATGGACTTGCCTATTGTACGGCAAAGCAACCCTGAAAAGCAAACATTGAAGCAATTAAAGGAGTATTTCGTGATCCTAGCATCCTCTTTTTATGACATTTTTCAGTACATATCCACGAAAAAAGCACATTTACAAAATTTCAGTTGATTCCGATTTTGCGTTTGCGAGTTATGCATGATTATGTGTATTACACGGCTCCATAGACAATACGTTGTAATTTCGTTCTGGTGCACCAGAACGAAATTCAAATTTCGCGATATCTTTGCTAAACGACTTAATCTGCAAGAAATATTTTGTACATAAACATTATGTAGCCAGAGTATTCCAGTGATATAAAAATCTCAACTATTTTTGAGAAAAGTGGGGGGATGAGGCTGTGGATCACGAAATGCCCTTTAAATGCAACATCTCTTTTACAAAATGCAACAGCATCGCCAGATCAAGGAGTTTGTACAGTGTTTGTAATATGATCAGCACGACAAACAGTCTGCAAAGGAGACTATTCTCTGAAATTTTATACAAATTTTCATAACAAAATGTTCCAAAAATCACACTTCCGGTCCGAATTTTTCTAGCTAAATAAGTAACAATCATGAACAATCATGCAAAGATCGCTCCCTCAAATTACCAGCTCCATTACTCAAATGATGTAGCAAGAGAAAGTAAAAAACATAAAGAAATCCGGATCATGCCTATAGCTTCAATTTGCTTGCAAATTGAGCTAAAAATGGTCACCTTGATATGTTTGTTTGTTTGTTTGTTTGTTTGTTTACCCAGGTTGGTCCGTGAGGAACACATGCTAATCCATGGAAAACCATGGACCGTTCCAAGCTCATACGAATGCACAAGCCTGGATAGCCAGTGTAGGCTAATATATGCATGCTGGCCTAGATAGCTTTGATAAACAAAGCAAGAAATGGAAGAAAATAGCTAGGAAAAAGAGCAAAGAGAGAAGGCCACTCCCAAACACAATTGTACAATTTTACTCTTAGCCCTTACTTCGTGAGAAAGGAAACTGGAATTCCAATCTCAGGCCCCGATGCAAAACCTTGAAATTTCAAAATAGCTGCCAAAAATGCATAAAATCAGGTAACCTAGCTGGATTGTGGGCAAATATGTGACATGTCATGTCATAAGGAGACACTTTTGGGCAGGCTATCAATTTTGAGGTTTTTACGTATCTTAAAAAAGAGATATTTTGCTCCACAACGCCGTTTTCCCAATGAAATCGGACATTCATAAGCGAAGATATTGAGTTCATAAGTTATGGTATTATAAAATTGGAAATTGAGATATCGGCCTTTAAAAATATTATTGACAATGTTGAGAGTAGGAATTACCTTGAAAAATGTCTCAAACTAGATGGACCGCGGTTCTCGGATGTCATGGTTTTGACGCGACAGCGTCGACCGTGATGCCTCCACCAAAGGGTGTGATGTGGCCTAAAAGAGGAGACTGAATTTGACCTTAGACAACACCTGGATGACCCCAAAACAACCTTCCAATGACTCCTGGGTGACCCCAGATGACCCCAAAATGACCGCCCAAAAATTTGGCTCTAAATGTTGACTGTGCCCACCAAGTTTCATGCCCATATAGTAGTTTTTACTAATTTGACCTCAGATGACCCTCTAAATGTTGACTGTACCCACCAAGTTTCATGCCCATAGGATAGTTTTTAATAATTTGACCTCAGATGACCCCCGGTGACCCCCAAATGACCTTCCAAAAATTTGGCTCTAAATGTTGACTGTACCCACCAAGTTTCATGCCCAGCCAACAGTTTCTACTAATTTGACCCCCGATGACCCCTGGATGACCTCAGATGACCCTGAAATGACCTTTCAAAAATTTGGCTCTGAATATTGACTGTACCCATCAAATTTCATGGCCATATGACAATTTTTACTAATTTGACCTCAGATGACCCCTGGATGACCCCAAAATGACCTTCAAAAAAATTAGGCTCTAAATGTTGACTGTACCCACCAAGTTTAATGCCCATACGACAGTTTTTACTAATTTGACCTCAGATGACCCCTGGGTGACCCCAGATGACCCCAAAATGCCCTTCCAAAAATTTGGCTCTAAATGTTGACTGTACCTACCACGTTTCATGGCCATATGACTATTTTTGCTAATTTGACCTCAAATGACCCTTGTATGACCTCAGGAGACCTTGACCCACTAACCAATACAAACTTGTTCTGTCTGGGGTCAAGATGCACCCACCCACCAAGTTTGAGGAACATGCGACCCCTAGTCTCCGAGAAAAGAGGTAAATAAGGAAAATGGGCCCTTGACCTCAAATGACCTTTTACCTCAGTAGATGATCTTGAACCTCGCCCAAAACAGTATACATGCCTAGCGGTGGAGGCATAAAAATACAAGATGCCAGTAACATTCCGGTCTGAAGCTATCAGACAATATTTTTAACATTAATAACATCACAAATTCGCAACAAACCCAAATTGTAAAGAGCTAGTAAAGAAATAGCTGAAAGTTTATAGGAGGCTGATTATAAGATATTGCATTCATACACACAGTAAACTGAACTGTGCACTCTACAAATCCTAATTTACCTTAACCTACCTTTTAACTTCCATTTGTTTTCCAGTTCCTCCATTGCATTTTTATATCCACACTCCTCCAAACCACAGAGTATTTTTGTCCTTGTAGCCTGCTTTCCATTTTGTTGACGCCATAGTTCAAAGACCTTTCTTGCTACCAAACGTGATGTACTAGACGGCGCTGCACTACTTTTAGCATTCTCAATATCACTAGTTTTGAGATTTAGACTGCTAGCATGGAACAGTGTCTCTAATTGTGATGGTCCAAGAAGTCCTGTGATATCAGTGATATCACTGTCTGAAATTTTGGCTGCATGCATATCTGTAAAATAATAGATGACAATAATGTATGAATGTCTGTATTGTCATTCCAGAATAACACTAAATCTTTGTAAAAAAGACAACCCATGAAAGTCCACTTCTTCCACACTAAGTGATTCAGTACGGTATAGGAAAGAAAAAAGAGCAAGGTACACCAAATTGATGTGAGGAAACAAGTAAAATACAGACTAGACAGTATGCAGGGGGGACAAAACAGCAAATGTAGGCATTAGAAGTAGGTAAAGTTCAATAGCCAAAAATTACCAGTTTCAAGGCCCACAGAAGTGCTAAACCTGGAAACCTAGAAAAACAACAAGGATCAATGGTAATACAAAAGTGCACAAGAACAAGTGATGAAAAGCACTGCACATAAACAGCATGATAAACCAAACAACCAATGTCAGCACAAAAACAGGCAAAGTTCGATGGCCAAAAATTGCCAATTTCAGAACACGCAGAATTGTGAGAAAAACAATACAAAAGTACACGGAAGTGATAAAAATCACTGTGCACAAAGCAGACAAACAAATTCAAACAGACAAAAAAAACCCAACATATAAAAGTAAGCAACGAAAACCACATGCTGTAGTTTAAAAACAAATTTAAGTCCAAAACTGAAGGCAAGTTCAAATAGAACTCAGTAGCAAACAAGACAATAGAGCAAAATAAGCTGCGTCTTAACCAGTGGCGGCACCAGGAATTTTTTTTCGAGGGGGACATGGGGGGCAAAGTGAATTACAGGGGAAAAAATCAACTAATTTTGTGCAAAATTGCCGCAAAAAGTGGAAATTTACGTAATTTGAGATTTTTTCTTCAAGGGGGGGGGGGGAGAAAAATATTTGGCCCCTTGCCCCCCCCCCACGTAACCATAACGCCGCCACTGGTCTTAACAAGCAAGTACTACCGGGCAACCATCACTCAGAAGACACCTTACTCAGAAGGTCCACTATTCAGAAAACCCGTCAAATTATGAATAGCGGGCTTGTTTTCATTTAAAATGACCCGCTAACCAGAAGACCCGCTAATCAGAAAACCCGTTAATCAGAAGGCCCGCTACTCAGAAAATAGCGGGCAGCTGAGTAGCGGGTATTTTTCTGAGTAGCGTGCCTTCTGAATAACGAGCCCTTTTCACACCCTCTATTCAGACAACCCGCCACTCAGAAAACCCAGTTCTCAGAAGTTAGGGTCAGGGGTAAGGGTTAAAACAGCCCACTTAGTCTGAATAGTGGTCATTCTGAGTGGCGGGTCTTCTAACGGATACAGCCCGCTAGCTAGAAAATCCGCTATTCAGAAGGCCCGCTATTCAGAAAATTCTGAGTAGCGGGACTTTTACATAAAATTCAACAAAAAGCCCACTATTCAGAAAGTCCGTTATTCAAACGGCCCGCTACTCAGAAAATTCTGACTAACAGGCCTTCTGAATAATGGGTTTTCTGAATAGCGGGTCTTCTAACTCCGGGTCTTCTGAGTGACGGGCTGCACCCGTGCATTATTCATAATTGCTGCTTTGCTAGCATCATTTCAATTAATTTTACACCAAACACCATGTGTTCACAAACAGGCTTATCTATATTTTGTATGAGACTTGAAGTATAGTTTGACCCATCTCCGATGTATAGTTCTTGAGTATAGGCATAAAGGTCAAATGTCAAATTTTGGTCTCCATCATTATGTACAGGGACAACAAAATCAAAAATGCTCCAATTTTGCTCAAAGTGGTCACAAATTGTTACACTTGGAACAACATTTTAAACAAAGAATAGTTTGCATTATCTCAGGTATTTTGTTACTTGGGTAACATTACAAAATAGATCAAGATTAATGTGATTCAATGGGCTTTGAATTTGTTTCCCTGTTACCATGGTTACCCAGGTAAAAAACACCTGAGATATGGCAAAGTATTCTTTGGTTAATTTTTTTTCCAAGCAGAACAATTTTAGACCACTTTGAGCGAAATCGGAGCATTTTTGAATTTTTTACCCCTGTACATAGCGCTAATAGGCCCTAATCATGGAGACCAATATTTGACATTTGACCTTTCAAGAACTATACATCAGAGATATGTCAAACTATACTTTTTCTGCATCCTAAAAAGTAGAGGAATACAATAAGATGAATTTTATCCATATTCCCCCAATTTTGAAATTAGCGGCCATTTTGGAAATATGCAAATTAACATTTTTCCCCTGTGCCCTTTTTGGATATGTTGTTCAGGAGGGTGTTTAGAGTCACCAGCAAACAAAAACATTGGTGTTCCATTTTTGTCTAGGTGCGCCCATTTTGGTACTTCAATTGACTCGTCTACATTTGTACCATCAATTTTGTACCTGTGATCAATAGTTCTACAGGCAAAAATTGACAGCAAACATGGCAAATTTCTCCCATTTCTGAGACATTTTTCAAAAAATTCCATCAACCCTTAAACATAACAGACATAAAAGGACATAATTATACCCAGTAAACTAAAAAATGTCTGTAAAGAATTATAAGCATGTTATAAACAAACACCTTATGGTTTTGATCAAAACGTTTTAACTATACATTTAAATAAAGTTCATAAAAAAACCACAAAACAACATTTTAAACATTTTGTCAAAATGTTATTGTAAATAATATTTTGGCAAACAGTTTTACAAAATATTTTGTCAAGATTTCAATACATTATGTGAGAATGTTTTGCATCAAGTTTTCAAAAATATATTTTCTGAATGTTATTAAAACATTTATCCTTTACCGGCATTTAATGTTTTCTGAAAAAAGTTTTGTGTTTGCTGGGTAATCAGTGTTATCTTTGTAAAAATCATTTTTGCTGAACCATGAAATGGTATCAGCCTATATTAGTGTATGTCCCTTACTTACTTACTTGCTTACTTACTTACTTACCAACCATTTGGTCTAAAATGGACATATCTTTAAATGCCACGAAGGTATGAACCCCCAAGTGGTGTCAAATGAAAGAGAAGTAAAGAATATGATAAAAATATTTCCTAATGTCAGAGGTCATCCAAGGGGTCACAGGGGTCAAAAAGGGTCATTTTAACCAAAAATGCTCCAATTAAGCTGAAATTTATATGCAATGATCCTTATGACATTCTAAACATGTTTAAAATATTTTAATATTCATTTAAGGTCATAAAGGGGTCATAAAGGGGTCAAAGGTCAAGTTTCCAAAAATGCTCCAATTGAGCTGATATTTAAATGCAATGATCTTTAAGACATTCTAAACATGTTTAAAATATTTTAAAATTCATTTAAGGTCATTAAGGGGTCAATAAAGGGGTCAAAGGTCAAGTTTTCAAAATGGTTCAATTGAGCTGAAATTTAAATGCAATGATCCTTATGACATTCTAAACATGTTTAAAATAATTTAATATTCATTTAAGGTCATTAAGGGGTCATAAAGGGGTCAAAGGTCAAGTTTTCAAAATGCTCCAATTGAGCTGAAATTTAAATGCAATGATCCTTATGACATTCTAAACATGTTTAAAATAATTTGATATGCATTTAAGGTCATTAAGGGGTCATAAAGGGGTGATATATATACATGTACCACAATATACTGCCAAAGCCCCATGGTTCAGCTATGGTGCGGTAACCGCTCTAGTTTTGGAGGTGGGGGATATGTTGCATGTTCAGTGGTGTATCAGGGTCATTTGTCTGACAGGGCAAAGACAAAAACATTCCCAGTTGGCATCATTTTGGTCCTGTGTTACTACTGTGGTAATTGCACTGACACAAAGCACAAAAAAGTTTTCAATTGTGCACTACTTTAGCCTAAATTAAGGTGAAATTTTGTGTTTAGCAAGCCGAGTTTCAATTTTTGCCCAAAATAAAAGCAAAATGTTATCAACTACTCTATTTGGGTGACTGGAGAGGGGTTGAAATTTTCATGGAGCTGGTTTTAGGGGGGTGAAATTGTCTTTTTTCAGGGGGGTGGGGGGTTGAGTTAGCAAACAAACCCATGAAAGACCACACTGCATATAATACAGTGTAACATTTCAATACATGTACATGTCCCAACAACTTTTGACAAGCATTAGTGGATGTAGAATATTCAATGTTACTTGTCTTCATTATTTAATATAATATATTTATTCCCATTATTTTTCCACCAAGTATTCAACATAACATTATCGATTTTACGTCATTCGTGGAAATAGAATGGGAATAGATTAAGTGATGAAGACATGTTACATCAAATAGTACGTCAAATACTCAGAGTCTGTATGGCCCTTTTGTATAAGGTCTTTATCTTACCATCTAAGTTTTTTCTATTTATTCCAGACATTGTAGTCTCTTTGGTAGAACTTGCCATCATCTACGTCTTCATAGATTCTTTATTATCTGTATCAACAAATAATTGATAAAAAAAGGTTACTTATTCATTGCAGGTCTGCATCTTACAGTATATTCAATATTATTAACTTCACAGAGTTTTATTTGTTTATTTCAAATTTTTAATTGCTGGACCTTATTATAGAACCAGATTTAGTCTAGCTAACGAATTCTCATTTTTTTGTGGGATATGAGATCACATCAGACATATCGAATTGCATTCTGAATATGAAGAATGTCCTTCTGATATCAAATAATTTTGAATTTTTGAAATTCGCGATATAATACACATTTTAAGACAAATGATTAAAAATTGATATTTTTGATATTTAAAAATCATCGAAGTAAACTTGATAAATCTAATGATATATACTTAAAGTGTATGTAGCTGGGATGAAAAGCTGACAATCAATTGAAAATTTTGACCTTTCGTATTGAAGTTATGGATTTTTTCCCCAAAACACCAAAAAAAAAGGTCTTTTGGGGAAAAAATGTATATCTTCAATATGAAAGGTCAAAATTTTCAATTGATCGCTGGCTTTCCATCCCAGCTATACACACACTTGAAGTACATATCATTAGATTTATCAAGTTTACTTCAAGGACTGTTATTCTGTTTAATATAAAAGAATTAAAAAAATATCAAATTTTAAGAATTTGTCATAAAACATATCGCGAATTTAAAAAAATTCAAATTATTTGATATCAGAAGGACATTCCTTGTATTCAGAATTCAATTTGATATGTCTGAAGTGCTCTCATGTCCCACAAAACATACTGTCGAAATGTAAATACCAGAGCCCTTAATATAAGATGCCAGAGCAAACTATTGTGCTGGACTCGACTGTGAACAGTATAATATAATATGTCACTTTGGTTCACTTTATGTGACAAATTTTAAAGGGTGAGGGCATGTATTATTTCGTGTGGCTGCCTTCCAAACTTATGTTTGCATTATTATTGTGATGATAAAAAGTTGTAATCATCATGGTATAGGCCTAGCAATAAGTAAATAACCTTTGAATTTAAAACTGATAACAAAATACTAATAAAACTTGGGTAATGAGCATAATCTTACTTTAACATGATTTATACACTGTAAAATGTTGCATTTATTTTGCTCAACATGGATTAATTATACAACAAGTTCCAACTGTTGAGTATGCATTTGCATAGCAATTACATAGAAATTGAAACTAGTAACGTTCACACAATGTTGAAGTTTCTTTGATTCTGGTTACATTATGGTCAAACTTGGTAAAACCTTGCATCAACATTGGTTATATTTTGCACAAGTTGAAGTGTTGCTAAGTATTAACAGTGTAGGCCTACTTGATTTTTGGTCCATTCAAATGTTCACCCAAAGAATCTGAAACTGAGAATACCGTAAACGTTCGCCTAATGGCGCACCTGGGCTCCTTTGCCTCGGGGTAAATTTTATGTACAAATAGAGAGCTCCTTCCTCTATAAATTAAGGGTATGTGCCCTTATTTGCCGGTGGGATTTTTATGAGAGGGCACTTTTAGTTTCCCTTTTTAGTTTGTGTCTAAAATTCCAGTTATGTCAAGGGAGCCTGTAGCGCCATTTTAGCCGAACGTTTACAGCATTACAACCAGCCGCTATTGCTAACATTAGGGGCTGTGCAATAATTATGTCCCCAGGAGTAGGCGAATTTCAAAATGGCCTGCCACAAAATCCTTGCTTGCCCCCCTCAGCCTGCCAAAAAATCCTCAGCACCCCCACCAATTTTTAGGATCCCAATTTGAAACGTTCTAGATCTATCAGCGTAGTGCAGAAAATTAATAACATTAGAACGAGTCCGTAGGCCTATTAGCCTTTTTAGAGCGTTTGACTTAAAAGGTACCCCAGGAATGTCTGCTAAACTCTTTCCCCCTTGACTTGCCAAAAATCTCTTGGCCTCCCATATCGCCCTGCCAAAAATTGCTTGCCCCCTCCCCTTTTGCCCTGCCAAAGAGTGCTTGTTCCCCCGCTTTTTGCCCACAGGGGGGCAGATAATTAGGCAAAATAATAAAATGTTGTTTTGTGTTGTATGCCCTCAAGTAGGAAAAATGGAATGTTGGGTCGGTCGGTCGATTTTCTTTTTCTTCAGTTTTAAAAAATCCCCACAAATATTAAATAATGCTTCTTTCATTAGGGACATTTGTCAATTTTGACTACTGGATACTTGTTAGATAATCAATTTAAGACTAGTCTTTCAATAACACAATTATTAAGGGATGGGGTATGAGCGTTTGGACAGTATTTATTGTGGGACATTAGAGCACATCAGACATATCGAATTGCATTCTGAATACTGAAGAATGTCCTTCTGATATCAAATGATTTTTTGAAATTCGCTATGTAATACACATTTTAAGGCAAATGATTAAAAATCAATATTTTTGATATTTAACAGTACTCGAAGTAAACTTTATAAATCTGATGATTTATACTTAAAGTGTATGTAGGTGGGATGAAAAGCCGACGATCAATTGAAAATTTTGACCTTTCAGTATTGAAGATATGGATTTTTTCCCAAAATATCAAAAAAATTGGGTCTTTTGGGGGAAAAAATCCATATCTTCAACATGAAAGGTCAAAATTTTCAATTGATCGTCGGTTTTTCCTCCCAACTACATACACTTTAAGAATATATCATTAGATTTATAAAATTTACTTTGAGGACTGTTATATTATCAAAATGTGAAAAATATCAAATTTTAATAATTTGTCATAAAATTTGTATTATATCGTGAATTTCAAAAATGAAAATTATTTGATATCAGAAAGACATTCTTCGTATGACAGCGTTCAAGCTTTGACTTACGTTTGGCGGACAAACCGTGAAAAAAGTATTTAGGGGTGAAAACAGTCAAAATTCTTGATTACTTAAATGTTATTAGGGGTAAAATGTCACATATTTTCAGATTTTGGCACTTAAAACCCCTTATTTTTCATTGATTTTGAGAAAAATTCATTTTTGGTCCAATTTTGGCCGAAAATGGCCGTTTTGGGGTGACAAAAATTTTGACTTGCTAATTTCCTGTGAGTGTATGAACATGAAAACTATCAAATAGTGCCTAATTTTCTATGCTAATTGTGTAACAAGGGTACAATTGTGCTATTAAAAGCATTGAATGGGATCCATGTATTTCTTTATTTTCATAGCAGGGGTAGAAACTTGAGGGTTCAGGTGACAATTGATTTGGAAAAAAGTATAATATTTGCCTCATTTTCGATTTGAAAATGCCATATCTCCACAATGGTATGAGCTATAGGGATGTTTTAAGTGTCTTTTTGCTCAGTATTTCAATAGTTAAATGGTGATATAACAAATAAGTAAGCTAGATTTACAGAAAAGAAAATAACTTGCAATATGCTACCCCCACCCCTAAGAATTTTGAGGGCGTGAAAAAAGTAATGGATTTTGTTAAAAAAATAAGTCCTTCAAAACTGGGAGGTGTAAGGCTAAACAAAGAACATGTTGCTCTAACCAATACCTTTCTCTAGAGCAACATGTTTTTTGTTTAGCCTTAAGTATCTCCATTTTGAAGGACTTATTTTTTTAATAAAATTTTTTGCTCAAATATGACGATTTTGGGCAGAAATATGCCTGTACAGTGCTATGGGGAAAATTTTCAAGTTGATAATTATGCATTTTTATGTCAGATTCAGATTCTACACAAAATTTCACCCTAGAAAAAGTTCCTTTAAGTAGGATATCTTTCACTTTAAGTTTCCTCCATTCTGTCCGCCAAACGTAAGTCAAAGCTTGAACGCTGTCGTATTCAGAATGCAATTCGATATGTCTGATGTGCTCTCATGTGCCACAAAAAACACTGTCAAAATGCTCATTCCAGATCCCTTAATTTTAAGTGAAAACATTGATATTTTTTTAACGTATCTGTAAAAAAACAAAAAAAAAACAACAACTAGAAGTGCAGTGGTCCTTTGACCACATGGACAGTGGTTTTGACTTTTAGCCCTATTTTAGTTAAAAAGTGAAGGTAGACTTTATGTAACCCGGCAATAACTCTGCTTAGAGGTCAATGAATTTTGTACAGGGGTCAAACCACAAACTTGCTTTAATCGTGTTAAAAAGTATACCAATACATTCCTCTACTCACAAGGATTCAGAAAATGTATAGATTGACATTATCTAGGATGCATCGTTCTCCAGTTATTGCCAAAAAGGTCAAAGGTTGACCTCTACAGGGGTCAACAACATAAATATACTCCGATTTTGACAAAAGAGATGTCAAACTGTTGGTTTTGATAGAACGAAATATACTTAAAGAATAGTTTGCCCTATCTAGGATATTTTGTTACCTAGGAACACAGCAAAATAGGTCAACATATTTTGTACTGGTAATTTGGTATAAGGAAACATGTTGACCTATTTTGCCATGTTACCTAGGTAATGATTTATCCTAGTGCAAAGTATTCTTTATTATAATTGTTCTATCAAAACGAACATTTTGACACCTCTAACTCTTAAGGTGAGTGGGATGGCAAAAGCCATACTTTTTTACAGTTTTAGCAATAAAAACTGCAGTGTATTTCCTATAGTGATCTTATAAAAATGAAACCAGTTACATTAATTTCCATAGGTCTTGTGGTTCTTGATTTAAGGTTAATATCAAATGCAAGTTTTTGGCATTTTCCCCCTCTCAAGAAAACATGCAAATGGGGCCAGAATGACACCCCTAATGGCAAGCTTTGGGATCTCCTCAAGTTCAACTCATTATTTCTTGAATGCATGTATAGTGTACTTTTTGGAATAAATATTCAAAATTAGTAACGGTAAAAACATACATCACACAATGTGACACATCAGCAATGACAGAGTACATGTAGGACCATAGCATATTTCGAACATAGACCCCCAAAAAATTTCTAGTGATAATTATGAGAATACAAATCATGTGACCAAATTGAAAACAAAAGGACAAAATACAGCTTAATCAATTTGTTTACCCTTTCTAAAAACACACCCAAATATGACTATGGTTATAACATTCTCATATGATAGCTATTTATTTATTTTACAATTTTAAAAAAATCAATGGAAACAATAACACCAAAATAAAAACAGAATATTGAAAAAAACTTACCAAAACTGGTAACAAACTTCCACCAAGTTAGAGACAATAGGGCAGTTATGTGAAGACTATTATGCACACCAAACTTTGTATCGTCAGCACAGATATTGGCTTTATCATGCTAACATTTGTAATATCGCTCCTCAGCAGTAGTAAATGATAAGGTCGCTACCGGTGGGTGTTGCTCTCTATGTGAAGAATGGATAATTGTGTCGCAACACTGCAGTATTTTCAAATCTGGACCTTGATAATATAATATTATCATCATCCTGTCATACATGGTTCATGTATAGTCCCCACTGTATATAAATCAATATGTAGGAGTTAATACAATTGAGCACTCTGGGAAATAGGGAATTTACCAGGTAAAATTTGAGCACTAGCTCCGGCAACCCATTGATATTTAGATAAGATTAGCAGAGAGGGTAAATATAACCAGTAGCAGCACCAGAAATATGGTTTCCTAATAATGGAAGGGGGATAATGGGAGAAAAGTTAATTATTGTCAAGGGGTGGGCAAAAACCTCAAAAGTGTGGCTAAATATTAGGTGTTTTTAGGGCGAATTTAACACATTTATTATTTTGACAGGGGTGGAGGATGAGAAGCCTACAGTTGGGAGGCAAATTCTCCCATGTTCTTGCCTACCCTTAGAACCACCACTGATCACAAAAAATAATTTATGTTAGCTTTCAATCTTAAAGGCCTTTTACACTGTATAGTAATTATAGGGATAAGGACAACATGTTAGGAATGGAATTACCATTACCAATTTGTCACTATTATTAGATCCCAGGTACAGTCCATATATCTATATCTACCTTGAGTCACTGGCACTAGCTTTGAAGTTCAGCGTGTTCTGCATTTATAGCTTAGCATTACTTGGTACGTCTAAATACTTTTACGCGTGCGATCAACTTGCTGCATATATGTACACGCAAGAAACCATGCTAAGCCAATGCAGCACACGCTGAACTTCCGGTGACTCAAGGTAGATATATAGACTATAGATAGTAAGATACAGTACAACATATAAATTCAGATTAATTTGAAGTGCCTGAATATGACATTTTATCCTAAAGAAGTACTAAAATATACCAATATGGCAATGACTTGGTTTGTAGCCAAGGGAGTGATATTACAGATAACAACTTTAGGCTGAAGTTTGCACCGTCATGAGCTAGACTCATGATCTTCACACTTTGATTACAAAATTAAATTTCATATCTGTTGTCATGAACTAAGCTTGTGATCTTTACATTTTGATTAACGCAATTAAATTTCATATATCTGTTATCCGGGGGGAGGGTACTCAGGTTTGGTTTGGGTAGGCCTATAGGGCTGTGTCTCAGAGAATTAGAATCACATAGTGGACTCATGGTCCCATATTTATATCCTAGGCCCAGATTTGTGGCCAAATTTAACACAATTTCACATAAAATGACCCATTTTAATATCAAAATTATTTAGAGAGTAATGGATCCACTGCAAAAAAGCTGCAAAGTTCATGAAGTGTGTGAGACAATAAAACATAATATAAATAGCCTACATGTACACTCACTGTAATAATATATCATTGCCCTGATAGCCTCTGAGAGATAGCCTGGCCATTATATTTCACAGAGGATATCACTTGGCACTGCTTGCTCAGAGGGAAATTCCCTATCTGTGATTTTATTAATCTAAGATCTAAGTTATGATATCATGTTGATTCTATGACCAAAGTGCATTTGTGCTTAAAGGTGTAATTTGTGATTCAATATCTTTTTTTCAGTATATCTGTAAATTGATGTCAAAACCTATTAATTAAAAATTTCAATTGATTCAGATTTTATTTTACGAGATATGCTTAAAGCCATATTATAACATTTGCTGAGGAGAACGCCCTCAAAAAAATTTTAATTCAGGGTTTTACACGATTGTAATGTACTTTAGTAAACAAATTTAGATTCTCTGCAAAATTCAAGACTTCAGATGCTGTAGTTTTGTCAAAATCCGAGATTTTGAATAAACCGCCCGTAACTGTCGTTTTATTATTAAGATAGAAACATTGGTCGAACGCGTAGACCTATGCGATGTCAACACACCCCTATGTACATGGTGTGCGGGACACCCCCCCCCCCCCCCACACGCCAGAGGATCGTACAATATTACAACCGCCGGAGTAACGTGCATTGGCGCTATAGTAAATTCCAATTTTCTTTGCTTTACCTCACTTGTTCGGCTCAAAATTAAAAGGGGACATATCTGACAGTAAATGCTAACATTTTATTGAAAATGAATACTAATCTATTTTTAAAGAAATGTTATAATATGGCTTTAATTACATGTACAGCATAACTGAATCTTCAAGAAATTTTAGTTATGTGTACATGCATCATGTAGTCCAAGGTATAAATAACATTTTTGGGAGGGGCATGATGAGGTTGTGAATCACAAAATGCCCCTTTAAACTGTTTGTATGTAAATAATATCACTAACATGTATTGTAACAGACACTGGCCCTATTGTGAAGAGTGTGGACCTAAAACAGATATTAACAAAAAAGTTGAAAAATAATCTCAAAAATATAAATTTTAGGCTTAAAACAGGCTGAATAAAAGTTAAAAATATGACAAAAAAGCAGAAATCCACTGAAAAAGTTTCAGGTTTGATTACTGAACATGCCGAGAGGAAACAAAGTTCACAAGATATTCTTTTCTGTACGAATTACAATGTTATTTCATTCATTTTGTACAAACGTATATATGCTGCAAGTTTTATACAAAGACATTATACACAAAGAAATCTTAAATATATATCGTGCTTTCAAATTCAGAAAAAAATATAAATATTAATTTTTGCACAAGTTTACAACATAATTATATCTTGCAATTTAATACATCGCATTTCATACTGATAAATATAATCTAATGAGTTAATTTTAAAGTACAAATTAACCCCATGAGCACTACCTGCTGATCTAACATTGCCTCTGATTGGTCAATTACATGATATTTTCAATTTGATCACCAATCAGAATGGAGCTTTGCAAATAATTCACCCCAATTATTTTGCATGGTGAAATTATTCTAACAATGTTGCTGATTGGGCCAATTGATAATGAAAACTTCTTTTTGGCCAATCGGCAGGTAGTTCTCATGGGGTTATAGTTTATTTATATAATGCCAGCATAAGAGTAATCATGCAGCTCAGGAGTTGTCACAGGAATAGGAGGGGAATCCGGACAACTGTAAAAGTGGATATTTTTGCGCTATTAATTTTTCACGTTTTGCCAACTTTGAACTGTTTCGCTTGTTTTTAAATTTGCGGTTCTAAGTTCCCTTACATTAACATTGGCCTATACACAAAAGTAATATATTCAAGCATTGTTATTTTCGTGGTAGCAGCTTGGAATGTGAAAAGCGCAAAAATAAATGTCGCGTGAAAATTTCCACTTTTACAGTATGATAAGCCTGCGAATGTTGTGCACAAGTATAGTGATTATAGTAAAAATTTCATTTGAACGAACATGGCGTGACGAACGACCGTGCATATACACTTGCGGAAGCGAGTCCAACTCACTCTGATTGCCGGTATTTCCGATATATAATATCTTTTGATGGGTTTGATCAGTATTTTTGCCCGCCCACATTTTGTCCTTTGAAACACGATCATGTTCTGTTCTGTTCATTCAAATGAAATTATTATAATAGTTTTGAACAAATTCCTCCAATTAATCCCCCCCCCCATGCCTAAACAAAGATTGTGACAAATCCGGATTCTCCTCTATTTCTGATCGAGTTGTAAAAAACATTTCATATCAGGCAATGAAAAAGAAACCCTGTTCTTACGGGCAGGTGGACCATTCAATTAGGATTGATTTGGTCAGGTCCTTTAAAAAAAAAATTTGCAATTGAACATCACCAAAATCTGAAATATAAAAAAAGTCCTGAAATATTCAACATTGGGTTTGGGATTCATTTATTCATTTTTAATGAAAAAATTTGTCCTAATTTTTTTTAAATCTGGGTTGGTTGGACCCGTTAGAACAGGGTTTTTTCCTCCTTGCCTTATGTAAATATATTATTTTTTTTTTTTTTTTGCTTATGGCCGAATAAAAGTAACTTTTTGGTTCTCATCAGGATGATTTTCATGAATTGAAGAGGACAGGAGATGTGTGTGGTTTCTTTTGTTTGCAGAGCAAAATTGACATTAATAGCCGTTGTAATCCTTTTTCATCTCATTTTTGGAGAAAAATAATGTATTTTTTATTTCGTTTTATTTGCTTGCAGGTACTGAGGGGATAAAGAACAACAAACACTTCTTTAAAGTGATTCATATTCCTTAATTAACTTTTTTATTATCACAATGAGTTGCTGGAGCTTAAAATCAAAAGTTAAAATTGAAAAAAAAAAAAAT
This sequence comes from Amphiura filiformis, assembly GCF_039555335.1. NCBI lineage: Eukaryota > Metazoa > Echinodermata > Ophiuroidea > Amphilepidida > Amphiuridae > Amphiura > Amphiura filiformis. The sequence continues at coordinate 32,854,965 of NC_092644.1, read as the reverse complement.
ATGGGTCAACTCCAGAAAATGATGCATGTGGGACAAGAACCAAAACATTCATTTCATACAGCGTAAGCTACACAATGTACTTGGATTTCAATCACTAGAGAAATCAAAAACTTAACAAAAGCTGCCTGTTATAATCAAATGCAGCAAACATTTGACGAGCGCGACTTCCTTGATGTTGCAAATTTGGAGCTGACAACGCGTACGGCGCACAGTTCATTCACAGCAACAGCAGATTGCCTCAGCAGCCAATCAGAGACAAGTGCGTCCAACGCAGTAAATACGAGATGCATACTTAAAATACACGCTCGTCAAAGGTTTTCTGCATTTGATTATAATCAATTTCCCTCTAAAAAATTTTGTTTAGGAGGGATGGATACAGCATCTTGGAGAAGATGCATTCTCTGTTAGTAGATAAAATCAAAAGGAGTGGAGTGGGATGAGAGAAAAGGCAAATCCCTGAAGGTTAAATGCCCACTCCCTAAATCAAGTTACTGATTCTGGTATTGAAGTAGCATCAATTTTAAAACAATGTCCATAGTCAGTTCTGGCTATAATGTGAATATTTAACATTGTTATTGTAACTGTGAATTTCTATTTGGTTAAAATATGTTTTTATAAAGATATGTGGCATCTGAATCACCACTAACATCCAAATCCAAATCCAATTAAACAGTATTAGACAATTAGTTGTAGTCACAATGCTCTCCCTCTATTTTCTTCACAAGGACCTTTTCAAATCAACATTGGAAATGTTCGGTATGCAGCATAGTAAAGTGTACACAACCACCCTTCCGCTCGCATAAATTCATATAAGCACTCACGAGTGACACGCATTACGCGTCCTACAGTTACTTGATGACCTGGAATATTATTATAAACTGGGTTATCATAAACAAACAGCAGTTGTCTCTGGAAAATTTCAATTTCGAAAACGTCTATTATCCAAACCCAAACTTATGGGTGGCTGGGGGAAACAATATCCCATTTGAGATCTCCCAATACTTTGACACCCAAATTTGTAATGTGATCTGACACAATGCAATACCTTCAAACAAATACACATTTTTTGGATGGTATATCAAAATTGCCCATTGTATCTGATATACTTGGTCTATTCATGTTTCATTTTTAGTTTTTTTGTTTTGTTTTATTTTTTGATCAGCCTATATTGTTCAGAAAATTCACTAACATTGTCTTTAAATTCATTGTCACTTACAACATTCTTGCCATCTCTGATATAGATGGTTACACTTCAAATTCCATATATTTGAACAAAAGTTCTAGTGTACTTAATTTGTAATCTAATCGGATTAGGTTACAAATTAAGTACATTTTAACTATAGTCTGCATGCTTTCCTTGAAGCAGTTAAGTCAAATCAAATTTCGAGATTTCCTTAAAAACTCTTCATTTTTGAGGAAAATTTATGCTAGATGGATTCATTGCATCATTTCCTTTATGAAAATGTCCACTTTTTAATTACCATCACTATAAAAACAATATCTAAATTACTGACTTGAGGAAGGCATACAGACTATAATGGATTATTGCATACAGATATATTCAAGTTTTTATAAACCCCGGTGTTATCACTTAACATTGACTGTGTGTACGCATGATCGTTCCCAATTTCGAGAAAAAAGGGGTTATGTTTAAACTATGTTCGCGAACATAACATGTTCGCGATATTTAAAAAATAGGGTTGTTTTTGACGACGGTGTACTCGAAATTAAAAAATAGGGTATGGTATATTTTGTGAATCCTGATGTTGAAATCATTATACCATTTCTTGCTCAATTTACTCCCGGATTTCACTTTTGTGAAACTTTTGTGCATTCCAAGTAATATTCAGGAACTCACTTCCCAGTTTGGCCGCTGTGTTCTTTGGTATGTGTTCTAGAAATGTTAAAAAGGGTGCTTTTGTAAAAGTGTACTTGAAATGCAAAAAATAGGGTAATTTTTAAGGCTAATTTGTACCCGTTTTTGTGTAAAATAGGGGTAACAAATGCTGAAAATGTTCTTGAAACCGCGCAAAATAGGGGGGTATTTTTGACTTTGGGAACGATCATGCGTTACGCCTTTGAATAGGAAGTGACAACACCGGGTTATAAACACATACACCATCGTGCATGTCATGCATTCTGAATTCCTCACAAGCAGTGACAAAGCTAGCTTTCTTTAAAATAATAATACACAATTGTATCTGAAAGGTAATGTGACAGGAAAAAAAACTTTTTCCTTGTGAAAGGCAGTCTATCAGCATTTGCCTGTGATCCATAGATATTGGTTCCACCACTTATCTATGTAAGTTAGCTTAAGTTCCCCTAACGCTTTTTGACATAAATCAAAAAACTGTTTTACGAAGTGTAAAAAGGTATGCATAGCCTTATTGTTGTACACATCTGGACCAATTTATAGCATCAGACATTCATTCACAATGTTTCATTATGTAAAAAACAGGCCGTTTTCAAGTTGCATCGTAGTCCATAGGGGTCAATTCTCTAGGACAGGCCAATTCATGTGTTTGTTACGGAAAATTGACTCCTATGGACTCCGATGTAAAACAAATAACTTTTTACATTTCGTAAAACATATTTTCTCAGTTGTGGATCCTATTGATAAAATATTAGCCCAGAGGTTTAATCCAGATGAAAACCATGCTAGTGTGAAATGCTCACAAACATAAAAAAGTAAACAATTTCATTTGACTGTCACAAAATCCCCAATATTCTGAATGAAAATGTGTCCATGTATTTCTACAGTAGGAATTCCAATTGAATGAACGCAGCTTTCAACAGCTGTATTAGATCCAACTGCGATTGTATTTTGCGATTTCAAACTACAATGTAAACGCACAACCTATTAATCAATCACGAGTGCGTTGGCATTGCTGGATTCACTTCCGTGTTACCCATGCACAGTCGCACACACTGGCATACATCACACAACGTACGCAAAAATCATCATGCTATGTCAGGCTGTGTTAATCATTCAATTGGAATTCCCACTGTAGTCTCTGTTAGCGGTGTTGTTGGTGTTTTTTTTGGGGGGTGGATGGAGGGGTTCATGTTGTTAGCTACTGTCACTGTGGAATCATACATTTGCAGACTCTTCAGATTTGCAAACTTCAGAAACAAAAGCATGGCTTATACAGTAAAATACAATAAAAATACAATTCTAAAACTTGTTGCATGGCGGTACAAGCAGTGCAGAGTTTAGCAAATGCCAGCAGTACATGAAGCTGATTTTCAAGTCCTATTGCATTTCCCAGGGGGGCCACTCATATAAAAAGTTGTAAGCATGCGTGTGAACAAAAAAGCGGAATATGGGTGGTTTTTTCTACTGCAGGCTCAGTCCATGTCAAAACAGACTGAGTGTACACCCACCCTCTTGGATTATGCTCTCCTTTGGCTCAGGGGTACCTTTCATGGACCCCTAGGTGAGGTCACAAGAAAAAATTCAAATTCAATTTCGTTTCAGCATGGCGGGCCATCTAAGTTTGGCGACCTTGACCAAAATTGGGAATTTAAGGTGTCCAAATGACAAAGCGCTCTCTTTGAGAGGCATTTTCTTCTTAATTAAATCAGTTGTGACCCTCTTTTTGAATGTGGTCACTCACTGGCTGTGTCTGAAATGCCTAATGCCAAAAAAGATTGATTTGAATTTCGTTGGGATTTCAGAGGGGTCAAAATCAGCACTTCATACTGTTCAATCAAATTATCTTTGATTTTGAAGGACCCATGATAATGCCACAGTGCACTTATAGGTCCTAATTATGTTCAGAATGGATTAACCATGTGCCAATGTCTATGAGCAATTAAAAAAAAAAGAAATTTCTAGACCCCCTACAGAATTTTAGGCCCCCCTAAAGTGGTTCAGCCACAAATGGCGCTTAAAATCGGCAAATTTTGACACCTAATAACTTTAGGTGTACACCAGATATGAATTTCTAGTCTTTTGCATCTGAAAGAATGTAGTCTAATGTTACTAGGAACATAAGATTTGTTTTGTATTTTTGTGTTTTGATATTTTCAAAAAGGTCGTTGACCTATGAACATTTTTCGTCATAGCACCCTCCTGAAAGGTCTGACACATAACAAACTATACATTTTTGGAATCCTCATGACCATACGAGTAATTTGTATATTACTTGACATAATTGGGAGCATTCTGAAAATTTGACCCCATAACCTGTACTTTGCATGTGCATCGTTGCCAGGAAGTGCATTTTTGACCCCTTTAAAAATCCATACAGAGGATTAGAAAGTAGTTTTTTCTTATTACTTGACTCAAGAGCAACTTGAAATATCAGGATAAATAATACAAATGGCTATAAAGTGATCAAAATATAAAAAAATATCATACTAAAATTGGCATTTTGTACTGTATCCTGTATGCATGGTATGTTAGGCAAAAATGACTATATTAAAAAGCGCCAACTTAATACTAAAACACAAAAATACAAAACAAATCTTATGTTCCTAGTAACATTAAACTACATTCTTTCAGATGCAAAAGACTAGAAATTCATATCTGGTGTACACCTAAAGTTATTAGGGGTCAAAATTTGCCGACTTTAAGTGCCATTTGTGGCTGAACCACTTTAGGGGTGGCCTAAAATTCTGTAGGGTCTAGAAATTTCTCTTTTTTTTTGAATTGCTCATAGACATTGGCATATGGTTAATCCATTCTGAACATAATTAGGACCTATAAGTGCACTGTGACATTATCATGGGTCCTTCAAAATCAAGATAATTTGATTGAACAGTACGAAGTGCTGATTTTGACCCCTCTGAAATCCCAACGAAATTCAAATCTATTTTTTTTGGCATTAGGTATTTCAGACACAGCCAGTGAGTGACCACATTCAAAAAGAGGATCACAACTGATTCAATTAAGAAGAAAGTGCCCTCAAAGAGAGCACTTTGTCATTTGGACCCCTTAAATTCACAATTTTGGTCGAGGTCGCCAAACTTTGATTGCCCGCCATTCGCAAACGAAATGGAATTTGAATTTTTTTCTTGTGACCTCACCTAGGGATCCATGAAAGGTACCCCTGAGCCAAAAGAGAGCCAAATCCAAGAGGGTGGGTGTACACTCAATCTGTTTCGACATGGACTGACCCTGCAACACGGGCCCGCACGGGCCCGTGTTAAGGGTCTCAAAATCATTGATTATAGCAAATAAGGGTGTCATTTTTGACACCATGTGTCCGTGCTAAGGGTAGTTAAATCTAATCACATTCCTTATCCTACCCCTACAATCGTCGTCATAATAAAATATACTGATGCAGGCGATAATTATGTTGAATAATGATAACTGAGTAGGCCTAAGCATACCAAATCCAGTTAGGAAGTATCCAATTAGAGTATAATAATAAAGGAAATAAGAAACCTTGAAAGTTGATGTCTTTTACTTTTTTCTTCAAAATTGATCATGCATCCTTGCTAAGGGTTGGATTTAATCCACTTTGTCCTTGTTAAGGGTATGGTTAACAAACTATTATCCTTGTTAAGGGTCATTTTGAAGACACAATGGTTGTCCTTGTTAAGGGTGCTTTTCTGAAGTGCATTCACACGCATGCTTACAACCTTTATATATGAGTGGCCCCCCTGGGTTGCATTTGTCAACATTAGGTTGATGGCAGCAACATAAAAAGATTCACATACATATATTTATATATAATATTTCAACATTATACACTTCATAACATAATTGTATTTCAAAATGTTCTATAGGCCTATGCCTAAATGCTTCATCCTGTCAGGGACAAGATAGTGCAAGGAACTATGGTGAGTTTGCTGGTTTAAGTATTCACTAGTCCTGACTTCTTTAAAACAAATGGAAACAAATACATAAAAATATCACCAATGGAGAACATTCATAATTAAACTGTACAGGCAAACTTTCAGTCCTGCAGAGCCTTTAGACTCTCTACAAGAAAAAGCGTCATTATACCGTAGCACAGACCCTTTGCTTTTCAAAGTAATTCAGTATACAATAAGTGTGCAAGTTATACAGTCTACATAACACATAACATGGATGCATGTTCCCTTCCTGAAGAAACACTACAAACATGAATAAGTTGTTTCATTAACAACTTATATGCACAAACTTTTTTGTCAAAGTCAGACACTCTCAAGTCAAACATTCCCATTTGAAGGTTTATCCAAAATTGTATACCATAAATTTCCAAATTAAAATCAATCATTAAAATGAAGGAATGTTATCAGTTTTTGTAAATTTTGTCTAAAATTTAACATTTTTATAGCTTATTTCTCTATTTTGACCCCTCATATTTTTTCTAACCCACATTTTCAAATCCTGTACCTGCTGACAGTAGTGGAGGAAATAACAAAGTGTTCAGAAATGTTTTTAAAGAACACAAACTTTTTTCAACTGCTCATACACTCCTGTTAACAATACATACACAAACACTGATTCAACAGTTTGAATTTGAAAATAAGGCCAACATTCTCTTCAAGCAGTTGGGAACTTCTTCCACTGTAATATTCAACTTAACTATGGAAATTTAAATTTCAATTTCCAAAAATATCACAGAAGTATTTTTTTGTTAAATATCACGGAAGTTCAAGCACATGCAGTACATGTAAGTATATTGCATGATATAAATAACTGCCTTTTGACTATTTGCCAAGAAGTGTCTGATTTTGACAAAACAAGTCACATAACTTACATCTTACTTATTTATGGTACAAATCCGATTTAAACAAGTGTTGTGTAGAAATAATCACATGGTGATATAATTAGGCAGCATAGTAGAACAGAAGTGTACGGTTTTGTTGGCTTTGAGCCAGTACCACAACATTTTTTTTATTTTTAGTTACAACTTTATATTGTGTGACATGATCTGAAATTTCCCAAAAATATAGGCATAAACAAGCTAAAAAATAAAGAAAAGGTATGAAAACTGGATTTTCCTTATTACACACAACCAAATATTCTATAGAGATACAAGATTGCCAGTAAAGAGATGCATGATTATGATTATGTTACAACTCAACTTCCAAAATTACTGACATCTGACTTGAGTGGATCAAACTGTGCAAGTACATGTAATGTGAAGCCCAACTTTATAAACTCCCAACTTTTGACCAGTATGAAGCTTTCGATATTGCATCATATTTTTAGATTGTTGCACTGCTTGCAAATTTCTTGATTTTGAGTTGTAAAATTGCACTGCAAAATGCAAAACATACCTAATTGTATTTCAAGGCCTTCTGTTAATTAATTTCAGATACCTTTCAGTTTTTCAGCAAATTTAGATTTTACCAAATTCACATCCAAGACCTGATTCATACTCAGATTTGCAGAGGAAAATTTTTCGCAGCTATTTACCTTGAGTTCGACATGTGTCCTAGTGACTACTAAGTCTCGCTCTGAACATAGTCAGATGAGACAAAAACCTATTCTGCAATAAACAGTGTATTTATGGACATCGAGTCCCAGCCATCTAGTGGAACCAATACCCTTTTCAAGTCTTGACAAAACACCAGAAGTCTATTAGGCCTATACATTGTTCCATATTACAGCTTCATAAGATGACATCCATGTAAAAGGTACATATTTTGCACTAGCTGTTCTACACTTGCATTCTTGATCCTTTCCATGTGCACAACTTGTATACCATTTTTCATTGAGATGTGGCAACACATTTAATTGAGTGCCACTTCAAATTGTTAGAGTTCGCTCAAAGCACTGGCGTACACACACCCTTAATAGATGTGCGAGCAAAACAGCTACCTCAACAAGTTGATGTACACTGCCACATCAGGGTGGAAAATGTTATAATGTCTTGTACATCACACTATCCGAAGAAGAAGATGATTTTGCATCGAAAAAACTTTCATCTGCAAATCCCAATTATAAATCAAGCTTATGTCAGCATATATGGTACTTAACACTACAAGACCTTTGGTATGTGACTTAGCAATGTCATATTATATGATGGGTCATTCATTCCATTAATCACAGCAGGAGCATTATTATGTGTTCAATTAAAACTTAGAAACAAAGTTTGAATTGTTTATTTGAAAATGTGCGCATGTTTTTAAGATATTATGAAAGAAAAGAAGGTTTTTTATTTTGACGGACGTTTTCAAGAACTCTAAATGTGTTTTCCCAAATTATGGCTCCAAAATTGACGCTGAATCCCATTTTTATCAACTATTATCAAATGAAGGTAAAATTCTTGCGTTTCACAATATGAGGCCAAAATACTCAGTGCATCATGGGAAAATGTCGTCATCCAAAGCCCGCGTAATACAAATACAATACAGGACCATACATCATTGTAGGTTTAGATGTCAATATAATGATATTACATGCGAATGCACACTAAAACAACAATTTACAATAATTATAATAGATCCATTTTCTATCTATTGATCACAGGGAATCCTTTGTGGAGCTGTTTTCAACATATTTATCATCACACTCGTGTGAAAATTCAATAGCAACTAGAATGGCGATATCGACTCTGGAGTCAAACATTTGACTGTCAAGAGCAACCGCTGGTGGTGCATCGTATTGTGAAACACAAGAATTCAATGGAAATGACATCTGTTACTGACTGTAGGAATTCCAAAAATCTTTGCATAAACATTTTTCTTTCATGACAGTTGAACAGAACAATAGTTTTCAATAAAACAATACAAATGTTTTGTCTAAATTAATTGAACACAAAATAGTAGTGCTGTATGAATTTTAAAATGCATACAAATTTTAATTAAAATTGTAAATGTACAGGTTTAATTATCATTAAAATATAGCAGCAAAACATCTGCATAGTATAATTATGTATAAAATGCATATAAAATCTTCTTTGCAGTCGGGTATGAATATTCCAGCCTCATATATCTGCATATCTCATCTTGCATAAAAATAGTTATCTCATCGCAATATCCACGATGATATAAAATTGTACCTCATTCAATTCAAAGACAGGTCAACTGTGATTTCCATCTGGAAATCTGATGTGTTCCTCTTACTACAGCTTTGGCACTTTATATTCTCCCACACATATAGTAATTGGAGAAGTGATCAGGCACTTATGTGTCCTTTCATTTGATTGGCTAATAGCATGTTGAACTGAGTCAGTTAGCCAATCATATCCTCACTTTTAGTCATGACAAGGTGACAAAAAATGATGCAGCCAAGTCTATAAACGACGCCTGGATGCAAGAAAGTTACAATTGCTTTGATATTCCTATGCACTTATGGCTCTCTTACACTAAGCTGACATGCTGTCACCTTAACACCAAGTGTTACAAATATGTAGACTCCTCCACAGGCACCAAGTGTTACAAATATGTAGACTCCTCCGCAGGTTCCCTTTTCATTGACCTCCGTGTTGGGAAAACTTTATTCCTCTGCTTTGTGAGTGACAACTTTGGTTCAATAGTGTCTTTCTTCTTCAAGATAAATCTAGCTTCTCCAACAGTTGTGTTCATGCCATAGAAGACATTCGCATCATCAGGAATTAATAGTTCTGCAAAGAAAATGTATTTGAATATGGGTGAGGTTTAATCCCACCTACATACACTTTAAGTACATACCACCAGATTTATAAAATTTACTTCAAAGACTGTTAAATATCAAAAATATCAATTTTTGATTATTTACCAAAATGTGTATTACATTTCAAATTTCAAAAAATCAAAATTATTTCATATCAGAAGTACATTCTTCGTATTCAGAATGCAATTCGATATCTCTGGTATACACTCATCTCCCACAAAAAATACTGTCCAAATGCTCATCTTACCAGGTGCCTGTGGTATAATTTGCATAAATATGTCTTCTGTTGCATCTTTTATATGTAATTAACCCAAAGCTAGGGTTGCCAAATCAGCCCAAATCATCAAATAGTCACCCAATTTTCTCTTAAAAATTGGTTTCTATAGGATGAAATTCAACAGTGCCAAACTGGAAAAGTCACCCAATTTTGTTTTCAACCATTGGTTTCTATGGGACAAAATATTGGCAAAGTTGTAGGGAAAATCTGCAAAAGTCGCCCAGTTGGGCTACCAAATCATGGGTTTGGCAACTCTGTTCAAGGGGCACACAATACCTATGATATATACCCCTACCCTCATCCATCAGTAACTTACCAGGTGCCTGTGGTATAATTTGCCGTAGATTGTATTCAGACGCATCTTCTGATTCTAAATTGTGCTTATCTAATGCTGATCTTATAACACCAGGTGTATGATCATGATCTGTTACCTGTTACAAAAATAAGAAAAATACATAAGAATAATGGAAATAGAATCACTAATTTCCTAATTGTTAAAAGTATACAATTTGATTTGATAGATTCATAATAGTTTTATCCCTTGCAAACCAGATACATTTTCCATAATGATTATTAATCTGCAATGTCCCTGTGAACATTAGAACAGCGACATCTATCTCCTGAGTCAAGAAAAAATCTCAAGACTTTTTATTGGTATTTTTTTAATTACTGGATGTCATTAAAGTTATCTCTCTACTTTTAGTACTTTATTTATAGGTTGATAAATGCTTAGCACTTGTTGAGAGTGAAATTGTACAAAATAATGCACACGTACTGAGATTTTGATGCGTTTGCAGGGGGGAGTGCATTTCATACACAAGAAAAAAATTCTGTGATTTTTGCTATTTTTATAACAAAGTTGTCACCAAAAGAGAGCATGGTGGCTGAGCGGAACGGACCCGGACTCATAATCGGAAGGTTGCGGGTTCGAGCCCCGGTGACGCCATCGTGTTGTGCCCTTGAGTAAGGCACTTTATCTCGATTACTCCTCTCCACCCAGGTGCTTAAATGGGTACCGGCATTCTTAAATGCTGGGAAGGTAACAGACTCGCTGTAGAGGTGTAGCAATCCCCTATAGCAACATTACATGGAGGAGTCTGGCCCAATCGCCAATGAAAAAGAGATGGGCACTCCCATCACTGTTTATGCAGGGTCGTCTACTTTACTTTACTTTACCTTTTTTTGTCACCAAAAATGTTTGAAAATGTATTTAAATAGTAGCTAGTAGGGGAACATATTTTAAGTGTCTAAGTTGTAGGCAACATTCATTATCACTTTGAGCAGCAATCAAGGTCATGTTCTATTCCCAAATTTTCCAGTCTTTCTGCCTTCATGAATGTGTGTCAACCTTTACAAAAGCACAATGTTATCTGCTGTATGTGAATTGTGTATTTTAATAGTAGCTAGTAGGGGAACATAGGCCAACAACTTACCAAAATACTTTTATATACATTGCATATATTGTTATCCTCCAGACTGACTCTAATAATGCGCGATGAATCCGGCGACGGAAACTGGAACCTATTCTCTTGCGTGTATGCGTTGGGTGTAACCAATGTCGTCAAGTCAGACATGGACTTTGAAAGTGTTAACTGAAAGAAGAATACGAATGTCAAACTTTATTTTATGTATTCAAGTTTATTATGTTTATTTCTCTGATATGCTGATTTGTTGAAACAGGGCAATGTATTGGATGAACCAGACTTAGGTACAGGACAGGACAGGACTTATGCAGGACAAGAAGATACAGAGAGGACACCACTCAAATTAAACCACTAAGCAAGCATGAAACTTCAGATATTGCAATCAGGGCTAGAATTTCACAGGATTTTCACAGGAGTCTATAGTTTGACCAGCTCGTAATAGGCGGAAAATGCAAGGCTTTTATGCCGGAAAGTAGACCCACGTTAAGAGTGCTATTAGTTGACCTGTCTGGTCTTTATTTTGCTTGCTAAAGAAAGTAGACAAAGTATAGGACTTGAATTAATAATTTGTGATGCTTCTGGCAAAATATCACAAGAGCATTCTCAAAATAGAATATTTTGATATTAATCCGCGATGTTATAAGGCCCGCCGATTACGAGCTGTTCAAAGTGTAAAGAACTGGGGGGGAGGGGGCAACATGTTATACTGGTCAGATAAGCTTGTTCCGAAAATCTTGTTTATTAGGCCATTAAGTCCGATTCCCTCTGATTGTTATTATAATTAGTGTTCAAATAGAAGTCTAACATTTGTGAGATATTATGGCTGTGTCACAAGTTTAATTAAACTGTCAAGTAATTAATTCATATTAAAAAGCATTTTTGTGTCAAGACTTTTGTGTGTTCAATGGACAACCATCAGGGCAAACAAGGTTGTCGGACACAATTTTTGGTTTATCCTCAGTGTAAGAGAGCACGAAATACTAATAGGATTAGAGTTAGGGTTGGGAATTAGGGTTAGGTTAGGATTAGGGTTAGGGTTAGGATTAGAGTTGGGATTTGTTTGGTATTCTCTTACACAAAGGATACACCCATTTTTTGGTTATATCGGATGCCCAGATTACCACTGTTTTGAATGCTGGTAAGGAATAAACAGATGATGTGAAGGTATTCTGGAAAAAATTAGCACTTTATAGTAGTCGTCTGTATTAAAATCAGCTATTCCAATTGAAATCCATACACCCCTTGTAGAAGAAATAACCTTAATCTCCCAAACAGGGAGTGTTAATTTCAAATTGGATTACCTGAATGGATTACTCCATTTGAAATATATACCCCCTGTATGAGAGATTAAGGTCATGTCTTCCATAGGGATATGGATTTTATCTGGAACAGCCCAATACGGTGCTCTTTCAAACTTACTGATTTTGGTCTGTTAGCTTTCTTCACATCCCTTTTAGACGTCGTCTCTGGTGATTCCTCACTCCTATGACTAACGTTATCATCTATTTGGTTTTCATGTACTTCGTGTAATGATGAGTTGCCACTGTCGTGTGAGTTGGTGCTTTCTTGGGAAGAGTTACTGCTAAGACTACTACTGCTGCTACCGGCGCGTGTGCCATGGCCTCTGGGTGTTGTACTGGGACTACCGTGGGCCATCCGGTTTTAAAGTCATCCGGTGAGTAACTTATCCACCGCCTACAAAAATTACAAACAAGAGTTTTCAAACATTTAAAAAACAAAAACAAATTACACCCCTTGGGATTGTGGACAACATTCATTATCACTTTGAGCAGCAGTCAAGGTCATATTCTATCCTGAATTTTCCAGTCTTTCTGCCTACATGAATCACATTGTATCAAGCATAATAGAAATACAAAATTATTCTTCACACTTTCTCATGTGTCCCCCCCCCCAACATATTTTTTGTTACATTATGCATACAAGGATAACAGACATGTTTGTGTGCAAAGCCAACAAGGATGTGGGAATTTTCAACCCATGGCCTCTAACTTGAACATATCTAGACTTTGTACAAACTTGAAACTGAAGTTTTCTAACCCAACTGAGACCTGTCCCTATACTGGCAAATCAGACATGGTCATAGCTACATTTTTATGTAGTTTGCAAGAAATTGCAATGCAACTTTAGGTCAATTTTATCCCGCTATTTCAAACCAGAGAGGACAACTTGCCCCTTAAACCCCAGTCAGTACGTCTCTGCCCCCTCCCACACACACACACCACCACAAACATAATCTTCCCTAAGTGTCTTTGGTCTAGTTGCTTTATCATCAGTTACAGGTGGGTGGTATTTCGAGCCAGAGGGGACAACTTGCCCCTTCGACCCCCCAGTCAGTACGTCTCTGCCCCCCCTCCCCTAACAAACACACACATATATCTTACCTGAGTGTCTTTGGTCTAGTTGCTTTATCATCAGATACAGGTGGGGTGGTAGGTGTTACTGCAATAGGTGCTTCAATTTGCTCTGACACCTCACAGCTGTCAATCAAACCAAACAACATGACATCAATATAAGTGATATATGATTACACATGCAAAATCAAATTTAAATAAAAATTCCTTTAAAAAAGGAATGGGCGCCCAATGGGAGCTTTGATGTAATGTGCTGTGTAACCGTTTGGATACTTTAAAACAATAATGTAACATTAGCATAGTAAGCAAAGAAAGGAAATAGGATTTGAACCAGGAGCTGTTAGTTCCTGGCTTATCACACAAGTGGGTTCTGAATTGGCCCAAATTTGCCTTGTTCTGAATTGGTAATATTTTTCAAATTTTTATTAAATCAACCACAAATGATCCAAGTAAGTAGCTCTAAGTCCAGGGACTTCACAAATCTGAGAAAAAAAGGAGAAAACCCAATATTTTACCAATGATGCACATATTGGGCATATCTGAAACCCGATCTTCTAATTTGTTCAGCCTTACTTACCATGCTTTATAATCCATGATTCTGATATCTTGGAACCAGTCTTTGAATGCCTGGTCTGACTGAAACTGGTAATTCTTGGCTGAATTCTGCAGCAATTTGATCTGAGCTATTACTTCAAACTCCTGTAACAAACATTGACAAATAAATGAGATGACATAAGATACAACAAAACATACATAGAAGTCCCCTTGATTACTTTGCAGTAAAATTTTAAAATTTGACAAAGTCAGTTAGGCTACTAATTTTGAGTCATCCTTCTTATCAAAAAAGTGAAAGAAAATCTGTGTTGAGAAGTAGACAAAACTGTGCAGTGGTGGTACCAGAAAACAATTTGGGGGGGGGGGGGGGGCATTGGGGAAGAAAGTGAATTTCTGGGAGGATAAAACAACCAATTTTAGCAAAATTGCTGCAAAAAAGACAAATGGTAGTTTTTGTAATTTCGGTTTTACCGGCGAGGGGGCATCTGGGGGAAAGAGTTCTGACTTAGGGAAATGGGGATTTTGCTTGGAAGAGCAGAGTGAATTTTTACTATGGTATTTCATTCATGCTCCTTGAAGGAATTCATCTGATTTACAATAAATAAAAGCGACCTTTCCTTAAGTCAAATGCATTATTGCTAAGTATCTAATTTTAACGAATAATAGCTAAACACAATCCTCAGATATTTCAAAGTCAAAATTCCATCTTACTTTTCTCCTCTTTTCAAAGTTGACTAAGTTATCCGCAGTTGTGTCAGGATGAGCTGCATCAATCTTGATCAAATCAGTGAGGAAAGTCCCTAGGTAGGGTACTGTACCGTGCATACGACCCTGCAAGGATAAGAAACATACAAACATTTAACAAAATATTACATAGTGCTCTGGGCGATAGAGACGTACAAGTTTTTATCTTTCCCCCAAGATTCCAGTACATATACATGTTGAAACCAAATCCCAACATGGGCACTAAGCCAGATTTGAACCGGATATCTCGACCGATTCTTTCGACTGATAAGCTGCAAGTGCTGAGTGGAAATTGGAGCAATCAATTACATCTAAGTCTTAGATTTGATATTTGTTCATCGCATTACAGAAACACCCAAAACCCCTGAGACTTAGCCCCCTGGCACTACTTTTTAGTGGACGTAGAATATTCACTGCAACATGTCTTTGTTACTTAATCTATTGCCATTCTATTTCCAGTAATGTGCAACTTCTAACGAATGTTTGATGACATGAAATTGATCAAATATTTCCACCAGACATTCGACATCACATCACATATATTTGATTTTCTGTCAACACACATTCGTTATAAGATATTCGTTATAAATATGAATTCAAATAGATTGAATAATGAAAACTTGTTGAACAAATATTCTACGTCAAATATTTGGAGTAGGTATGGCCCTTAAAATACCAACAATCTTTGAAAAAGTACTGGAACACTTGGTACACTTGGTACCCAAGTCACACGTGCGAGTCCACTGGTGGATAGCAAAATCTCTATAATGTTAATTTTCACATCCTCGTCTGCCAGTGGTTACACATAGTGTGTACGTGTTTGACAGCAAACGAGGACACACACAAGATTTTCACCTTAAACTGTGGACTTACTTCCAACCGAGGACAGTTTGCTGTCTCAAACTGCTGCAAAACACCTCAAATGCATGCTAAATGCATTATAGCGCTATTTGCCTTTAATCGAGGACCACACATGTAAAAACTACAGTCAGCAGTTGATAAAAATTCCGTTTCATATTATACACACAAAAAAATCCTCCATTTTAGTCCAGGTTAGGCGATGAAAACACGATACACACGTCCTCGGTTAGATAGCAAAACACAATGTCCTCGGTTGGCGACAAACACACACAGGGGGGGTGTGTTTGTAAATGCCGTCTAACGAGGACCTACATATGGATACACACCAGTAAAAGCGAGGACACACCTCCAAAGCGAGGATGTCCTCGGTTTGAAACTATGCCCAGGATGACGTAAATGATGCAAATATGCATATATAATATCGGTCCCCCATAGCAGGTATAGGACGGGTCTCAGTTGGATAGCAAGTTGTCTGGTGTGTTTGCGTGAGGTCCACGGTGTGTCGATTAAAAACGGGTGTGTAAGTCCTCGGTTAGGTCCTCCTAAAGTCGAGGTCCTCGTTTGAACGTATTTACAAACAGGGGTGTGTGGGGGTGTGTGTGTGTGAACATTTCTTAGGCCTATACTTCTTATTAGATTTTACAGACTTACCGAATCCCTTCTTGCTAACCCAATTTTGTCAGTGCTTATTCTCCTCGTTAGAAGGTGTGGCATACTACCAGGCTTCCTTGTGATTTTCTCTATTCTTGGAGATTCTATATATGCAAATTTAGCTGTGCCCTCCTGCAAAACAAAAATAGGCAAAATACAAGATGTTAGGTGAATGAGAACATAATTTGTGGCTAAAAAGAAACAGGCTGCTACAGTATAGTTATATTCCTAGTCATGGGAGGCGGAAACCTGGAAGACCTGCTCTGACCTACATTGACATTCTGGAAGATGACACTGGACTGGAGGCAACAGACTTCAAGACAGCAATGGAGGACAGGAAGTTGTGGAAAGCCATCACAGTTCGAGGACACCACTCGAATTAAGCAAGTAAGCCTAGTCATCTGACATAGGGGGAATTTGATTGGTTCAAACTACCTGGCCAAATTTTTGTAATGCAAGTCTTCTTTAAGGCCTGTTCCAGAACAAAGTAACCAAATTCTGTCCCATTTTGGCATTGGAATGTAATTTTCATGTACTCGGGAAGCATTTGTCCTAAATAAGATCATTCTGGGAGAGTGAAAATTTGCCCAGTATGACACTAGCCTGTTGTCAACTAGCTTGAAATTTGATAAGCCATTACCATATTCATTCCAATAAGTGCCCAGGGCGCTTAACAAAGTCATTTTGGGTGGGCACTTATTTTTTACCTCGTTTACCTAATTTTTTCGTAAGGGCCGTTTATTAGAGACAAATTTACATTTGTTATAAAAGGGCCCTGAGACGTTCTAGTAGCTTTTCTGATGCAGAAAATGTATTGCAAGTTTACGCAGGACTTGTAGTCCTGCAGCTATTTCACTGTATCGACATCATGTCACTTCAAAATTAATGGTACCCCTATAGCAAATTGAAAATACCCTGGGTGGGCGCTTATTGGGGCATGGGCGCTTATTGGAATGAATACGGTACATATGCAGGCCTAATTAATACACTCCATTACATTTAATTTTTTCAAGGGTGAGGTGAAATGTCTCAAATGTATGTAGTAGCGTGTTTCTATTGGGGCCATTCTCGGGGAAAAAACGGCTAAGAGATTGACTGTGCCCAATAGAAACTGACCTTCTCCGCTATTCTCCGGATTATAACGGCGAGAGTTTTCCGGGGAATTTATCCTACTTTTAGTAGGATAATGGCGGAGAAATTATCCGGATAATGCCAATGTAAACTGACATTGTTCTGACAGACTGCGCTTACAGGAGAGAAACCGAAAATTGACACGGTCACGTGATCGCAACGCGTGTTCTGTTTTGTTTACCATTTCATCAGCAGCTATGTGTGTTTGGAGCTGAGCTGATGAATACGACGTACAACTTTCGTTCAGAGTAAAAATATTTTAAATATTGTTAAAAGAGCATAAATTAAGGTATAGATTATTAATAAATCAGAAATCGTGGCTGAAAATCCTCTTTTCGTGTGGACAACTAAGGGCCCGAGGAGGTTTCAGTATGTTCAGTGATTGCAGCGCGGTGTAGAGTGTGTGTAGGCCGATAGTAAGCCCGGCATACTACTTCAATAATTAGAGAATAAAGGTATTGTTTTTAGCCGCTGGAGTGCATCTATCGTCTCATATAACACAAGTTATCTAACAGCACTTTTGACCAGGTAACAATACCCAAGAAACAATAAAGTATACACATACACAAGGTACTATATGCTCCAAAAGTACATGGTACCCTTTAAAGTGCACACTGAGATCCTTGACGTAGTAAAACATTGATTTAGTGTCCTATTTTTGAGTAACCCTATACAGAAACAGCCTCGCTGCATACATGATATTTACCTTATTAAACAGTTGCAACCTTATTGCTTGCAAACATTGACTTTTGATCAGATAAAAAGACGTCAGTCTATTCCAAGGTTACAAGTCATGATTACATTGACGATAAAACATGCACTTTAATATTGTTAATTTCCTGAGCATAATAATATTCAGCTTAGGAGGGAGTATACTGGGACAACACACAGTAATCTCTACAAGGTGTCCCAAATAAAATCATAAAGGGAAACTATGCGTTAAAAAGCAAAGTGTCACCATAGCTTGGACTCTCTTTTTGAAAGGTGAAGAGCTGTAGAATGCTCTTCCGGGCTACTTCGGGAGTTTTAGAAGAGCTGTTTGGACCATGACCAAAACAATATTTGACCAAATACAGCGAGATAGAGGAGCAAAAGTACTAAAGTACATATAAAACCAGGGATATTCCTGATAAAACAATCTCATATATTCATATTCATAACTTTGCACCCAAGTATGACAGGGGTGCAGAGATTTCTAAATCAGCAAGTATATAATATAATTATTTTTATACTGAGCATATTAGAAATGGTAATATTGCAATTTAAAATAAAAAAATGTCCATTATTTGGTGTGAGTCGATGAAATCCTGTCACATACAAGAACAGTGAGCCAACAAAAAAAGCTACAAGGCATTCTCACTAAACAGGATACCATTCAAGACAAAGAATTGCTCAATCTTCAAACAGTGTAACACTCATTAGTTCAGTTAGCAAATAAATAAGGCTGAGTAAAAAAAAATACATGTTTCTCGTTCGCGCTCTCCTCCTTTTTTGAAGATTTTTCAAATTTCTTTTTATTTTGTAACTTTCAGTTATAACTTGTTGAAAAAGATGTTTCAGAAGTTGAAACTTATTTTACAGCTTTGTAAATGCATAATACATCATTTAAGAAGAGTTTTGTGATCACTAGAGGGGCCTACCTCTCAATACAATAAAATAAAAAGGGCCTCCTCCTTTTTCTCAGATATTAATCTGTATGTCGAATACCCAAAATATGCTGCCAAATACAGGTATTTAGTGTCGTTTTCCAATAAAAAATAGAAAATAAAAAGCCCCTCATCCTCCTAATTTTCAAAAACCCAGACGAGAAACATATTTTTATTTTTACTTGGCCTAAAACATCTTCTTTGGGATTTTTGGCCTAACTGCAGAATACCCTACCCACCTTGCATTTTGAAGGTTAAGAGTTGAGGTTTGGGACATGGTTTGTTTAAGGCCAATCTAGAGGACAGATTCATAATCACCTTCCACAGGACTTGTAGGATGTGTGCAGACATGCATGATCACCAATATAAAGGCAAGTGAATGGTAGTAAGTGTCATGCTATCCTGACCAGATTAGAGTGGAACAAACAATGTCATCTGTCTAGAGAGATGAACATCATCATCACAGAGAAATTGGGTTATTCCATTTGAAAAGATTATGGAAATATCTTCAACAGGGGGAGTATGAATTTCAAATGGAATGAACACATCAGGCAGGTCCATTTGAATTTCACACACCCTCTGAGAAAGATTCAACCTGAATCATCCACAGAAGGAGGATGAGTTTCAAATGGAGCTGCTAATGTGTTCATTCCATTTGAAATTTATACTCCCCCTGTGTCTTCCACAGGGGTAGTGTGGATTTTAAATGGAATAGCCCAATGAACCTGGTAGTTAAGCCCTGTACATGGGCACTGAAGCATCATGGTGAGTGACCAAGGTAGGATTTTCCTATTTTTCTGGGACACTCTGTAACTGCAGTCTAAAGAGTTGAAGTATCAATATAGGTCTGCACGAAACTAATTATCTCAGCTTTTCACCTTGCAAATTTTGCCCCAGATCAGCATTTTATTGTTATTACACCTTACTATAGTATAATGATAACAAGGGACCAAATTTCTTTACATAATCAACACAAGGTTGTCACAGTGCAAGAAAGTTGTTATGAAAGGAGCTTGTACTTTTGAATGTTTGAAAAGAAGGGAACACATCGCTTTTTTCTTCATGTATGATGAATAATGTTGTTTACTTAAATAAAAAACTTTCACTCAAACATGTTAGAAAATGATCAAGTCATCTTAATACTAATTATGGCGTGTCCGTCCGTCCCTCTGTCCATGGGCTATCGCATGCGTGTGGCTTTCGCTTAACGCTGTAGCGTGTTTCATGCGGTGCGTATCAGCGTCTTGGCGCTGTGTGCTATCGCGTAGTCGCGGAGTACCAACAGGCGCCATGCGAGCATCGGAAAGCATTACAGTGTGGTTAATCATGCAGGTACATCTCATAGGCCTATTTTCAACACATATTTCAAAACGGCACATGTGCAGAACAGACTATTTCCGGGGCCGGTGCAATATTTTTTTCCGTAGTTAAACCCTAACCTGTAACCCGTTATATCAGCCTAATTGCGTTCACATTTATCCCGATTGATTTGGGGTATTTGGGGGGGCCTCATATGTGGTAGCAGGAGAAGAGGCGAACGATGGGTTTCCAGATTACAGCCAAGTAAGCATCACAGCTACAAAACTAGAGACGTATATCATAGTAGTTTAAAAGGTCAGGCCAATAATGGGTAACGGGTGTTGGGTAATTAGACTAGAGATCATTTAATATCACATTGAATTATTGCACACACTTCAGTGCCAAACAAAACAGTCCAGACAATTTGATGTAACCCCCACATATTGCTAAAGTTCAATATCACATCAAATTACTTGAAACACTTCAGCGTCAAGCAGTCCGATTTATTTGTGGTCAATAATGTAATCCCCACATATAGTCCCCTTAAAGTCTTCAAGTCATTTTGTTCAAGCTTAACATCACATCAAATTATTTGAAACACTCCAACGTCAAGCAGTCTGATATATTTGTAGAACCTTTGATCAAAATCCACATTATAGCACCTCTCAGATCCATTTTTGTAAATCAGATCAAATTATTGAAAACACCTCAGTACAGAAGAGTCACAATTTATTTGTGGACATTTTAATACTACCGCCACATACAACAACCCTCAAATCCATGTGATTAAGATCACATCAAATTATTTGAAGCACTTCAGCGTCAAGCAGTCTCATTTTATACAAATTTAGATGAAACCTCCACATAGAGTACCCATCAAATCCATTTTTGCTGATACAAAGATCAGATCATGTCAAATTATTGAAATACTTTTGCAACAAATAGTAGATTTATTTGTAGAAATTTTGATACAATAAATAGCAACCCTAAGATCCATTTTACTGAAGATACAGATCACTCAGATGATTTGAAACACTGCAGCGCCAAGTAGTCCCATTGATATATTTGTGGAAACTTTCATCACTAGACTGTCAAACACACCTGTTGGATCTAAACCTGTTGCTGACATAGAAGACTCGACTATTTATTCATTGTTGAATGTTCTACCACAGAAAACTCGCCACACAAATATCAACTTCCTAGCCAACATAAAAGTCCATCCTCCATACTGTAGGTAACCCATGATACTGAAGCCAGGTTAGTTTTATACTCAAAGACCACAGATTGAAATTGTCTTATGCTTTCACCAGCGGGATCATCAGTTGATTGCCACCTGTCTTGGAGCGTTCTGGCCCTCTATAATTAAGACTCCCTTGAGGTGGGGGCCGGCAGTGAAAAAACACCACCTCCTGCTAGTAAGCTACTAATAAAACTAAAACTATGCTTCTAGCATCTGCTGCTAAATAAATAATCTGCTTCTTAAATGATGACCTTGGGAAACTGCAATAGCAAAAATGAGTCCATGCCTTTTCGAGCATTGGTATCCCTGTCCCTACACTTACAACAACTATAATATAGATAACCCTTATCAAGTTGTCTGTGTGTTTGTTTAGGTATACATCTGCCCCTTTCCCTCCAAACATTCATAAAAGTGACTTCATACATATCCAAAAACCTTTTCTTTAATGCACTCACTTGGGGAAAGAGAATAACACCCATCCGTGTAAACTAAAGCTCTTACACCAAACCTATTTCTGGAAACAACCTTCCTGTGCCAATACACTTGCGTACTATTAACACTTTGTAAAATGATGCTACAATCTTTACAAAAGGCCCAGATCAAATGTCATCAAATAATGAGTTGATCCTATTCCAGATCTATATGATCCAGGATACTACTTGATTTTGATCCATATCAGATCAAAATGAAAGTTCATAGTTTGGTCTGATCTTAGACTGTTGACTAAATACACAAAATTTGATCTAGTCAAGTTCAGAATCAAATTGTGACACAATCTGATCCATGGAAGCCAAAGGCAGCAACTTTGAAATTAAGATAAAAGCAAAAATATGGAGTAACAATAGTAAGATACATAAGGAACTACACATCACAAAACTTCGTAACTTGAGAACCAAGCATGCTAGACATTTGGTATGTTTAATATATTAATGATTATACAAATCAACTTTCAAAAATGCCTCCTTTGGCCTCCATGGACCAGATCGTGTCCCAATTATAAGCTTATCTCATTCAGGATCAATTTGATCAGTATTCAAATTCCACCAATTTGATTTTGAGATCAAGTTGAGTCTGGTTAAAATTAAATATTGAGGAGGATTCCGGCTATTATGATCTACAGTTAGATAAGCTAATATTTGATATTGGGGCTGGACTCAGAGGATGATTTAAGGAAGCCCCATCATGCACTGCGAAAGTGTTATCACTAGAGTTTCAACTGCCACTTTACTTTTCAAATCCCATTGAACTCTGTGCAAAAGATGTTGTTTTAGAATTGTGCACATGTCATTGTTACTTGGTCGATTTCAGAACAAAAGTGATGTGTGTTTAAAGGATAATTCACACCTGTAGATAACATAAAATGTGAAATCGACCAGCATCTTCACAGTGTTTTTTATGTAAATATAACTGTACAAATTCAAATTTAACCATGCACTTCTATGCAGCATAGCAAAACAGTGGTGTCATGTTACTCACACTGCTCGCCTGCTGCACAGTAAACCCAGTGGGGTGGTGGGTAGTACTTAAATCATCCTCTGGGCTGGATTCAGATCAGTTTGATTTGAGTGACTAATGAAGAAATTTAATCTAATTCAGAATCAAAAAAATTGATCCAGAACGCTGCTTAAATTTAGTAAAGATTTCATCAAATTTCAGAACAAGTTGATCTGGTTAAAATCAAATTTTGAGTACGGTTATAGTTATAAATGATCTGCAATCAGGTACGTTCATATGTGATCCAGATCTAATCACTTTGGTCTGAGCTGTTTTAGAGTCCGACAGATTTTTGAAATTCAATCAAGTCAATCCAGGTTAGATTTAAGATAGATCCATCTTTAGGTTTGAATTATTTGTGATGTGCCTCACAGACACCGCACATCAGAACCAGGCATGGATAGAACTGTATTAATTTAGGAATCATATATAACAGATACATAATTTCAATGTGCTGTACATTGGACAACACTGACTATGTTACACATCACATACTACTATTTACTACCTTGTCAAATGATCCAAATTTCACTAAATTGAACCGGATTAAAACTCAACATGTGAACAGATTCACCTTTATAGTTGTGTGCTTAGTAATCATTTGGGTTGCTTGTAGATTTACTGTTGCCCATAGGGGGGATACAAAATGAATGCAGGATATTACAAGGCCTTGTGTCATACATCAATAGTAATATCATCTCTCATGTCAAATTAGTCAAACTTTCTATTTTTTCCCTTCAAATGTTTACATTTAGACAACTTTGGTTTAGGCCTAGACCATAATTTAGTAGGAAATAGAGAAACTTCAAATTTCCTTGTTGACGAGTTCAAAATTACTTCTAATTTGAAACACTTGAAGTCTAATTTGAATGCAATAGTTCACATCAGATTGGGGAATAACATATAACAATTGTTTTACGCTCAAATGCTTATTTTCTGACAAAATTTTCAAAAACTATGGACTACTTTATTAGCTCGTGACAAATTACTAAATATTTTATTTTTCACAAACTTTACACACAGTTTGGTAAAAAAGTGGTGTTAAGACAAGTATTCAAAAACATAGATGATAGAAATTTACCAACTGATATCCCTGTTACTGTGCATCAAATTGTTCTGTCTGACACCAGTGTTGCCAAAACTTTTCAGCGTCAAGGCACGGCGCATTGACTCGCCAGGCCGCGGTAAAGGATTCTCAAGTAGCCCAATTTTTAAGCTTCCATAAAAGAACGCAAAACACCCAATTGGGCGGAAAAGCACTTGACTTTGAAACTTCCGGTACTCACTGGGAAGTTACTGACCGATCAATAAATGGTCACAAAACCCATTGTAATTTCAATTTGGACCTTCAAAGACTCAAAACCTTTAAAAATCGGCTAATTTGAAAGGCCTGAGACTGACAAAAGTAGCCCAATTTTAGACAAGTAGCGGCATGCTTTTTTGAGTAGCGGCAAGTGATCGCCAAGTAGCCCAATTGTGCGCCTAATGCGCGGTGTTGGCATCACTGTCTGACACATCTCAAATCTCTCAGGACAGAAGAGGTCATCGATTGTTACACAATGATAAGTCACAGAACAACAGAACTGGTAAGTTTTAAACAAAGCCATGAAAGATATTTGAAGGGTACTTCCTTCAGATTTAAGAAATATTTTTCAAAAATGCACATCACTTAAACTGAAATTATATTTGACCTCATAAAAAAATACATGACAAAATGGTCCACTTTTGAGTGACAAATACTGATTGTACACAAAGCAATATAATAGCAATGTGGTCATTGGATTTGATCTCAGTTTTGCATTCAAGCTTACCAGGGAAGACCATGCTGTAGGGGTTGGGTAGGGAGGGAGTACATCTATGTTGAAGAATACAGAGATATGCTGCCCAAATGGACCTGTTTTCAGCAAATTCCCTAGCTATGGTGGGAGGATTTTTACACAAAATCCTTAGACACGGATTCATGTTTTGAAAAATCTTCCAAAACCTTACCGTACAAGAGCAAACTTTTAACAGTTTTCACAGTAAAAATTACCCCTAGAAATGGGGTAGTTTTTGAAACTCGGACAGCACACCCTGTCCCCCGTCAAAAAATAATTCAAGCACACCCGCAGGAGAGGAAACAGTATGCAACACCACTTTAAGTGGCCTATACCTACTTGGCAGATTTTATAATTTTCAACCTGCTAATTCATATTAACCACTTTGTTTGGCAGTCATTTCTGCTATAATTAATTGCTGTCTGACAACTTCCTCATACACATACTACAGGAATGTGATACTGCTGGTAAAACAAAAGCTAAAAATGACATTCACTGATTTGGACCAGAACCTTTGTTATTCTTGTCTGATGTACTTCAAGTTAGCTTTGATCATGGTGATTAAGAAGCAGATGCTATGACGTGTTTAAGTTTTTAAATCAATTAGCTGTCGCTAACATAACACCTTGCAACATACATTATTGCCCGGGGGGGTACTCAAGTTTGGTTTTGGTAGGGACATGCCGCTGAGATTTTGGAAGTAGACCCATAAATATACCAATTTTTCAAGAAATTTGGACCCATTGATATACCAAAAGTCAAAATTTTTAGGCCGAATTTACCCAAAATTGTCTTAGTTTTTACAAATTTTCCCAAAATTTTGGGAAAATTTTGAACATTTTGGCTAGATTAAGGAAAAATTGGGCAGTTTTCCGAAAAAATTGAGAAAATCTTGAAAAAAGACCCATTCATATACCAAAATAGGCTTTGAAAAAGGGTCATTGATATACCAGAAGGCTGAAAATGCTATCCATGTTTATGCACATCCCGTATGGTCATTTGTACTGAGTACCCCCGGATTATTGCATGCCATGGGTTTTTGCAGTCAGTGATAACAATAAACTTCAAACTGGTTAACTCACGGTTAAGACACAAAACACACCATCGCGTGGAAGGAGGTGAAAGTGCTGGACCAGGTCTCCAACTATATAGTTTAGCCGAGGTGTGAGGGAGGCTATTAATATCAGACGCCATCCCAGCACACTCAACAAGGACAAAGGCCGCCACCAGCTACGCCCAGTCTACAAACCTGTTCTGTCACATGACATCGCCAGCTTGTCATCTGACAATCAAGATCATGCAATTATCAATTTCTATCAGTTTGAAAAAGACACAGAGTCGTTGTGTCCAAACATCACCATAACAAATCATTTTATACTATACATTTCCAAGTTGTTAACTTTGTCATTTACCTTATTTAGGATGTCTCTGCTCACTTCAAAATTGTTATCATCCATAAATATCTGTGCTAAATCTTCAAATATTAACATGGTTGGTCTGTTGAATCAAAGAGAGAAAATCAGATCACATGATTGAGATAAGGCTTTAAATTTCACTTCCATGTAGGAAATTTCACTCTGTGCTAAACCTTGGACCCACTTCTACGTTTTAAAATCCAACCTAGACCTGACCCTATACTGGCAAAGTAGATGTAGACATGGTTGCATGCATTTTTACACTGTTTGGAATATGCTGGTGGTGGAAAGGGACCGAGTATATCGGCGGTTGCTGATGTCCACTGTTATGTTAAGTGCATTCAGATCAACATTGCTGGTTGCTGGTCTACAAACACACAGACAGTATCCCACACAAACTTACTTTTACCACAGCCAATGATTTCTTGAGTCTGCAGATTGTAATCCTGATATAATAGCTTTGGATGATGAGAAAGCAGCCTCAAATCACTAGTGTTCGCTCAAAGCGCTAGTGTAGAAACGCATGCCCATAGATTCGCGGGCGAACCAGCTGCTACAACGTGTTGGTGACGTCACTGCCACATTGGGTGAAAAATGGTATAGATATACTGTACTTGTAATCCTGATATAATATAGGTTTACACCCCCCCCACCCCCCCCACACACTTACTTTGGTACTGCAGCCCATGATTTCTTGAGTCTGTAGACAGGTTGTGCTTGTAATCCTGATATAATAGCTTTGGATGATGAGAAATTCTTCATTTCCCTGCAAGACTACAGAGTTGGAAAAGAAAGAAACAAACAGAAATATTCAGTTTAGTTAATTACCTAAATTGTTCCATAGGTACAAATGAGATACCCTAAACAGAAATATATTCCCAAGAACATGGATGGGCCCCATGTGTTCTATATATGTGACACAATCTTGTCCATGGGGACCAAAGGTGGCAAATTTGAAATTGAGATAACAACAAAAATATGGAGCCATTAAAAAAAACAATAGAATACATAAGAAATTACACATCAACTACTTTAGAACCAAGTATGCTAGACCTTTTTTGTTTTCAGTATATGATAGCCTAATGTTTGTACAAGGTAATAATTTATTAGTAACTCAATTTTCAAAAATGCTTTCTTTGACTCTCATGGAGCAGATCGTGTGACCAAATATTTAGAAAATTCAGGGGTTACTCAGGGCAACTTTATTTTTGTGAACAGGTATTACTATAGCTCTATATAATAATGACCACTTCAAAGGACAGAACATTCTCCTGATCTACCAAATACATTCTTGTTGCAATTAATTGGTGCCTGTCAATTCCATGTACTTCACCTTACACACCCAGTGCCAAGCATTAAAGAAAGTTTACCCTTCACCTCATACAATGATGACAGTATATCTTAAAGTATATGGAATTTCCTTCTTGGCTTACAATCAGGCCAAATTATATTGCTCAAAATCACAGCCAGTTGGAAGAAATATGTTGCTTCACTCCTTCCCTGTAGCCAATGGATTATAGTGGTGAATTACTATAATAGCTAGGCCTAATTTGTACTTCCTGATAAGACTTAAAAAAGAAATTAAATCTGTTCATCAGGACATATACCTACTGCATCACGTCTCCTCCGAGACCATCATCAGACTGACTGATCAGGCACTGAACTATTGACCCATGAGCTATTAAGACCTAATTTCACCCTAATCGCCCTTCTAGACAAGACTGGCCTCAAGTCACTTTGAAATAGAGATGGACACTCCTGCATGTAGAATACATCAGTCATGAGTCTACCAATAAACTTGACTCGAAAAATGTGTTATAATGAGCCTAACGAGTTGAACCAAATGAGGTAGGTAAGTCGGTCAGGATTGTTCACACATTTCTTGAATAAAAATAACACCCAAATTCTGAATGTTTGGGTGCCCAACCAGCAGCTGAAATTCAGTGGTGTAGCTAGGGGTTGTTGTGCCCAAGGCAAGGATATAAAATGATGGTGCCCCAAACGGAAATTATTATTTGTTAACCTCAATTTATTTGGCAAGGAATGCAATTTAACTATAGATAGCGATATGTTGACACCATGAGACAGCACCCACGCCACGTGAACAGTGCACCCAATTGATTTGATACACTGCAATATAACAGCTTTTTTTTTTCATGTTGAGTTCTATTTTTCATCAACCCCTTTTTAACCATCATCATTTCAGCACCCCTTAATGTGGCACCCAGGGCATGTGTCTCCCTAACCCCCCTCCCTATGCCACTTCTGAAATGTCCCAAAAATACAGATTTTTCAGGTTTTAGGTGATATTTAGGGAGGCCTCAAATCCCAAAAAAAGGTGCTCCCTGGGGCAAATAAGACAAGTCTAACAAACACAGCATTCTTCCTTTAATCTAGTTTATGATGTCTACCTATCCATAGACATACCACCTAGACCTATGACTGCCCATCCCTTACCACAGCGGGAGGTGAAGCCCCGTATCCAAGGTGATATTGACGGATTGACAGGGTTACTAGGCGCGGAGAAATATCACATACATGTCTGACGCGCTCGTTTTCGCGATTGCTGTGCCGTTATCGCCCGCGTCAAATGCAACATGGTCCATAGACGGGAACATGTCTGCTTGTTTGCATCCGGGTTGCGTCTTTGTCAAAATTGTTGCTATGCAGTGTTCACTTCACTACGCAAACCAAAGTCACTGGTCTAGGTTCTCGTTTGTCTGGGTATACCTATCTATCAAAGAATCCTACACTTCACTTATCAAAACTCTGTGCAAAATACAAATTTTCATAAACAAAGGTTCTGCTTGATAATGATAGAGAATGATTCCATACAGCTGGTTGACCTATACAACTTTATTTGACTCACTAAAGTAAAAGGTACATATGTGATGCGATCAAGCAAAATGAGTCTGATGTCGATCAGAATCAAAATTCAGTTTTCAATTTCATAACATGAGCCATTCTCAGAACTTCATTTTGCTGAAAACCCCATCATAATTAGACTTATGGTTCCAAGGATATGACCATTCTAGTGTTGTTCCTAACAATAAAATACAAAGGAATTGAATACAATTATTGGCTATATCTCAAAATCAATATTCCCGACATCCGACTCATGATCATATCACATATATAAAATATAAACAATGAGATCACATAAGTCACAGCACTATCACATAGGCCTACAGGGCCGAGTACCCTGGATTGTTGCTACACTCCTACACGCACAACCTACCCCAGGGCATGGAAATCGTCGCATGGCTTAAACTTTTAAAAGCCGTAAATTTCTGAGTATCAGTCTCAAGTTGTTGAATGACTAATCCACGGGCATGCATTAAGGTGATTTTTGGATGGGAGTCCACCGCAGAAAATTATGCCATCCCATGATGCATTGTGCAATTTCCTTAAATCATATACTGGATCCTAGCTTATTATTTTTACTTAAAATTCAGTCGGTCGGCATGACGTCACTTCTGATAGATCGCTTCATCCCATTGCCTGTTTTTGCCGGGATTGGGCTGTTCCATCTTGCGCCCCTGGACACGAAGGGGACACTTACTGTTGCACTCAATGGGGAAATCACAAAACATGTCATAAAATAAATACCTCTTGGTGAAACAATTTTTATAAAAAAATTGATTCATTATCGGAGTAATAAACTCACAATAATTACAAAAGGGAAAGCAAATTGATGTTTTCTGAGAAGAAAACGGCTGGAACTAAAAGGCTCTGTACAAACCAATAGCGATTTCACAAGGGTGTCCCCTTTGACAGACATGAGAAATGGGTAAGTGTAATAGATGGAACAACCCATCTGAGAGAATAGGATGGCAATTACCGTATTCATGTAACATCGGCACAGTCAGTTATGCCATAGATTTTGCACCTGTTGCAAATGTTACACTAACCACATTTAAAGTGATCGTCATGATTCATCTAAATCATGTAATTTGCGCTAGTTTATAGAAACCCAGGAATACTGCATCATGGGAAGGCAAGGTTATCAGCTATGGATGGAGTCCTAGTTCATTACTCAGCAACTTTCTCACTTTCCCTTTTTTCAGCAGTTTGCATGACATTGCAATGGCTTCACTAAAATATTTTGAAATTATGATTAATGACATAATTTAAGAGTTCCTTTTGTGTAGTGTGTTTGAAGGATATTCTTTCTTTGTTTGTTTGTTTGACCAGTTGGTCAGGGTGGATACATGCTTGGATCCTGATGGGACCAGGCTCTAGCATATTGCTCAAGCCCAGATTTAAAGCTTACACATGGGCAATTATGCTTTTAGCCCTTAAATTTCAAATCTCTTTCATTTCTAATTGGAAGCAAATTCTAATTAACCACACTTTTGCACCCTTCTAATATACCCTGTTAATAAACTATGCAAAATGGAATAATAAATATAGTCCGACCTCCCTTATTCAGACTGCAGACCTCATTTGATCTCTCTGTTATTCAGATGTGTGAATTTCACAGGAAACATGTTTTTCACGCTTTGACACCTTTATTTTACGCTCTGAACATTGACTATCTGTGCTCTGAAGCATTCAGAATGCCTATGTTATATGTGACCATCCACCACAGAGTGGTAGTAAAGTCGGCTCCAGATCATTTTCTGTTTATTGCAGATTTTAAAAGAATGCACTTTCAGCTTTAAAATGACACCTCATCAACCAGCTTCATCGGACATCTAGAAGTGAAGTTATGGTTCATCAAAGGTCAACTTTCTTATATATTTTACATAGAAATTCATATACTGTTTTTGATTGTATCTCAAAATGGAAAATGCCGACTTTGTGGTGGATGGGCACATAT
Organism: Amphiura filiformis; assembly: GCF_039555335.1. NCBI lineage: Eukaryota > Metazoa > Echinodermata > Ophiuroidea > Amphilepidida > Amphiuridae > Amphiura > Amphiura filiformis. The sequence continues at coordinate 32,823,679 of NC_092644.1, read as the reverse complement.
GATCTATCCGTATTATTACCCCATGTTGAAGGTTGTGACTGTAATATAAAAATCTGATAACTGCAACATGACAGGAGTGAGGATGTTGAATTCGGAAACCATGGTTAACACATACGAATGTGAGCGGTTGAGGCCACTAACACTCCAAGATGACCTATATTTGCAATGTTTTAAATAATAACTTTTATGATTGATGAATTATGATGAATTTGATTTATTGATGCTTGTTGATCATTTGCTGCTTGTAGCAGATAGGCAAAATAATGTGTACAGAAAATCTCAGACTTTTAACAATTTTTTCATCTTTGAGTCAACTTAAATTTAATGTCCTTTCTGCTGCTTACATGAACATATATAGTAGCATCAGGGGCATGGGGGAATTTTCCAATGAAAGGCTCCCTAGTCAAAATCAACAAATCATGAACATTTCCACCCTTGGAGAAAAAAAAAGCTCTAAATTTTAGGATTTTTGCCTCCCCAAAAAAAAAAATTCCTTTCCTCTGAAATTCCTTCCCCATGCCCCCTCCCAAGAAAAAAAATTGCTACAAAGTCTGCACAAATATCTGCACCTACCTTAGCTGTTTCAATCCATTTGCATATTATTTTGGCTCTATCGACTGCATTCATGTCTGTGTCCGCTAGTACCGTGGTCATGACACAATTGCACACACTGTTAAACTGATTGATTGTCGCTTTGACACTACTGACATCCGGACGGTTCGAATTCTTGTCACGTCGTGACCATATTGAACCCAGGCAGTGCTGTGGGTTCACTCGCCTAAATAATTCCTGCAAAGAAGAGAACGATGATAAAAGTTTATCAATCTTAAATATTTACATCAGTCATTTATTTAAAACCAAAATTGCTCTGTAGGTGACAAGAAGTCATTAATGATGTTCAGACGGGTCTTCCTGGTAAGGCCTAAAAATTGTTGTTTTGGGGTTTTTTTTGACACAGGTCAAGAACTTATATAGGCACATAGGCACTATAAAAGACAACCACATGGGCCAATGCACACCTAAGAGCTCCTAAGCGGTGCGGTGGGGGTGTGCACTATACATGACCTAAACTGAAAGCAGCATGAGATTCAGAACAGTTCGGGCATCCAGATGGGTAAATTTCATGTGCAAACAGGTAAGCTCAGAGAGCTCCCTCCCCTGGAATCCCAGCAAGAATTAAGGTTCCATGCCCTTTTAGGTTGTGCTTAAAATTCCACTAATGTCAAAGGAGCCCATAGTGCCATTAAGCAAATCTTTACTACAAGTATCACTAAATACTTCTCACAAGGTACAAATGTACTAACAAATCAATAGATTATTTGTCTCAAAACTTCTTTGTTCTAAATTGTTTCTTGATACCCATCAGTTTTCAATGTTGATAATAGGCCCGTAACCAGGATTTATTTGGGGGGGGGGCTGAAGTGGACCTTTTTTAATTTGTAGACTAATTGTATAACATTTCATAAACTATACATTCTGGACATTTTGAGAGTATCCTACGTTGCATTTGGAAGAAGCAGGCTTTTCAATAAACACCAAAATTGATGGGTACCAATCATTTTGATACAGCCTGTATGTCCAATGGATCACATCTGCTGACTTTCAAACTAAAAGGCGATGGTCACAATGAAAAACACTGATGTGTGTGTTCAAAGGACTCGTGTCCCTGTTGAGCGCAGTCCTGTCAGGACATGAGTGTGCTTCCACACCACATGACATATTAATCAATCATCCACCCAGACTTACAGCATCTCGTATTGTGAGTTGTTCCGCTAGTAATTGGTTGTCTACACGACTTAGATCTGCATAGCTGTTTTCTGTTGATACTGTGTCTACTTCATCGTCATGCTGATAAAGTTTATGAGGTCCTTTTGATCCTGAAAAAAGTAAAATGGTAAATGAAATGTTACCATGGTTATACAGAACATTTTACTTTCATGTTTTTCCAAGTTATCTAAAGAACTTGATGATTGCTGCATAAGACTAAGTTAGAACAGTTTTCAACATCCGTCTGATCTGTGTCTTCAAAAATAAGGAAATTAGATTCTACTGTCTAAGAAAATACCAAGCCTAATTTTGGAAAGTATAGATTTTTTATTTTTTATTTCAGAATTTTGATATCACACATTCACAAATCTGTTTTTAAACGTGGATGAAGTGATGAAGTAGTAAATATCCCAATTCACACCTATTTGGCTGGTTGTGCCAGTTTTGGCTACGATCTTTCAAAAAAAAGATCTGACTGACCAACTTGAAGATATAGAACAGGTTTGTCACGCAAGCAAAATCTCATTATTCATAGCTATAAAAGAGTTGTGTAAGACACTATGTATCATTTTCAGTTCACTTGTAACTCTATAGCACATAAAACATAAGAACCTAGACTAGCACAAAGCTAGTTAAAATGGGCTATTCCTGTTGAAATCCAGAAAAAGACATGACTTTAATCTTCCACACAGGGGTGTAGATTTCAAATGGAGTCACCCATTCAGGTTAACTCAATTCGAAATTCATACTCCATGCATACACAATTAAGGTTATGTTTTCCATTGGGGGTATATCAGAGATGCCAGTCACTGATGTCAAAAAATCCTGAAATGCAAAACATTTCCTGAAAAATGTACATTGCCTATACATGTATTTGTACAGGATCATCCGAGTAAAATTTCCTGAAATCAGGAAATTTCCTGAAGTCAGGCTCATAACCTGGGGGAGGGGGGGGGGGTCAAAATGTCCATCTTCTTGAGACTTTGCCAAAAAGGTACCCATTTGAAAGATTACTTTGTAATGTCTTGAATTAAAATTTTCAATAAGACCCAGAATGTCTACTGGGGTATCCTCCACTTCTTACGTGAAAGTTCATCCCCATCAAAAGTTCACATGCTGAAGTCTTGAAAGGAAGCAAAAAAAAAAAAAAAAATCCCAGCTTTAGGCCCATGTCCAACATAACATTAAGCAAGGATCATAGAGATACCCTTTAAATCAATGATAAAAATAGACAGTTGTTTTGACTGAATTCTCATAACAAAGGTGGCTGCAAGGATAAGATCTCAATACTAGGATCTCAAACATACCAAACCATTAGGACCATCAGGGGCAAATAGTGTACATCTGGATACTTATGCTATATGCCCATGCAAACTTGATTCAAAGTGCACTGTTGTTTGCATTCTGCCTTGTGCCAAAAATGTATGCTACATGCGCTGAGTTTGCAAACCTTTGTAATGCTCAAGCTTAAAGATATGTATTTGCCCTCCATGAGCAATACACCAAAATAGCGGCCTTACCACAGTAGGGCCGTAGCAAGCGGGGCGGCCGAGGATGCCATGGCCGCCCTACTTTTTGAGAAATTTATTATGTTTTTCTTTATATCTTTATTTCAATTTGGGCCTATATTTTTATTTTGGCCGCCCCACATTTGTTATGGCCGCCCCACATTTTACAACCTTGCTACGGCCTTGTACCACATGCAGTGTTACGCATGGGGCAATTTCGAGTCTGTACTCTTTGGGTATAATCTCTATGGTTACGACACAGCCCAGGGACACAGTTCTTTACACACAATATGCTTGTATTTTCATAAAAAGAACTTTGTATGCATTGGGTACATAAACTCAATTGGGTTACTGAACTGTGCCTCTGTGAATGAGGTCATTTTGCCTCACAGGATGTACTGCACGTACAAGGAACTCATGCAATAGGATCTACAGCCAACTCCCAAAACCAAAACATTATTGTGATGTGCAAAATTATCAGACAATTTTGATGCGTATCTTGTGTATTTTCAGACAAAATGACTTGTAGAAATAGGCCACCTCTATAGAATCCGGAACAAATTCATATACCTCAAGCTCGAACATCAGCTTAGTAGTTTTGACACTTGGAGCTCACACCCAATCATGCAACATATAACCATTGCATAAGATTGCAAAGCCCAAAAGACCTTTTGACATTTTCCCTATCATTGTGATGTTTGCTATAGTCTGTTGCATCTCAATTTGAGAGTAACGCCATGTTGGATTTTGCCATGGCAGATTCAAATCGTGTGCTAAGGTCAAAAAAAAAATTGTTTGTTTGTCCACGTCCGACCGACCGTGTATCCTGGTCCCGACCGTGTCTTTTTTTCTCTTTTTTTTTTAAATTTGTGTTGAATGTGGTAGTAAAACAGTGGTTAGTATAAATTTAAAGAAAGAAAATGTAAAGAAAATGAACAGTATAACATGCAGAACCATCTCAAGAGTTAAACCAGTAAAGTGCTGTGTGTTTTGACTACAGTCTCAAATGATCAGTTTTAAGTGCAATATCTGTAAAAAAAAAAAAAAAATCCGACCTACCGACCCAAATGTTTCATAAGCCTTTATGGACAAACAAACCTTTTTTTTTTGCCCTAACCTAAATCCCACTGGTGTATTGAAGCAGATGCGTCATGCATATATCTATGCAGCATCTTTAAATGCCTGCACGCGTCCTCCAGCGCTTTGAGCGAACACGCACAATTTGAATCCGAAACCCAGTGAAATGTGCATTAAGGTCACTGACTGGTCATATTGTAAACTATTTTATTTTCTTTGTGTACCTGTATGAAAACTCAGGGAATTGATCCTTGTTTCGATAATTATTTTCTAGAAGTAGGAATTTTCAGGAGTCAATGGGAATTAACTAAATCTGTATTTTTCCTTTATATATATGCGAATGTGATGGTTCGTTATTCACCCCTTCTGATTTTTAGCTATCTCAATTTTTGCACTTCCATTTCTGAATAAAACATTATTTTTTAAAACTATATATAAAAAGCAATGAAATCGGAGCTGTCAAGCAACTATAAGGAACTTCCTGTCAAAAATGGTCCTATTTAAAAACCACATCCTTTTGTTTCTAACATAATGACCTGTTTCCTGTATCAAATGGTTGATTCCAGCTTATACCATATATTTTCAATGACCTTTCTGTCATAGCGCTTGTTCAGTGCTGCCTCCTGTCAAAAATGGGCCATTTAGGGATTCAATCATGTTTCACCGTTGTTCATCACCGATGCGTCCGCGTCGTCTAAGTGGTTTACTTCGCGAGAGCAGCTTTAGCTGCCCGAGCGAAGTAAACCACGCAGACGCGCTGGACACGAGTTGTTAATCGGAGATGAACAACCGTGAAACATGATTGAATCCCTTTCAACAACGAAACAAGCTAAAGAAATCTAATTCACATGATTCTTTCATTCGGAATGTCCGTTTGTCATTGCCACTCAACCTTACAAGAAGATCGTGGTATTCCTCAGTTGATATCAGCAATAAAACTAAAGAATAAAGTGGTAATATTTCATGTATTTAGCTGCTACCGCCAAAGAAATTTCATTCATGTTTACGCATACATTCCAGACATGACGAATTTTACGCGCTCATGCATAACGCATAACCTTGCGTTCACATATACGCTATACTGGACTGTGGATTCATCACGGATTAACAACACTTGGCTCCTGTACAACGGTTTAGGAAGAGTTGTTGAATTTAAAATCACATCCTTTCGTTTCTAAAATAAAACATTTCCTCATATATATCAGATGATTGGTTCCAGCTTCAATGACCAATACCTGTACACTTCCTCTACATCCAACAATCACCATACTCTGGTACTAGTATATTCCTCCCAATGGACGTGATCATTCTAACGCTATTATGTTCAGTGCTGTCTCATTGGCAAAACTTGCCCAATTTAAAACCCACATCCTTTTGTTTCTAAAATAATACACTTCCCATATCAGATGGTTGGCTCCAGTTCATACCGCAGTTTTAGTGACCTTGCACTGTACCATAGCAGGGTCCATTTTAACCGGTATCGCATCACAATTTGTGACACAATCATGCATAATTGCGACACAACTTACGCAAAACGGAATGTATATCACCTATGATTATGCAACTACCCAGATAATCATGCAGTCAGGACTATTTGTGGATTTGGGAATTCCCCAAATGTCAAAGTGTAAATGGAGATGACATCATTTTGGGGAATCTTGAAGTCAAGTTTGAATTCTTAAAAAGCTTGACCAGGTCATAGTGACCATGTTTACATGTAAAGGAAGTCAAGATCAAATTCAACCTGTATAAATGGGGTCATTGTTAAATTATGACTTTCGGGGTAGTTTCAGCTTCATTTTAATTGTCATCCCTTGTCCCTTTCTCTCATCTGAGTCCATTACTAGATAGTACTACCAACACATCACCAAAATGCTGTTGCCACCACCAGCCCACCCCTCATCAAAAAATAATAATAATTTGAATTAGTTAAACTAGAACGAACATCAATGGAATTTGAAAGGCTGCCAATTGTCACTCCTCCACACTATAATACGCCATACCAGTTTTGAAAATTGTGTTCATAAAGCTTGGACAGACAGACATACAAACCCAAGTATACTTGTGTGTCAGTGAAACTTTGTGTCTTTTTGACATGACGGACATGTGACGGACGCTTGACGGACATCTTATGTTTGTTATTTATCTTGTGTGTCTTTTTTATTGTTGCTTATTTGCCTTTTTCAATACCTTTAAAAAAGACTTCTATATCCCCTCTATTACCCCTGAAAGACATTGCTTCTGTGTCTAGACACACAAGAAAAAAACGACACACTGACACAAGCATTTTTTGTACGCAAAAAAGACACAAGTATAGCCTCGTCAACACATACTGTACGACCCCTGATTTATCAGCACATACTGATGGACAGATGGACTGATTGACAGAATGCCTGTCAGATTAGCACATTACCCATATCAGCTTCCAATTTCAATTATAAAACAGACACATAATCTTACTTTTCCTCAATTCTTCTTCCTGAAATTGTGATATTTTCAGTTTGACCCTCTGAGCCAATTCTTTGTCAGCTATTTTCTCCTCAGCAAACTCTAGTAGACATTGTAGACACGGGTACTTGGGTGGCTCCTTAAAATCATCTAGATTCTCATCAAGCCACATCATCAATACTGAACGTATACTTCTGTGAACAGAAGAGAGAATTATACATGGTATTGTTAATTAGTTTTACCAAGAGAACCCTCACACTTGTATGCCGATGTTCACAAAAGGTTCCTAACAATTCAAGGCTCCTTTAGAAACCATTACAGGTTCTGCAGCCTCTTTCACTAAGGACCACAATGGCCTCATCCCAATGCCATTGTTCAATAACCTCGATTCGCCAGCTAAGTGTTACGTGTAATCCGATTATCACTATGTCAACTGGATCACGCTTTTGAGCTCTGCACCATGATCAAAATGATCGCAACACAAAGTCTATGGCGTGTACTCCCAGTACCAAAAGGTGTGTGATCCAGTTACAGGGAGTTACGTAACCACTTTGCTGGCGAATGAAATAATCAGAGAGCAAAATTTGACCTCATTTTGCAGAGTATGAGTTTGTGTACCCAAATTTTCAAATGTCATTCAATGAATGTGCAACTGTATTGGGGTTAAAGAACTGTGCCCTAGTATTTAGACAACCAAAAGTTCTGTATAGTGATCGAAGATCCTTTTATGGTTCCTTTTAAAAACCATCAAAGTTTCTAGGGGCATAGCGAGGATTTATTTGGAAGGCGGGCAGATTTTGAAAAAGTGTACTTTCCCGCAAAAAAGTGGACCATTTTCCAAAATCTTGAACTTTGTTGATCAAGAAAGCATAAAGAACCTTATTTTTTCCGCTCGCTACACTAGCAAATGGGCAAATTTAGACCGTTTTGGACCGAAAAAGCATAAAAATCTGGGGTTTTTTTCACCCGCAATGCTCGCAAAGTGGACCTTTTTGGCCTTAGAGGACAAATCTAAAACCATTTGGAACCTTTGTTTCTAAGAGTGAAGTTTAAAGGTTATTCAAGGGAAATGTCCTTACCTTAGTACCCTGTTTCTTTCTTCCTTGCTATGCATTGTTTCATCTTGTGTTAATGACAAATATCTGAAAATAAACAATAACACTGATTGATATCTGTGATTGATACAAACCAGAGACTGTACTGTACACAATGAGTCAAAATAGTCTCATTCCCTATGACACAGTTCATTGCTCTCCACCGAACAAGCATAGCTCAAAACAAAGGCATAGATACTGGGGAATCATCCCCCAATATTTTGCCAGGGGGATGGTCCATACAATCATCCCCCCATGCTGATGCCTGGATGTGGGTTTCTGACCAAATTAACCTCATAATTGGACATTTTAGACCCAAAATTGCGCAATTTTTTGTTGCTTTTTTGCATGCTTCACAGGAATATATTCCATGCACTTTTGCACCATATTTCATCATTTTAGCTTCAATATGGCAAAATTTTTAGCACATCGCGCATTTGTGCCATAAACTTATTTGGTCACCAAAAGGTGCTGGATTCATTATACTTCAAGAAATTTTTTCACACTCCATCTCCATATCAAAAAGAAATCTACACCACTGGCTTAAAATTGGACTTCTAGTTGTGGAGTATGAGTTTAAGTACCCACCATATTCAAAGGTCAATATATGAATGTATAAACATATTGGGGTTAAGGAACTGTGTCCTGACAGATGAGCATGTTGTAGATCTTAGTGGTATAATCCTGTTGACAAGTGTCCTTTATAGTTGGCAGGGACCAACTATGAATGTTGAGTCTGATGTCAGGGCACAAGCACGGCGTGATTGGTTGCTGACCTGCGCAGTACGGCATATTTGGTCTGATTCCGAAGATCCCTACGTGTAGATCGAGAGTATTGCCCAATTTTTATGAGATAGGGATGGTCTTTCCAACATCCTCCCAATGTTATGCAAATTAATGTGTTTTTACCAAATTAATTTCACACATGGTAAACTTCAAATTGGTAAACTTTGCGCACAAAACATTTCTTCCAGGAAAGTAATTATGGGAGCGAAAGTTGCCCCATTCACTCTGCTTCACATATTTTACACCAGCCTCCATCCTGTGCCAATATGCCCCCTGCACCCACTGTATAAAATAAACCAGTCCCTAAGGTCCAATTTCTGGAAGCTTGGCTAGAGGTGAGGCTTCCAAAGCCAGTAGGCTAGCCCTATTATAATCAATGTGGATCCATTTTAATTTTTATTGGTGATGTATGGTCTGAAATTGGGAACACTAGTATAGGACTAATAGGGCGTAAGCCTGACGGCTTAGGAAGCCTGACCACTAGCCATGCTTTGAGAAACCGATCCTAAATATTTCCTATTCTTACCTGGCCAATAACATGTCCAAAACCTGTCTGGTGTTAGCAAATGATGTATAAGTTGAGAAGAATACATTAATATAACTTGAGTCTAGGGTTTCTACAGCTGCAGGTAAATTCTCTACTAGTTTTTCCACAGTAGCAGCTTTGATCACCTTCACTTTTTGCATTTGCCATTCCAGGTACGAGACGTTGTCTCCTTCCGGTTCCTGCATGTATAAAAAGAATGACAAGACAAATCTTGAGTGAAGAATCAAAAGTAGAAGATACACAAGGCAGTCCTCAACCACAAGTCAATATGGACCACAATGGCCTCATCCTAATGGCATAGTTCAATAACTCAATTAAACAATCATAGTATAAAATTTGACCTCAAATTGCAGAGTACGAGTTTTTGTACCCGAATTTTCAAAGGTCATTCAATGAATGTACAAATGTATTGGGCTTAAAGAACTGTGCCCCTCATAGATGAGAATGTAGTGGATCCCAGTGAGTCTCACTTGAACTTGAGACTGGTAGTTGAGGACTGCCTTTTTTGACATTTCTGTTACCAAAGTGCATTGCATAAGCAGGCAATGAACTTTGGCAACAGAAATGTCAAACAAAATTGTTTTTTGGTTGCAATAGGATTTGAACTGTTGTTCTCCCGAGAGCTTTCAATGAAAACTTTAAATACAAGTACTTTTAAATGTCACATACATCCACCCTACAGACAGAAAAGTGATTACACTGTCTCCACTTACAGCCACACAAAAAGTTTATAGAATGAAGAATAACAAAGACTATAAAGAATGAGGATGCAAACTATAGAGTCAAATAATTGGCTAGCCTTTAAATTTTAAAGAACATCAATACCTCATACATGTATGCCCAGCCTCAACATAAAAGTGGAAGTGGGTAACCATAATCATTCTTCAATTTGTCGACCCGTTGCACAGATTTATTCATTAAACTAATATTCCCCCGTTTTCATCCAAATAAATAACCTTTTCTGCAATATCTAGATCAAGGATTCGACGATATACATGGACCCCCCCAAAAAAAATAGCGATCAAATAAATAAAGTAAAAATAAACGTACCAACTGAGACAATCCTGAAAAATTGGGTTCATTGATATTTTATATGATTAACTCAAAATCTGCTCAAGTTAGGGACCGTTCACAAACACTTGTGCGGGAGGTCTATGCAAAAAAATCACCGTGAACATTTTTCAGATCCCCTTTTAGATCTAAACTAGATGGACCGCGGTTCTCGGATGTCAGGGTTTTCGACAAAGATAGCGTCGACCGTGATGCCTCCACCAAAGGAAGTGATGTGGCACTCACAAGTTGATACAAAGCTTCAAGCCTAAAAGAAGAAACTGAATTTGACCTTAGATGACCCCAAAATGACCACCAAAAATTTGGCTCTAAATGTTGACTCTACCTACCAAGTTTCATGCCCATATAGTAGTTTTTACTAATTTGACCTCAAATGACCCCTGGATGACCTCGGATGACCCCAAAATGACCTTCCAAAAATTTGGCTCTGAATATTGACTGTATCCACCAAATTTCATGCCCATACAACAGTTTTTACTAATTTGACCTCAGGTGACCCCTGGGTGACCCTGGATGACCCCAAAATGACCTTCCAAAAATTAGGCTCTGAATGTTGAATGTACCCTCCAAGTTTCATGCCCATACAAGTTTTTACTAATTTGACCTCATATGACCCCTGGGTGACCCCAGATGACCCCAAAATGACCTTCCAAAAATTTGGCTCTAAATGTTGACTGTACCTACCAAGTTTCATGGCCATATGACTATTTTTGCTAATTTGACCTCAGATGACCCCTGCATGACCTCAGGAGACCTTGACCCACTAACCAATACAAACTTGTTCTGTCTGGGGTCAAGATGCACCCACCCACCAAGTTTGAGGAACGTGCGACCCTAGTCTCCAAGAAAAGAGGTAAATAAGGAAAATGGGCCCTCTGACCTCAAATGACCTTTTACCTCAGTATATGACCTTGAACCTCACCCAAAAAAAAAAAGTAGCCAGAGTTTTTGACCATGACCCACCTATCCTGAAAATCTGAAGTCAATCCGCCCATCCATGCCCGAGATATCGCATCCGGACGGAAGGACGGAAGCACGGAAGGACGGACATTGCAAAAACAGTATGCCTCGCGGTGGAGGCATAAGGCATAAAAATGTCAGGGCTCCTACCCTTTTTGACACGAAAATTAGGGGTCAACCCCATAGAAAATCATAATACATTCAATTTTCCCAGGTCATTTTTTCCCAAGGCCCATCCCCATAACCCCCCCGTAGGAGGACCAAAACTTTAGGCCCCTCCCCCCCCCCCTTTTTGCATCAGGCCCCTAACCAAGTGATTGTGAATGGTCCCTTATTTCTATGGAGTATGAGATTTTATACCCAATACCATCAAAGTAACAGAATGTACAAATACATTGGGGGAAACAAACTTTGTCTTAACAAATGAATTGAAGATCTTTCAGATCCTATGGTCAAACAGGGGTCATGCCATGTTTATTGGCACTAGTACTAGTAGTATAAATAAACAAGGACATAAAGCTGAAACTATTTTTGTTGACATTAATTGGCCTAAATCATCATTCAAATAGATTAGCCTTCTTAACCAATAGACAATCAAGGACTTTTAAGTTAAAACAATGATTCAGAACATGCTAAATATAGAAACACAAAAGACCAAAGTGATTAAAAGATTCATTAGAAATAATTGTTGATGGAATGTCACAAGATTAGGGAAGTGTTATATGGAGTGTTGGCACACTTGTACAATTTAATGTTTATTTATATTATCATGTCAAAATAAATTATGCCACTATCAAGATGACTGTCAACATCAGTGGCGGGTGCTGCCACAGGGGGAGGGGGGTCATGGGGAGGCAAATGTCCCCAGTCAGAACTCTCCCCTGTTGCCCCTAGTAAAAACCCAAAATTACAAAAATTTCCACTTTTTGCAGCAATTTTGCACAAAATATGTTGATTTTGTCCCACCCCCTGAAACTCACTTTGCCCCCCCCATCCCCAATGCCCCCCCCCCAAAATATTTCTGTGCTGCCACTTGTCAACATTATAAAGCATGATCAATAACTATCAATCACCAACAACAACTCCAAAAGTTGCCACTGAAGTCAGGTATACTAGTGACAATAATCTTTGTGACTGTTTGACTTATAAACATTGACCTCAACCAGCGGCATACCATTACCAGTCAAATTTTCATCCTGCTAACCTGCAACTGAAATGGCTTTACTGTGACAAATGTGCGCACAGAAATTCTGCAATTTTAATTTTTTGAAGCGTCATGAGCATTTTATCAAGCATTTTTTTCAATCATCATGAGCATCATTTTTTCATAAGTGGACACCGGCGCTTGAAAACATTATTATTGTTATTTAATATTAAAATGGGTCAAATTGTGGCGTAACCCAACTTCTGCAATTCTGACACCATTTTTATTTTATTTTTATTTTTTCTCTAAAGAAGGCTTCCTTTTATACACTGACCAATTTGTGCATGTTATTTTTACCCTAGCTGATTGGAATATGAAGAGCAGAAAAATAAATGTAGCCAGATATACCGTATTCATTCCAATAAGCACCCAGGGTGCTTTACAAGGTCATTTTGGGTAGGCGTTTATTTTTTACCTGGTTTACCTAATTTTTTTCGTAAGGGCCGCTTATTAGAGACAAATTTACCTACCCATTATAATAGGGTCCCAAGACGTTCTAGCGGGCGTTCTAGTAGCTTTACTGATGCAGTAAATGTATTGCAAGTTTACACAGGACTTCCAAATCCTCAAGCTATTTCACTGTATCAACATCTATCAGCCACTTCAACATTAACGGTACACTTTAGCATGTTGAAAATACCCTGGGTGGGTGCTTATTGGGGTATGGGCACTTATTGGAAGGAATACGGTACATAAGGAATGTCAACAAACATAAAGTGACATTCAACTTGTGGACAGCCCTAATTACTGAGAGTTAGAACTCTTAATCTATCTCGCTCAGCTATTTTTCTCACTCAGCTATTTTTATACCATATTGCCCTAGTTTTCCCAAACTAAACATCCTATATTATATTTTTAGTCCCAATACATGGCTGCATGCACAAGTTTCCAATCTGATAATGTACACAATACATACAACCCTGGTTTGTCCATTTTGAGGTTTAGACATTTCTTCTTTGGTGCCGAATATTTCTTCAGTAATGCGCTGATCTAGCCGCTGCATCACCACTGGCGATTCTCCCATTCTCATCCCAGAGTGAGAAATATGATGAGAATTGCAAGAGGTGGCGTGGTTAGACTGGGCATACTGACGAAATCTTCCGCAAATTCCGCACATGAAATGCACTCCCGACAAACATTTCAGGAATTCTTATTCAAAAAGGAGGTTTAACAGCTATCTAGGCCAACCTGTTGGCTTTAACGTAATGAAAGCAGCAGGCCATGACCAGAGGGGCTGGGGTGGACCCCCCCCCCAAATTGCCAGAGGCAAAAAAAGTAAATTTGTGATGTAACCTCTATTCGTGGAAAAAAAACCTTGCGAAAATTACCACTTATACAATAATACAGCAGACTTGTAGTATTTGGGACCTGCCATGAGTACGGGTTCTGGTCCCGAGCCATGAGTACGGGTATGGTCACAGGCCATGGGTACAGGTACGGGTCCCAGGCCATGGGTACGAGTACGGGTCCCTAGCTATGAGTACGGGTGCGAACCCAAAATAGGGTGCGAGTACGGATACAGAGCCATGAGTACGGGAACAGAAATTGGGACTCAAGTATGGGTACTACAAGTCTGATATACAGTAATCTTTATGTCAGTGAACTCACCTGCTGCATGACACAAGGACTGGATCTTTTATAGCGTACTTTCTTAAGGTATATATTATAGACAACATCTCCATCTCGCTCCTCCTTGAACAGTTTCATGGTACCCTCCTGAAAAATACAAAATCACAATTTTGAAATTTAATATTATCATTTCTACATTGTAAGTTGAAATTATGACCAATGATGAGTGTGCATATACTGAATACATGTATGCGAAGTTAATATACCTGGTATGTTACATAGCACAAACAACAAACAATGTGCTAATTAGTTATCAAAATTTAGCACCATCGCTAATTGGCAGGAATTGCACTTTGCACTAAATGTAATTGTTCTAATTGTTCACAACTTTTTCCTTGTACAACCACACACACTCTTGATACACCCCACACATCCCTATTGTATTCAACACCATGGGTCCGTAAATTTATTTTACACAGGTAACTGAGGACTGATATTACACATTGAAATTGTGGACTTTTAAACACAATTAATCACCCGGGTAATCGCCACACTGTGGACCTGATAACACATGTACATCGCCAATGGGGCACTTTATAATAAGCTTATAATTCTCTACAACAGATGTGAAGCACCCTCCAAAGTAGGGGACCGTTCACAAACACTTGTAAGGGGGGGGCTGATGCAAAAAAAATTCATCGCGAAAATTTTTCAGGGCCCCCCTTTACAGACCTCAAAAATTTCAGGGCCCCCCTTTTTGACATGAAAATTATGGGTCAACCCCATAGAAAAGCATATAAACTCAATTTTTCCAGGAAAATTTGTGGTCATTTTTTCAGGCCCCCCCCCTTAGGGGGTCAAAAAATTCAGGTCCCCCCCTTTTTGCATCAGGCCCCCTTACAAGTGTTTGTGAACGGTCCCTAGGTCTTATACTAAAGTACTATGTCCACTTTTGATGAGTTTAAATTCACACAAAAGTCCACAATTGTGGGTGAAAACAGACATGCATCGCACCCTATACACACAGCCGACAGTCAGGATATTAACCCTACCCACATGGGATTGTTGCAGAGTTCCTCTAGGAGATTCAGTTAAACATGGACCGTGATTCAAAGCTTGTGAAATATCCTGATAGTAGTAGAAAAATCTTGATAAACAGCGTGAAATTGGGCTAAAATACCCCAAAATGGACTGACAATCAATACAATTGCAAACATTTTTGCTGCAAAAGATCCTGAAATCAAGACAAATCATAAAGAATCACACCCCTGGTTAAAACAAACAAACAAACAAACACAACACACATAAACCCAAACTGGAATCTTCTACTCTTCCATGATCTTGCCAGCACCCCACAATATTAAATCTTGAGAAATAAACAAATGAACAAAAAAATGAAATACCATATATTACTCTCTCATTTCATGACAGTTATGACTGACTATATTTTCATAAATAAGTAAACATGTTATTTTTATATTGAAACCAATACATGTAGTATGTAATATGTACTCATAATAACACTACAAACTGATCAAATCTGGGCTATTTGAACTACGCATCATTTCCGAATTGCCATCAGCTACAGCTATATATGATGGCATAACAGTGACAATTCAATCTTATCTATACCAGCCAACTGAAACCGGAATACCACACGTCCGTCCGTAGCTAATTGATCATGTGGATGTCATGATTGGTAGATTACACAGCACACACTTTAAAGGTACATGTATCTACATGTACATATCAGGCAAGTCAGGGCACTACAGTTTCTAATTTAGGTGGCATCCAACAATCATGGTTTGTAAATATCAAAGGTTTGTAAACATAAAGAATATGCAAAGAAGGTCATTAATATTCATAAATGTGATAGTATTCCCCTTACACAAAACTATACAGCACAAGAGGTGCTCATACTCTATCACCCACCTAACCAGTACCAATTCAGAAGTTAGTCAGTTATTTGTGTAAGTTGCAGAGTAGGATTGATGGACTCCCTGACAAACTATGCAAATAAGTGCTTTAATATTCAAAAATGTGCAAATAACCTTACACAAAACTATACAAGAGGTGATCATACTCTACCATCCTACCGAGTTTGAAGGTGGTCGGTTAAGAATAAAGATATTGCATGCAGGCTGCGAGGCACACACACAGTGGCGGCGCCAGGAATTTTTTGGGGGGGCATTGAGGGAGCAAAGTGAATTTCAGGGGGGGGGCAAAATCAACAAATTTTTGGGTAAAATTGCAGTAAAAAGTAGAAATTTTTGCAATTTTGAGTTTTTACTGGGGGGCAACAGGGGGGCAAGAGTTCTGACTGGGGGCATATTCCCCCGGGTGGCGCTGACACTGCACACACAACACATTATTGTGGGAGCCAAAAATTAAGTTTTCCGATCTGAACCGTTCTTGTATCTAGCTATTTTTTGGAAGTCATTGTGGTCTTTGATTCCCTGGGCTTGAAACACAGCCAATTGCTGTCAATCCATATGTGATCTTTTACTAAGAACCAGGTTTGTGAAATAGGGAGTGCAATTTTGGGACCCTGGGCAAAAAGTTATGTTACTTTTAAAATGCTTGGTTCTGTTACTGTTTGGTGGATGAAACTTTAACAAAAAGGTACATGTACCAAGTCATCCCCACATCACAGACCCTAGAAATCACTTTAAAACCATATTGTAACATTTCCATACAAAATAGATTGGGATTTCTTTCCCATAAAATGTTAGCCTTTACTGTCAGATATGCCCCCTTTTAATTTTGAGCCGAACAAATGCAAAGAAAATTAAAATTTACTACCAGCCACTATGTCGCCAAAATGTGTGTCACTCCGGCGGTCGTACTACAGTATGATCCTTTGTGAGTGTGTTGACTGTCCCGCACGCCATGTACGTACTGTGTTATGAACATCACGTACATGTTTGACTAATATTTCCATCGTAATAATTAAACAACAGTTCCTGCGTAATTCTTGGGTGCCCTTCTCCCCTTGGGCATTTACTTTAAACAAATTTGGACTTTCTTAGAAAGCCAGGGCAAGTATTTATCATTTTGCTATATTTGACCATATGGTGGAATACTGTTTTTTTTATGTTGATAGATAGGTGCTATTTATAGCTGAAATTTCAGGAATTGTCCTGACATGAGGCCAATCATATTGCTTTCATGCCTACTAATAAAGCCACAACATAAGCAAATTGGGGATTTCCCCTTTTCATAACTGACACTTTGCATTAAAGGGTTATTTTGTGATCCATAGCCTCATCCCCCACTTTTCTCACAAAGAAGTTGAGATTTTGATACCACCAGAAATATCTAGCTTCATGTTTTTATGCAAAGAATTTCCTGCAGATTCATTCGCTTCAACATTTTGAACAAATTTGAAATTTTTTGAAAAAAATTGTATTTATATTCTGTTTTAAAATTACAGCACAGTGGCCTATGCAGTAGCGTAGCCAGCGGGGAGCGGGGGAAGAGAAAATCAGGAGGGCAAAGGAAAAGAAAAGGGCAAGGAGCCCTTTTCTAGCAAAATTCAGGGCTAAAATAGTGTAAAATACAAAATTTGTCCGCGCTACGCGCGCACATTGTAACAATGTAACAGCCCTTTTTTAGCCAGATAATGGGCGAAAATACCATTTTTTTCGCACTACGCGCTCACATCATTCAAATAAGGCCCTTTTCGGGAAGCTCAAGACATACAGTCTCTATGTATTGTATGATGCAACTGCAATTTTTTCGTCTGTGCCCCCCCAAATTGTTTTTGCCCCCCCTGACCAAGAAAGCTGGCCACGCCCCTGGGCCTATGGAATAATGTAATACAGTAATCAATCATGCACAACACACAAAATCGAAATCAACTGAAATTTTGGGAATCATTTTTCCTTAGATGTATCTATCAATCATACCATAAAAAGACAATCACAAAATACTCCTTTAATTTAAATCTATGCCAGAATTAACTCCATTTCGAATGATTTTTCATTTCCATGGGACTGCTAGGACAGCTAGCCTGTTGCGAGTCCGGAAATGAGATTACAGAGCTGTGTAGAGTCAGCAGACCTATATTGATGTCCATATGATATCATTGGCTGTGGAATATCAATGACCTCAAATTAACCTCATCTTTCATGTTGTATCCTAATTTGCTATTCACTGTTGGGTCCAATGTACTGAGTTTGATCGCAACAATGTAAAAGTCCTATGCTCTACATGGTATTTTTTAGGGAGAGTCGTGGAGTGCGAAATCAATGTGACAACCCTCTCCAATATGGAATAAACCATCCTCATCCAAGCAGCAAAATTCTCTCTCATTAAAAAGAGTTATCACATGATTCCGCACTCCCGGTGTGATAAAGTTTATTATTCCTTGCAGTGCTGTATACAAAGTGCATGATCACAATGTGAATATGGTTGCCGAACTTGCTGATCCATGACCGTCCTCACAGGTTTTTACCCAGGTTCTCCGGTTTACCTCCTGCATTCTTAAATTGGACTTCTTCCTAAATATTCCTGTGCCGTATTATCCAGTCACTGGACTTCTTCCTATATATTCCTGTCCCGTATTATCCAGTTACTGCCTTGTTGTGATTTAAATTGCGGTCACAACAGCTCCTGAAGATACACTTGGTGGATAATAAGTCACAAGCTATTTACGTGTATATTTTTGTTTAGGCCCTACAACATATATAAACATGATAAATGTATTTGGAAGGGAATATCACCAATATCCCCAACAGCCAATCAAAGTACACAGCAGATGAACAAAATCACTCAGAGATGGCCAGAGACCCATCACACACAATTAAAAATGTTGCTCTAATTTCATAACTGTCCATCCATCAGCCTTAGCAATTTCAAGTGTGAAAGCTAAATGGCAATCTGAGTAGTTGACTAATTTGATTCCTTTGAGTCATCAATTTTAGGTTTTCAGAACAGTTTCCCCATTAAAAACACCAGTTCCTTGCATCCATTTAGTCAATTATTTCAATATTTCCAATCATTAGGCCTATATCTTATTGGACTCACCCATACACTTCTCTCAAACTCCTCACACTTTTTCTTGACAAAATTCGTCTTATCCACAATCCTAATCTTTCTATATGCTTCAGTCAAGCTGAATCTCCTCTTGTGTCGTCGTCTGCTTCGGTTTTCCTCCTTTCGTCTGCAAGTTATGAAATCCATGTTGGTACTTTTTATCACTTTGTCCCTTTCTCCTATATATTTCCTTGTTACATATTCTATTATATGCTCTCCTAAAACTTCAGTAGGCTATATGTTCTTCCTCTCTTTGAAGTAGCCACTGGAAACAGCCATCTACTCTATAAATGGGAGCATTACTCGTTCCAACAACATATCTCATCGTGTCTACCAGCCAGCTAGAATGCGAGGAAAGGTGTCACGCGGCATCACCGTCACTCACTGCAATTATTCTCTTCTAGTACCTTTTAACTTGAAACCTGTTTTGAATAGGGTAAGTATGCCAACGCTATGAACCAAATAACCACCCCATGGGGCTCAAGTGCATCATAATAATAAGCTGCCTACCTATCATGTCATGCGGTTGTCCCATATCCCTAGTTCGAAGAAACCAAAAATATGTACATGAAAAGCAATTTCGTATAAGTATGACCTTAAAGCATATAAAGTCATTATAATGACGTACAATCATGCACATATATTTTGTAGTTCCCTGAACCATGTATGAACCAAGACATCCTCAACAGAAATATTTTCACTTAGGAGTTGTAATATGACACCAATATGGAGCCAATGACGAAATCATGTAGGGTTACATGGGTCTACACAATAACAATTTCAGTTCCATGAAATAAGACATTGTCTTTAAGGGTTCAAAGTTGTCTTCATGTGTGGTTGTAAATAAGTGGCATAAATATTGTTTGTTTGTGTGTTTGTTTCACCAGTCAGTCAGTGGGTCCGGGTGGACACACACTTGGGTCCTGATGGGACAAGGCTCAAGCAAAATGCTTAAGCCATGCTTAAAAGCGTATTATGTGAAGTGTCATGTCAAAAGCAGACACTTTTGGGCAGGATCGTAAATGGAGAAATAGCCAAAAAATCTGCCCGGGGGTAATTTTTTCACAATTTGTGTTTGTTATGAATTTGTGATGTTATCAATGTTAAAAATATTGTCTGATAGTTTCAGACCGGAATATAACTACCATCTTGTATTTTTTGAGCCATTTTTCAAGGAAATTCCTATTCTCAACATTAGCAATAATATTTTTAAAGGCTGGTACCTCAATTTCCAATCTTATAATACCATAACTTACAAACTCAATATCTTCGCTTAGGAATGTCCAATTTCATAGGGGAAAACGGTGTTGTGGAGCAAAATATCTCTATATTTAAGATATGTAAAAACCTCAAAATTGATAACCTGCCCAAAAGTGCCTGCTTTTGACATGACACGTCACAAGCATGCTGGCCTATATGAACTTATGAAGGGGAAAAAAAGAAACAGGATCGAGGAAAAAGAGCAAGGAAAAGAAATGCCACTCCCAACAAATCAATTGTACAATTTTGCTCTTAGCCCATGATTGGAGAAATAAGAAATTGGGAATTCTCATTCCATTCCATGATACAAAGGCTTAATATGGTAAATTCTAATGTTTAGGCTGAATAAAATTAATATATTGGTTCTTGTCCAGAGGATTTTCATGAATTGATGAGGGAGGGAGGTTTTTTATATCTTTTTCAGCTTTTATATAAAGTTACTTTACACTTAGGGCCTAAATAAATTCTACAAAACAACAACTTGCACAATTTCCCAAAATCCCAAAATTGCAAAAAATATTTTGTGCACAAAAATAACAGTGTATAGGCTATGGTTCCTTTTATATGCGTTACCCATTGTGTAGGCCTATATGTGCATGACGCCAAGCATGTGCATAGGACCTTGCTGGACAGTAACAGTATAATGCTGAATTTGTAAAAGGAAATCTGCAAAATATTAGGCCTATGGTACCAAGACCCTATGAAATGCTCATTTGGCAATAGGTATACCTACATGCCTACATGTACTTTCAAATCCAATGCGTTTTCCACCCCAATCATGGCGATCAACCTAGTGCCATGATCAACATGTCACAAATTTCATCATAATCCTATTTTTAGGAACAGTTAGGCAGACATACATATGTCATGCATGGCCCAGTGCCAGACTCAAATCTAAATGTCACTCTATTCCCCCTGGGACTCATACAGGTTACTCTCTAGGGATATGACATAGGATCGTGTCACCTATGATATCAAAAATTAAAAACTTTGAACAAAATTCAAAGCATATTATGGCCCCAGGAGCAATATGAATGCATATAGGCCCTACAATTACAAAAAGCTTACCCTAGCTCAGTTCCAGTGGGGGCTTGGGCACTCAACTTTAAAAGAAGACAGGTGTGTACCTGTCAATAGCACCCTTACTATATGTGACATGATCAAGGAAAATGAGTTATATGTATATTTCAAAAGAGGACATTTAGAGCTTTCAGAAACTGAAAACCCCATGTTGATACAACTTTTCTTTGCAAAGTTATGTCTATTTATCAATCGCTAAAAACAATATTAAATTACAAAAGAATGTTGACACTTTCTTTGCCAATATCTCAAAATCAATATTAGCGACGTCCGACTCATTTCCCTTGATCATGTCACATATAACACTATACGACTATATACCCGATGACCCCTTTTTTCTATTAACATGGCTGGTCTGAAGGCCTATTGACCAAATTTGGACCAAAAATGATAAAATGTCATATTTTTGGCTTATTTGGACAATAATTTAATGAATGTAATGCATTTCTCTGAGAGTGCAAATTCCCCACAAGTCGCTTGGCTACCCATTACCCCTTTTACTCTAGTATTTAATCATCAAAATGCCATGAAATAATGCAAAAAGTACAGCAAATTTGTATTAAATGTAATTTGGCAATTGAGAAAAAATAAAAATTTTCCACCCAATGACTCCTTTTTTCACAATTTTTAGCCAATGACTCCTTTTTTCACCATTTTCTACCCAATGGACCACCTTTTTGTACAGAACATTGATTATCCAAAAGCCCCCTACTTCCCTACTAAAACTCAAAATATGTATTCTGTAGCCAAAAGTCATCAGTGACTTTGGCAAAAACAATGGATGAATTTCCTGTAAGTTGATAGTCTTCATAAAACGATATCTTATGTATGTCCAGGCCCGTACACAAGATTTATTTTTGGGGGGTGCTGGACTTGACTTCCAAAAGTAACTTCTTCTAATGAAAAGTACACTTGCAGAGACTTTTGTAATAAAACGTGGACCATTTGGTACTGTCAATTGTTCTCCTATACATCATCAAAGTAGAAAAATGAAAATTGAATATGCCAGACTTCAGACTGATTTTGCTTGATCACACCACATATGGACAGGTTACTTTTAGGCCGGAAAAGTTACTTTTACTAGTATTAGGAGCAGCCTGCCCTGCAGAATTGTTGCGTTTTGGCTGCATTTTACACAATGTCTACAATATTATATATGTCAGACTATCAATTGCAAATCACATTGAAGAATTCCTTTCCACACCAAAGTTAGGCCTAAAAAACCGTATTGCAGAAAATTTCTATTTTTTAAAGAAATCTGATATACATTCACAGCCAAATATCTCTTTTTCTTCTGAAAATTTAAACATGCAAACAAACCTTAGGAGCAGCCTGCCCTGCAGAATTGTTGCTTTTTGGCTGCATTTTACACAATGTCTTCAATATTATATATCAGACTATCAATTGCAAATCACATTGAAGAATTCCTTTCCACACCAAAGTTAGGCCTAAAAAACCGTATTGCAGAAAATTTCTATTTTTTAAAGAAATCTGATATACATTCACAGCCAAATATCTCTTTTTCTTCTGAAAATTTAAACATGCAAACAAACCTCCAATTGACAGCCTCATATCCCCACTTTACCCCATCAAAATGCTAATTTTGGTATCAAAAATATTTTTCTCATTAACATATTGAAATTAGGCATTCCAAATGGGTATCATCAAAAACTGTCAAATTACTCTTGACTGTGGTATACCATATTTGAGACTAATTCAACAGTTTTTTTATGATATCTTCGGAAATACACCGATTTGGAAATCCTGATTTCAATATGTTAATGAGAAAAATAGACTCTCATTTGAAATCAATTTATTACATGATCATGATATCATTTAATAAAAACATAGTAGACTACCAGTATCACGCTGTATAAGTGTCAGTAATTCCATAACTTAGGAATTAGTCGCATTTACAAGAAACATTTACGTGTTCTTTTTGCATGAATATTTGAAAGGGACAACATTTTATGTTTTATGTAAGTTTTAAAGAATTTGATTTTTCAAATATATCAGGTCACCTTCCTTTAAAATAAAATAATGCAACAAAATACAATTTTATGTACATGTGACACGAAGACTGTATGTAAGATTGATTTATCAAAACTGATCCTAAACTTATTTGTTCCTCAGGGATTAAGATCAATAAAAAAAAACTTTTCATATCACATCTGTAACTTTGAAATCAAATCCTTAACTTTGAAATCAAATCCTTATTTTCTGTGATAATTGAAATAAAACTCCATGGTATTTATTATAATCCAAAAGTTAATATTAGGCACTTACTCAATGTAGAAGATTTCAGCTTCCCATTTACGATCAATGATTGAATCCGGAAAGCTTTTGGACTGTTTACAGGTAACATCCCCTCAAAAATGAATTGTAAATGTGTAAATCTGAAATCATTGTTGGTGATATCATGATATATGGAAAAAATTATGTAGAAACAAAACACAATACCAACACATTTTGCTTGATTGGACAAGCGAGAATGGGATTATCATTGAAGTGAATCAAGTAAGCTTATTTGTCTGATTCAGTGTTGCCAAACACGTGATTTGGAAGCCCAATTGGGTGAACTTTTTTAAAGATTTTCTTTTAACAATGTTTCCCTTCCAAAGAAATTATTGTAAGCAAAAAATTGGGATGACTTTTCAGCATAGGGATTTTCCAGTTCCATTTATTTAAAATTGCATACTAATGTTTATTTGTTATGTTTTTGTCTATGTATAATTTGTGTTAAGCGCTTAGGGACTTTGGTGTAAAGCGCTATATAAGCATGGTTTATTATTATTATTATTATTTGAAACAAATGGTTGACAGGAAAAGTGGGTGACTTTTTTGTGATTGACCAGAATTTGACCTGCAAAAAGAGCTGAAAGTTTCCAAAGAAACCAGCCTTGATTTAATTACCATTAGCCAGAAGTTCACATCTATTTATATTTTCAGAACTAGAAAAGTTCATCAAGCTTTCCTGATACTGACAACAGTTTCTGGGAACTCAACTCACATTTCATCTGAGTGCAGACTGTACAATTTGAAGTGAACTTTTCACGCTATATCTATTTTCACATTTTTCGTGTTACAAATCACAAGCGCAAAAATAATAACATCTTAATATTTTCATTTTTCCTAGGTCTAGGATATCAAGAAAGAATTAGAAGGAGCCTACAATACACTGAGAACTTTACAGTGTTGTGAGTAAGACATAAAAACTGGTTGGAATCAGCCATTTTCTCTGGTTATTTTCTCAGAACCATACGACAACGAAGAAAGGTAGTAATCTGATATTATCATGCACAGATCAGAGGTGGGTGGACAGGATATGAAGACACATGAATAAAAAAATAAATCGAGAAGCAAAAAAAAAAAAAAAAAAAAGAAGGAAAGGAAAAGAAACAAAAGGGGGAAAAAACACCAAACAATGTTTGACGCACATTTTTTTAAATAATATTATCTGGTTCCAACATTGCATCATCAAATCCTGTAAATTATGTTTATCATACCACTACGACAACGTAGAGGAAAAGACCACAGGATATATACATTGTACCAGTCCACTGCTGGGGAATATCTCATATATCAAGCATATCTAGTCATTGAGCAAGTTTAGATTAGGGATTGTTCTACCATGACCCACTGGGTGACGGGTGGGTATAATTTTAATACAAAACTAGGAAACAAATAAATATGATCATTGTAACCCATCTTGGTACAATTACCGAATAGGGTGCAACTTGCTAGATTTTAGTCCAGTCCTTGTTTACGGAGTTTAGGGTTAGGGTTACGGTTGGGGTAGGGCAGTCTTGTAATAAGACTAGTAGAGTTGCACCCTATTCGGCAATCGCTCCCCCATCTTTAAATATCATAATTAATTTGAGAGGTACGATAATGATAACAAATTCACTATTCACTTCATCATGGACAAGGTATAAATTTATGTGTTTTCAGCCACCTCATAGTACCGGTCTCGGTCTTTGGCTTTGTCTGCCTGGTGTAGGTATGACTAGCACATGATGATGTCTCATACCATACCTATGCTTCACCCAATTACCCATTATTATCAAGCTGGTTGTGGTATACCATAGGATGTCCTGATTCAAATACTTCATCTTTACTTCTGAGTTAAGTGCATTAAGTATACCTGTAGGCCTATGTCAGAATTATTAGAAAGAAGGAAACTTATTTCCCTGTGTTTGTTGATGTTCCAATATCTATGTGTAAGCCTATCATCAGTTCCCAGTACTGTGTGGGGACAAGAAAGTGTGTCTTACATAATCCCCACATAGTAAACCAAATTTGGTGCAAAACAAGACCCAGAAATATCAAAAAGATTATGGTAAATTTGATCTATTCTGGGTATTTCCAAAACAACAATAGGAATATGCATTTTATTCAGTTTTTTGTGAAACTTGCGACCCAAACTTATACCAAAAGCCTGAAAATGCACCCCGAATATGAGATTATATCCTGGGCTTTAAAACTATATAACAGCACATCTCACACCGACATCGCCCGCTTAATAATTACATTATACAGCAGAGACACTGAAATGAATACCCGGGATTGATACACGTAAATGTGCTATGCACGATTTGATATTCAGACGATAAATCTTTGGATACCAGGGTAGAAAATGATGAATATCTCCCGTAATTGATTTTGTCTAAAGAAGCCAGATTTGGTTCCTTGCGCTTGAATATATGTGTTCAACGGCATATCCGTTAGCTAGCGTCTTGAACTCAAAAACTGACAAAAATATCCAGATTTTATATGTGCCGAACTATAGCACAGCATAGGCTAGCTGCACTCGCTCCCGTGGCGGGAGTATAAAAGTCAATGACCATTGACCTCAATGGCGTATACATGCTCACTCACACACAGATCTAGGTCAATTACCAGGCTATTGTTTGTAGCCTTAGTTGGATGTCCCTCTGCTCACTATGTGTCTCAAAGGTCGGAACAAAAAGAGCATGGCTGTGGATTCAACCTACCATGGCGATTTCTGCCATGAAGATATCGGGGCGATGACACTGTTCATCTCTGTGCGCAGCTTTCCGCTGAGAAGCCCCACCCCCTCCTATAATTTGAAAAATAAATGTATAATTCAATAGCTGCAACTTCAAGCACAAATTTGGAGGCATTCTCACTTCAGGCATGTTTTCAGCATCATGTGAAAGCAAAACATTCAACAAATGAGCACTAAAGAAAAGTGCTCTCAAGGTGTGCAAATGTTCAGCCCTAAGAAATAGTTTAATCTTTACAATGGCCTGCCATGTTATGGGTACAATACCACTTGACACCCTAGAACAAACACCATGTTCTCTACAAGCACACACATTAACACATTCACACCATTGTAATACTTGTACTATTATGTGTAAAGAAAGAGATTAACATACCATTGGGAGTCTGTGAAGTGTAAGCTTCTACATTTATATGAAAACTTTACCAGTAGTACTAGTATTCACTTAAGGGATCTAAAATGAGCGTTTATTGCGTTTCGACAGTGTTTTTTGTGGGACATGAGAGCACCTCATTCTGAATACGAAGCATGTCTTTCTGATATCAAATAATTTTCATTTTTTGAAAATCACAATATATACAAATTTTATGACAAATTATAAAAATTTGATTTTTTTCAACTTTTTGATAGATAAAAGTTTTCGAAATCAATTA
The DNA here is from genome assembly GCF_039555335.1 of Amphiura filiformis. Taxonomy (NCBI): domain Eukaryota; kingdom Metazoa; phylum Echinodermata; class Ophiuroidea; order Amphilepidida; family Amphiuridae; genus Amphiura; species Amphiura filiformis. The sequence goes on along the minus strand of NC_092644.1, from coordinate 32,796,592 downwards.
TATAAATCTAATGACATATTCTTAAAGTGTATGTAGCAGGGAGGAAAAGCCGACGGTCAATTGAAAATTTTGACCTTTCATATTGAAGATAAGGATTTTTTCCCCCAAAAGACCTAATTTTTTTTGGTATTTTGGGAAAAAAAATCCATATCTTCAATACGAAAGGTCAAAATTTTCAATTGATCATCGGCTTTTCATCCCACCTACATACACTTTAAGTATAAATCATCAGATTCATAAAGTTTACTTCAAGTACTGTTAAATATCAAAAATATCAATTTTTAATGATTTGCCATAAAATGTGTATTAAATGCGAATTTCAAAAAATCAAAATTATTTGATTTCAGAATGACATTCTTCGTATTCAGAATGCAATTCGATATGTCTGATGTGCTCTAATGTCCCACAATAAATACTGTCCAAACGTTCATACCCCAGCCCTTAATGTTCATCACAACTTTGTGTGAATATACATGTAAATGCAGTGCCACATCAAATTAGGTTCTTCAAACAGTTAAAATGTTGTTCCACCATTTAGAGGTATAGCCAGGGGAAACTGCCTCCCCCCGCCTGAAAATTGTCAGTGATAAAATGGAAACGGCAAAGAGTAAAGTGTCCTGAAAATGACTAAAAATGGGACCCAAAATTGACAAATGGGGATGGAAATTTGGCTTTGGCCCCTCTCACACACTATAAGTGCACCATTGTAAATCCCAGCATTTATAATGTTACTTTAAAAAAAATAGATTGTTCACAAGTTTTCAACCTAAAATAAGACCACCTGTTTTAAAATGGAATCACCCTATTGTTCAATTCTTTTTCAAACAATAGTACATTGTTAGCTATTGTTCAGGGCACCTGAGCCTCCACTTCATGCACTGGAAACAGAGCAAAAGTCTGCTTTTGCAACTGAACCTGATTAGTATTCAGTCTGTCATTTTTTACAGCAAGGGGAGTGACCTGGAGTACACAAGTCATGCATAGGGGGTGGTGCCTATCAGCTGTAATCATTCCCAAAATATGCCCAAAAAGGTAAAACACCACATTTATAAGTTGACCTTTTCATTTTAGGTCAATAATTCAAAAATTTTCTGTAACAGGGCCAATAGAGCTAAAAACGCACCTCGACTCGGGGAAAATAATTGCGTCCAACGTCCAGGCCGCATTAAATGATGTCGGCCACCATTGTCTGGTTTGGTAGTCAAAATACCCAGCCCCAACCTCCACCCCCTTTTTCAAAAATGTAAACAAGAAATCTATGCCATTGGTACATTGTACGAATGGTACCTTAATTTAGTATCTGAATATTTTCTGCAAAATTTGCCTACTTTGGACTTTTTCGTGATATCAACTGTGAACTGTGAGCGTTATTCACAAAACATTGAGTTATGTTGTGAAGAGCTGCAATACTGGTCATTGACTCACTGGTTTGAACCTGGGTGTGCAACGAGGCCTTGAAACATTTACTCATAACATTTTCTATCAGCACCAATGAGGTGGGACATTTATGACACATCACATCAAAACACAGCATTCTAAACGGTATAGAGGAACTTTGTTCAAAAAAGAGGAAAAAAGAGGAAAAGCACTGAAATATGCTCAAAATGGGCTGCAAATGAAAGAAAAAGCTAAAATTTTGCCTCAAAGAAATTTCCAAAAAAAGAGGAATTCAGCTTAAGATTTCACACCCCTTTCTAAAATAATTTAAATGACATCTCACACATAAATGTCCAAAGTAGGAAATTGAAATTATTTGACTTTTTAAAAAATAATATTACAATTAAATTCCTTAAATACTTTTCTTTCTTTTTGCACACATATTTCATTTCTTATCTTTAAATGTGGATATCTACCAACTGCTGCGTTTCGATGTGATGGGTTTCATTTTGAATTTTTGTTAAAAAAATGCCACAAAAATAACTTGGGTTTACAGTAGTTATATAAAACTTACGTCAATATTCTAAATTTAGCAATCACCTGATTTGGAATACTCCAGTCATAGAAAGTATAGATCCACACATGTACACATGTCATGCATGAATAATACCCGAGTGTGCATATACCCGTAATATAATTGTCAAGAAGTAAATAGTACCAACACTCCAATGCAAATTCACTGTGTGTATAACAAGGCAGGCACTGCCATACAGCCAATATATTCCACACCGCGATTCATTCATCCATGTCCTCAACTTGTCTTTACACCAATTCATTCATCCATGTCGTCAACTTGTCTTTACACCAAATATCCTGTGCTGCTCTACAATGTATTGAAACTTCACTCAAGTTCACTGGTAACTGGTGGTTCAAGTTTGTAAATAAACAAAAGCGCACCGAGCCAGAACGAAGGGTATAACAATAACATGAAGCTGGAGTGCATACCATATGGCATTATGTACATTCAACGGCCAAAATTGGTGTAAACCTGCCACCACAACTCGTTAGTGGTACCCTAAGATCCACTATGATAATGGTTTCAAGCTCTGGAAGCAGGAAAAGGCACCAGGAAACTGTGAATGCCAGTTAGCACTTCCTTTTCCACCCTCACCAAACTCCTTTAAACTTTTCTTTTATCCGGTTTGATCAAGGCTACATACAAACAAATGTTGGGAGAAGTGCCAACGTATGTTTAGAAACAACCACATCAAGTACCAATGGCAATATTGGCTCATTCAATTCACCAAAATATACATTACATAAAGTACCAAACAGTATAAACAGCATTTTTGGTACTAGGCCAACAAAACGGGAGCCAAAACAGAGCAAGTTTTATACTTCTTTATAAAAGCTTTGGTTAAATGATCTCAATTGGCCTGGCATGAGTTGGAGCTACCCTGCAGGTTGACAGTTCATTCTTAATTTGGTATAACCTGCAATTTCCTTTGAAAATTAAATCAATGGAATTTCCCCTTCATTCAAATGGTCAATTGACTCAAAATATGGTAGACTTGTGATGTAACGAAAATTGTAATAAGTGGATACTGTATTACTCACCACTTAATTTGCTACATACCCAGACACGTAGTCAGGATTTTTTTTGTGTGGGGGGGTGCTGATTTTGACAAAGTTGATTTTTTACGGGGGCAATTTTGTGAAAAGTGGACTTACTCTCCCCAAATTTTGACCTTTTTTTGACCAAAAAAGCTTAAAAAACCCAATTTTTGGCACGCTACGCTTGCAAATTCTTCAACTTTGGGACTTTTTGTATACTTCTGCAAATGTAGGGGGTGAGTCACACACCCGCACCCCCTGGCTACGGGCATGTACATACCATAGAATTCCATCTACAAGCATTATGCCTCCAAACGATGGTTGTTTTTGACAAAAGAGATGAAAGGCAGACACCCTTCACAAAACCTGGGGGATACTCATATCTGAAATTTGTTAGCATCCGTGTGAAAGAAAACGCGGATTTAGGGTGGTTTTGAAAAGTAAAACGAGGATCCACACAGATCCGCGATTAGGGTGGGTCTCAAAACACTCATTTTACTGAAAGAAGGTGTTTTTTTTTTAGATTATCCTCGCTTAGTTTTAGAACTACCCAGCAATTAACGGACATTAGTGGAGGCATATTTATCAAGTTATTCAGCACAAAAGACTAGAGTGGTTTCTGAGCAATTTTAACAACCAGATTCTAAAAAAATCAGAGCCAACTTCAACAGCACCAATTTTAAGCTTACCAATCACTGTCACTGAATGACACTCTACCGACCGCAATGTCTATCCTAGTTTAGGGGCAAATTTCAAACCAATTCCTCACTTAGGGTGTTTATTGTCTATCCTTGTTTAGGGGTAAATTTCAAACCAATTCCTCACTTAGAGTGTTTTTATTTGAGTAAAATCCTTGTTTAGGGTTAGTTTGACAAATTTTCGACATCCTAGCTTTTTGAAAGTCAATTCACGCAGATGCTTACAACTTTTATACATGAGTGCCCCCCCGGCACAAAACATTACAATAGATTGGTCTTATAATATTTACATGTTTGTACAGCCACAGTAATATAGTTGCTGAAACTCCAAATACCGTATTTCGTCAAATAGTCACCCCCCCCCCTCAAATATACACCCCCACCACTTTTTTTCAACCAAGATGTTTCAAAAATGCTGATTTCCATGCTATTTTGTGTAGTAAAATCTGGATTGGAAACCCAGAAGTGAACCAGAAGTCAGTGTTTCTAGTTCATAGTTCGTCATTTTAGCGTGAGTTTTAAGTTTACCTAATGATTTTAACAGGAATTATCGTTCTAAAATAGACCTTGAATAAACGCCCCCCTTGGGAAAATGCAACGCCCCCAGGGGCGTTTATTTGACGAAATACAGTAATGTAAAATGAAGAGGGTTTCTGCCTAGGGTGTCTGCCTTTTATCTCTTTCATCCAAAAAAACCTCGTTCAGAGACATGCTTGCAGATGGAATTATACGGTAGTATACATACATTCAGTACATTGTATTATTTCATATCATTGCAAGTATTGTTATATTGTTGTTTTTGTTGGTGGTATTATCATTATCACTTTTTATTTATTCAAATGTGTATTATTCATTTAGAAATTGGTATTTAATTTTTTTTATTAAAACATACTTCTTTGAGGGTAGACTAGGTATTGTTGGTCGAAGCTGAAAAAAAAAAATGATTTTCATTATCTAAATCAATATATAATTGAAAAAACATGCTTAAGGGTACACAATGTATTGTTGGTCGAAGCAGCCAAAAAGTTTCATTATCTAAACCAATAGGCTATATTATTGAAAACACTTTGATGTTTTGCAAAAGTTGATTCTACAAATCATACTTTAAAAACTTGCTTGATTTATTGTTGTTAATGAGTTATGTATGTTTTGTTGTTGTTTCAGGCCTCTTTACAACTTAACTCAAGAACTACAGGACCTACAAAAGTATATCTGTGATATTTGAATTCTTCTACACACTCACTATGAAATGATCAATGTAATTTTTACCAAAGCTCACTACCATTTGCAAGATGCTGTGAACTACCAAAAAGCAACAGTTTAAAATTGTTGCTAACCTATTACTTGCTTCACTGATTTATACATTGTACAACACATTAATTTTTTTATTTGATTGGACAGCAACATAGAAAGCAATGATGATAATAGTCCACATCTCATTGGAGGATTAATTTCAAGATATAAAGTAAGCAATCATTTCACAAGTAAAATACAATACATTTGTTTGTAAGATAGTGAGGCCATTACACTCTTGCTATCTAAATTTTAAGCTTTTGTAAGTCAAGCATAAAATCCTGACATTTATTTTTAGTTGTGAAATGAGCTGCTAACCAGAAAGACTTATAAATATGTGACCTGCTCCCACAAATCCTGACATAAGTCACTAATTTTGAAAATTGAGTTTTTGATGTCATCATTTTAGTATAGGTCTTCAGCTTTCATTTGATACCAAAATTATGCTTCTGGGACATTCTACGGTCTTTCAACTGGGAGGGGCGAAGTGACACATAAAGAAAAGGCAAATGCACAAAAAATGGCTTTAAAGTTGTAAAATGATATGTTAAGGACTGGGTTTGTCTCATAAAATGCTAGATTTGGGTACTTAAAATGTAAAAGAATATTTTGTTTTCAATGGTAGGTTAAAGTAAATATATAAAGGAATCATAAAATAATAAAAACTGAAAAACAAAATCTACAAGGTTTTTCACCCCTTTCCCAACTTTGACTCGCTGTATCTTGAAATGGCTGAGTGTGACTTATGGCAGGTTTCGTCAGAGTGGGTCACATATTGATTAACCATATCAACTATGTTTCATTATTGGTACCCATTGCTTCTGTATTCTTCCAAACACTTTACCCATTATTCTTAATCAGTGGCTGTGATTTAGATTTATAAATTGGTTCACCTCAAGTTTGGTAGTGCGTGTTAAGTTAAATGTGCTGAGTGTACACGCACACGTACAGGGGCGGTTTGTCGGCACGCTTGCAGCGCAACTGCGATAAAGCATTAACATCACTACCAAACTTGAGGTGAACCAAATTATAGCATTTCATTGGTTCCTGCATGTAATCTATGCGCACTACTCCCCATTCCAGAAAAATACAGCACTAATTTTTTAGGATTACAAAAATTTAATCAAGTTCTGCCAAATGAAACATAGCTCAATCCTAATTGTTCATTTAGTCCTAAATGGAGATAAAAGAAAAAGTTCACTACTTTACTAATTTCTTGATAAAAGAGCCAAAAACATGCATTTTTGGCATGTTTTCTGACAATCGAGTCACAAAAATCACAGACTTGGAACAAATCTAAGCATTCAAAATCTTGAGTATATGCCGAAAATTTGCTCTAATTTTCCAAAAATTAAAATGCATAAACTGAAATTAGACTTAGTACAAGTCTTTGGGCTTGATTGTCACAGCATATGAAAAACACCCTAAAAACGCATGTTTTTGGCCCTTATTTCCAAAAATTGGCCAAATATTAAAATTTGACTTTTATTGCTAGTTAGGACCAACTAAAGGATTAGGATTTAGGTATATTTCATTTGGCAAAACAGGATAATATTTTTTTAATCCCAAAAAGTATTTTTTTTTTGGAATAGGGAGTATAGCTAGCTGCACGTATAGCACATTGTAAGTAAGTTACTCAAAAAGCTATGCAGTTAGCATCCTGGACAACCGATTCTTTTGTTATGCAAGGCTCACTCAGTCATTTAATGAGGCACTACAAACGATCGAATTTGGTGTTGAAATGAGCTAAATTTTTAGTTACACCTTTTCGATGTAAAATTAATTTTCTCGGCCAAATGAAAAGCAATCATTTTCATTTTTTCAGTAAATGTCAAGAAAAATTGTAGTGCTTGATACTGTATTTTTTTTTCAAATTCTAGTGTTAAACTTAGGCGTGAAATTTAGTCATTTAGTGTAAGATTTTCGATTTTGATAGGCTTAAACTCTGCCCATGAGCCTTTTTTTGGATCAACCTTTTAGCTTTTCAAAGTAAGATAGTTCGCTAATGAAGGATTTTTCCCAACTTTCTAATGCACATCAACGTGAGCGATATATCATAGTTTTGTCAGAATTTGCATTTTCATTTCACCAGTTTTACTGCCGGCTGACCATTTTTCAAAATCAACGCGTGAAATCTATAAGGCTCGTACTAGCATTGTGGATCGATATCCCTGGGTTTAATAGGAATACCAGCATGGCTACAGTATTGGGGATTTGGGCTACCAAATCGCTGGTCGGGCAATTTGCTTTCAATGGAAAATTGACCTGGATAAACAACAAAGGAAATATCGACTATTTCTGCTGGTTGCTCTCGAGATACAAGTACTGAGTTAGACATTTTCGAGCATGAAGGGAAAAAGGGTAAAACAAAACGGAAATTTGACAAAACTATAACATATAGACCCACACGATGTGCTTTACAGGGTGGGAAATATCTTTCTTTAGCAAACTATATTAGTTTGAGACGCTAAAAATGAATTCGTAAAAAGACACAATTTGATGCTTAAGTTTAACACCAGGATTTGTAAAAAAATGTATATCCAAGCACCAAGTTTTTAACTGACATTACTGAAGAAAAAAAAAATATTGCTTTATATTTGACCGAGAAAATTAATTTCATAGCAAAAAGGTGTATCTCTGAATTGTGCTGATTTTAACATGTATCGATCGACTTTTAGCGACTAAGCATTTCTAAAGAATCGGTTGTCCAGGTTGCTAACTGTATGTTTGATCCATAATGTGTGGGAGTGCGTTTATAAAGACCTGCAACCCAGGATGTACACCCAAAAATACAACATTGATAACCATGAAACCATGAACACCCACCAACTATGCATGGGCATTAATCCCAGGGGAGTGGAGGGGGGACCTGTCCCCCACACTTTTCGGCAAAATGATCCATTTTTTGTTTGTTTCAGCCACTTTTTGACAATTCTGACCGATTGTCCCCCCCACACACACACACATATATCCACTGTTCCTTGCCTCTGCCTGCATATTGCGAACAACAAATATATACTACTACAACAAGTTCTCAATTTGCAGCGAGAAAGATCACTAACGGAGCCTAAGATTGCAACTTGTGGTTTAAGAGCAGTTCACATGCGATGACCATAACAATTACCAAGTCAGCAGGACCACTGGCTATTTGATATACTTACAGCAGAGGTGAGTGGACAAGACTTACAGAGATCAGAATAACAATAAATCAAGGAGCAAAAAAAAACCCCAAATAAACAACAATAAGAAACAAAACTATCCAGCACCCTAATGCCTCGAACCAAGGCTAACTCAAAATATGATGTGATATGGTACCCCCTAATCAATGACCAGTGCTCCCAGGCATAAAGTGCCTCTTGGCACCCAAAATCTAAATAAATCAGGAGGAGCCACTTTTACAAGCAGCTCCTGGTTCCAACCCGGGGGGGGGGGGCACATCAAAAAATTTTTTGGTCTTTGGGAGCTGGCGGCGTACCGGTAAAAGGGGGTCTTTTGGAGCTGCGAACCGGGCTGCGAACAAGTAAAATGGGGTCTTTTGGAGATGCGAACAGTCAAAATCAAGGGTCTTTCTTGGCTTTTTGGTTGAAAATTGCCTGAAAAAAAACCCAGAAATATGAGGAATGATAAATTTTTGGGTCTTTTAGAGCTGAAATGATCAAAATCAAGGGTCTTTCGGAGCTCTATTTTGGTCAAATAAGGGGTCTTTCGGAGCTGCGAAATCCAAAAAGGGGGGTCTTTCCGGGGGAACATACCTGTATAGTCATTTGTGTTGAGTGCCCCCCCCCCTTCCAACACCCTTATTTTCACCCATGATTTTTGACCACTTCAAATATCTTGGGATAGCTACCATGGCTACTGTGATATCAGAAACTCATAATGAGTGTTGTGGTACTAACTGGAGCACAGGAACTTCCTTGCCAGATCACAGTGCCTAAATGCAGCATGTAAGAGTCAACAACCTATGGCTTTTCCTTCAGGGGAATTGCCCAGGGAGTTAGAATACACAAAGTGCATTGGAAAACATCACATATTCATAAGCTCTGTCTGAATTAATTGGTGATGTACATGTCAAGCAAGCCCATAGCCATGGGGATTCAAAGGGTTCTATCATAAGTTTCAAATTCTGAAAGAAAAGGAGGTAAAAAAGGGGGGGGGGAAGAGAAAGGCGGAAGAAGATATAAATGGGAAAACTATAAGGCTGTGTGTACACCAAGGTATGATAGGGACATTACTCACCCGGGTACTCCCCTTATATCGTACCTTGAAAGAGTGGTTCCCGCTGGACCAATGTCTTTTCCATTGAGATTAGCATGTGTTTTAATTAATTTTAGTACAAATTGATATGTAATTCATTAAAATCGCTCAATTTTTCAGAAAGTTGGTGTACAGAGATATGATGTTAGTAGTTAACTCCTTAGCTACAGTAGTTAACCCCTTAGCTTAGTCATTTAATCAGGCATGAGAATGAAGTATTCTAAAAAATACTGAACATTAAAAACAATCCCTGAAACATAATGGCAAAAAAGACCTGAAAACAGGCTAAAAATAAACAAAATTGCATAAATTTGGACAAAAGACACCTGAATTCAGGTTTTAATTTGAAAACTAACATGCCTGTTTAACTAAATATTAATTTAATTTAAAGGAGGATTTTGTGATCCTAGCATCCTCTTTTTATGACATTTTTCAGTAGATATCCACGATTCCGATTTTTGCGTTAGCGAGTTATGCATGATTATGTGTATTATACACTGCTCCATAGGCCAGTGTTGTAATTTCGTTCTGGTATACCAGAACGAAATTCAAATTTGGCGATATTTTTTTAAACAAAAAAATAAATTTTTGGTACAATAAACATGTAGCCAGATTTTTCCATTGGTATAAAAATCTCAATTTTTTTTTAAAAAGTGGGGGGAGGAGGCTTGAGTGGCTGTGGATCACGAAATGTCCTTTTAATATAAACTGTGTTGTCTTTTTTTAAAGACAGTGCTTGTTTAGGTGTGGTTTTCACTATTGAGAACATCAAAATCGTATAATGAAATAAAACAGTTTGGGTCACCATTTTACTTTTTTAAGGTCGGTTAGGTTAAGGGATGGGGTATGAACGTTTGGACAATATTTATTGTGGGACATTAGAGCACATCAGACATATCGAATTGCATTCGGAATACGAAGAATGTTCTTCTGATATCAAATAATTTTGATTTTTTGAAATTCGCAATGTAATACACATTTTATGGCAAATGATTAAAAATTGATATTTTTGATATTTAACAGTACTCGAAGTAAACTTTATAAATCTGATGATTTATACTTATAGTGTATGTAGGTGGGATCAAAAGCCGACGAGCAATTGAAAATTTTGACCTTTCGTATTGAAGATATGGTATTTTTTCCCAAAACACCAAAAAAAATTAGGTCTTTTTGGGAAAAAAATCCATATCTTCAATATGAAAAGTCAAAATTTTCAATTGATCGTCAGCTTTTCCTCCCCGCTACATACACTTTAAGAATATATCATTAAATTTATCAAATTTACTTCGAGAACTGTTATATATCAAAATGTGAAAAATATTAAATTTTAAAAATTTGTCATAAAGTTTGTATTATATCGTGAATTTCAAAAAATGAAAATTATTTGATATCAGAAAGACATTCTTCGTATTCAGAATGCAGTTCGATATGTCTGATGTGCTATCATGTCCCACAAAAAATACTGTCGAAATGCTCAAAACGCTCATTCCAGATCCCTTAAGTCAATCAAACATTTTTATGCCTTATTCTTCATCAAAGTTTGAATGATTCACATTTCAGGGGCTATAGGTTTAATTTTGATGTGTTCTAATTTTTCAGTAAATGAGGACATGGATATACACACCTGACATTTCTGATCTACACAAGGATATGTGTATTAAATGTATTAAACATTTGGCGGCTATATTGTGGGAGATGTGGGTCGTCGCTTTCCGGCTACGTTGCCATTGCGCATGCTATACTGCTCTCCAGGCTTTCTGTCTTTGGTCTGTGTCAGAGTTTGTGTGTCTACTTCTTTCTGGATTTGGGAATGGTCTCAAATTCATTTTTATATATATGCATGCTGATAGCATTGCGGAACCGGGGAATGTGAGGATATATTTTGTCCACTAGTGGTGTGCCATACGTGTTTGCTGTCAAACAGTGCAAAGTGAATCATGATCATGGTCCACATCTGTGTAGGTTTTACAAATCCAGACACCCCCTCCCTCCCCCAAAGACACCCTTCCTGAAAAGAACTGCAAACAAGGAGGAGCTATTAGTACTGAGGACCTTGTACACCTGAAGATATAAAGCTACAAACCTTGGACCCGCTTGGAAGATATGATCCAACTGAGACCCGATCCTATCATGATGCATGCAGAGGCGAGGAACAGTGGACATCCATGGTTGGTGTACACTGAGTATGACAAGGTACTAGACTCAAATGTACAACAGGCCATTTAAATAAATAGTTTGCTATCTTGCGAAAAAAGGAGATATTTTAAGGTGATTAAGAATTGGTGTTTTGCCATTAAAATCACAAAAAGGTACTGGTAGTATTTTCAAATCCTTAATTTCCACAAGCATGGGTATACAATGGTTTGGAGAAGAGCTGCTTTGGAGAGTGAACACTGGGCTGTGTTTACAACTTGTATTGCTAACGGGATTGCTAATGGACAAATGCCAAATAGAGCCCGGTCCCTGGCACAAAAAGACACATAGGTATATGGACTTCAAGATGGGCTGTTAGCCAAACAAATCCATCACTACGGTCTTCAGAACAAATTTGGTTTGCAAACAAACAAACACACAAACAAACACGCCATGCCACCAAACCACTTACACGCCTAGGTGAGCAAGCGCATCCCACACACAACCCATGCTTCTGCTGCAGGGTGCAAGGCACGCAGAGCTTACTACGCCCAGACGCCTTCCAAAATGATGACCGACTGGATGACCGCTGATTGACCAAAGCGCTAATCTCACGTGACATTGACCCATAATGCCAACAGCAATGATGACGCCACATTCATCAGCAGAAGCCACCAAACAGGTCCCGAAATTTCCATGTGAATTCTAGTCCAGTTTTCATTCCACAAGCCAATATATTTCCAAAGAATCCAAATCACATGTACCTTCTTGGAGATTGTTCATTTTCTGTACCCCTTGATCCAATATACATGAGCATGAATCATGTTTATAAATTTCGCCCAATTAAACCACAAAACATAGTGAGGAGGGAATACAACACACACATGCATTGCACTGCTTCATAAACAACGACCCTACTTTATAAGCTGCAGTCTCTGCAGTGCATGCAGCATAATTTTGATACATATCTGTCTACATTTGACTGTTTCTATTTCTGCATCAGCATAAAGTCACCCTTTTTCCTGTGGGGCTATGCAATTGGGACCAGGGGGTAATCTACAGGTCTTCCCAGCATGCATTGCTCACACACATGTATAAGCAAAGCAGGTGGTGTTTCAAATGAATTTGCCAATAAGTGATAGTTTGGGGCCATAGCCAGCAGTGTGGCTACCCACTTTTGGAGAAATGACGTTACGCCACTGCGCACAACATTTTTTGGCTACCCCACATTTTTGAACCTTGCTATGGCCCTGTAATACTGTAATAGTTATTCCCCTGGGAGTTACTCAACAGGTGTAGGGATGCCGGATGCCAGGTTTGTCCAGAGGAGAGCAAGCAAAGGGGGAAAGGAGACTTTCAACCACTACACATAACTGTGCTTTTACCTTCAGTTTCACCTGCATTTTGATCCTCTCACCTTCATCGGATCATTCTACTGCCCTGTAAATGCACGGCAACAATTCACTACCCACGTAATAGTGTGGAGGGCGGAAGTCCAGAAAATAGTTTTTGTAACCTTCAAGATCAGATTTTGAATGCTCACACTGTATTGTAGTAGACTAACTTCCGTGTCACCTGCAAAATCGTCACCCGAACTGTTTCTACTCCAACATTACCGCAGATTCACCAACATTAACCAACTCAATATAGGTGGTTGACAGATTCACTCGCATTACATGGTAACGTTTCCAGCAGGGCCGTAGCAAGCGGGGCGGCTGGGGATGCCATGAGAAGTTTGTTATATTTTTCTTTATATCTTCATTTCAATTTGGGCATTTTGGCCGCCCCACATTTGTGATGGCCGCCCCGCATTTTTCAACCTTGCTACGGCCCTGGTTTCCAGTGCCTTACAGTTGAGCAGTCGTGTTAAGTTAAGATTTACCGCTTTCAGTTTGCAAAAGATTGAAAAAAACATGAAAATAGATTCAATCACAAAATTTAAGACATTATACTTACCAAACTTGAGTACACCCCTCACAGGTTTATATCCCCTCCCTGACAGTTTTATAAACTGAACAAACAAGCGCAATATGACCCAATATATTAGGGGCTGTGCAATAGGGTGTGGCAAAAATCGACTTGGAACTCTCAGAGAATTTTATTGGGGTACATACTACTAGCAGCTACTACTATTGTGCTGAAATATCGGTAAGATCAAAGCATGCTTCACCCAGGCAGTAGAATTTCACAAAATCCCTACGCATTTGCTATTTCTCACTGTACAACTCTAAGAGAAATCCCGGAAGAAATCAGTTGGAACAACCGTGGGAAAAGTAGGCATCCAGATGACATCATACCCAATATCAAACCCTTTGGATTTTTTTTTGGACATCACAAAATAGCAAGCAGTCTCCCACCATTAATTTTTTGCTCAAGACTGGTTTGTAGGTAAATACTGATTATGAGTTGCCAAATTAAGGGGTAGGGGTAGCATTACGGAGCATTTCCCCAGTTTTACTCAGTCAAATTTCACAATTGTAGTCTTGTTTCATAGATATGAAAGCATTACTAAAAATAAATTATATATGATTTTTGGGTAGCCATGTTTTCAAAAGGTCACATGGCCTTGAAAATTACTGCAAATCAGATGTCACATGACCATTTAACTCCTGGTAAAGTCAGAACTGATCTATTTTTGTACTTTTTCAGTTCATTATATATGCAAAAATACCAAATCTATGGCAATTGACTGAGTAAAACTGGGGAAATACTCCATAATACTATTACTACCCTACCCCTTAATTTAGCAATTTTTAGCAAACAATAATTGTAACAAAGTTGACCGAGATTATTTAGTAATATTTACTACCTGGTGTTGTTTGGAGGGTATGATGTCAAAAATACATGCCAAAAATCTCTTGCCCCCCCCTTTTGACTTGAAAAATCTCTTGCCCCCCCCTTTTTGACTTGAAAAATCTCTTGCCCTCCCCTTTCATCCTGCCAAAAGTTGTCCCCCCGACCTGCTAAAAATTAATCACGCCTCTCCTTTTACCCATGATGGAGGGAGAAATTATTAACATACAGTCCCTTATATCAGAACAGTTAAAACATCCTGGTACATGCAGTATTGTGGGATTGGTAAAGCACTTTCTCTACAGTAGGCCTAAGTGAGATCATATAAGTTTTAGCATTACAAATTATATAAATATGAAAAGTAAAAGGACAAATCACACATTTGATATGAACTTCCTGATCACTGAAATTGACAGATTTGTGCTCTGCAACGGGTGTGTCTAAGCATGCCCATTATTTCAGGTATGAGTTTGCATCAAGAACAAAAGTTTTTAAGATTCCTATTGATATTTTAAAATTCAATATCTTTTATAAAGATTTTAACCTAAACAAATTGACTGAATGATAATCCCCAAGCAGCCTGTAGGCCTACAATATGGGAAATGCTTGTGTATCTACTCAGTTGATACTACTTCCTTACAATTTACTGATACTTCCATTTGCCAGTGGGTTTTTTGTCATCCACCTTTTAAGTTGCCGTTCACAAATAATAAGCTAGATCTAATGATTTTAAGTAAAGTACAGCGCTCAAAATACATGGGAGCCAGTTATATTCAAAATTGGCATTACATATTGGCAATATTACCTAATCTAATCTGATGTTTTCTGATACCTATGATGATCCAAGATATTCTACCAACTCGCTACGCTCGGTGCTCGCTTCGCTCGCTATTCGAGAGGCGTCACGGTTTGGGAACGGGGCTAGTTCTAATCTGATGCTGTGTCCCCAGGTTGTGTCCCTTTAGGCGCCAGAAACAAATTTGTTCGATCTTTCGATCGACCGTCGATGCTACTTCGATGCTTGTTATTAATGAACTTATGACTTATTAATCAGAATTAACGCTTAATTTATATTGGACAATATCACTACAGGCACAAATTATTGTTTTATCGCAATTAATAATAGTAAATCAATTGATTCCATAAATAATAAGGATCGACCAAGCATCGATGTTCGATCGAAAGATCGAACTAATTTGTTTCTATTGCCTTACAACTCTCTACTGCACTGCCAATACAATGAACTACCAAATTGAAACTGTGTGCGCAAAATGTAGGCATACAAAACAAAATTCACCAAAAGTTGTTCTGGCATGCATGCATGATCATGCTTGAAGGTCATGATATCTAGGCGACAAGACTAATGATGACTAGTACTACAAATGATGCATAATCTACCAATGTAGGTCTAGAAAGCATGTACCTTGAGGATGGAATCATCATGAGATCAAGAAGTCCGAGTGGGGTCCCAAAGTTAGTCGGTCCCCAAGTTAGCCTGAGGGTTTAAAATTATAGTCCCCCTATACTTTAGCAGTCAGCACTTTCCCACCATCCCCCCTCTTTACCAGATTACTGATCACACATCTGCTGGAATGTCTTCCATGAATATGATATATTTGCAACTAGATCCAACCAACATGGTCTGCTTTATGATTGTTTTTCCAATACTCTTTAGGCACTCAAAGCTTTCTTACATGATTTGCAGAGCTGAAACCATACATTATTATTGCTATCTCTATGCCAAGCTGTCAGCATGAATTGCTGTTACATGTATCATGTATGCCTTGACTAGTTATTAGTACCCATTTTATTTTGAAAATTTGGATTTGGTTAGGATGTGGCTGGGACTCCTCAAATGCAAATTTGATAAAAAGAGACCTAATATCTTTCTAAGTAATTTTATCCAATTCTGAAAAAAACAATTGCTTAAAAAATGTAAAATTTCAACTTTTCCAGAACATTTGAAAAAGCGCCCCTGCTATCAGGTCTCCCAAATTTGCACCTGAATCTACAGTCTACACCTAAGAGCCTGAAAATGCACCTCAAAGAGCTGCCTCACATTCCTACACATACATGACAATGTATATCCATTCACCTTTCCAGCAGGGGTAGTGCTAATCTGCATTTTGGGGTCCCGGACTCACCAAAATACAGTTCGGACCCCCTATTTTAAAATTGTCTGCGAGCGAGAAACCCCCAGCTTTTCAATCTAGCGCTACTGCAGACATACTATTTATGCTGCATTTGTGCAACTCTGACTCACCAAACACTACTACGGACCCCCTACTTTCAGATTTTCTGCAAGTTCGGGGTCCCTTCGGACTCTGGAGCGCTTTGTTCTAGCGCTACCCCTGCTTTCCAGTACATATGATAAATAATAAAGTTTTGCCAAAAAAGCCACTAACTGTAGATACATCCAATTGCCATGCTATTCACAGTCACACTCACCTCGATGACAAACCTCATGAATTTTGCTACTAAAAAAAGCTTGCTGTCAACCATAATCAGCGACACAGAAAGACCATGAAAGGACTCGTGACTCATTCATCATCATGACATGTCATTCCACAAGTGTTCCAGATTAAAAATCACCCTCAACTACATTACTCTATACTGAGGCATACATACTAAAATGAGGATCAACTGATTCTTGGCGGTTGTGGGTGGGGCCTGGGGAGGGGCGTGGCTGGTGGGAGGTGTTCTCTCAAGTATGATAGTGTAAACATGCTAGACCAAAATTGTAGCATGACACCCCTCAACAAGTTTTACCTTTTTACATCAAATTTTACCTTATTTTTTCCACCCAAAAATGTACTGGTTTTCAACTTTTTCAAACTTTTGTACTCTAAACAAGTTTAGGTCTAAGCATGATCCGAAAAAATAAAATGTCCTTAAAAATGTGTGTTAACTTTCAACCACTTGTAAAATGTGTCACAATAATCACTTCCCTACCCCCAGTTTACTTTTTTGAGAGAGGAGGGGCAGCATTTCTTGATGAGTGGTCCTAGCTGTGTGTGTGTGTGCGTTTGTAAATGCCGTCTAACGAGGACCTACATATGGATACACACCGTAAAACGAGGACACACCTCCAAACGAGGACGTCCGCGTTTTGAAACTATGCCCAGGATGACGTAAATGATGCAAATATGCATATAAGATAGCATATAAGATAGGTCCCCCATAGCGAGTATAGGACGGGTCTCAGTTGGATAGTAAGACCCCGTTTAGACTAGTGAAAAGTCAAATTCAAATTCGACATCGAATTCGATTAAGACAGAGGATTAGCATGAATTAATTCGTGTTTGTGGTTTTTAGTGGGTGTTTACACTATGCGCCCGAACGAATTCGACTCTGTTGAATTCGATTACGACTATTTACGCCCTCTGTCATCCAGTATTTTTTTTATTATCAAACCTAATATTATAATTCATTACTGTATATTCTATTTTAAATGCCTGTATACTTTTTAAACCAAAAAATCTACATGCAAAGTAGTAAAATTGAGATAAAAGTCAGCGTTAACTTTCCGGTAGAAACGCTTTTGAGTACGCCGCCATATTGATTTTTTAACACGTATTTTCCTCATTCTGAGCATGTGCAGAACGCGTCACTGCTCAACTTGTGACGTCATAGTTCATATAAAATTCATCATGGGCGTGCTCACAGAATTCAGGCCGCGAAAACTTTTATGACCTTGCTTTATGAACTCCATTTGCTCCTTTGCCCCATTTGCATCCGAAGTTATGAGATGATACTTTGGCCCATTTACCCTATATTAAAGTTGAGGATTATTTCAGATGAACTAACACCATGATAAAATCAGCCATTTTTGTGGATTTACTTGAGTTTGGAGTGAAAATTGGATGTACACTCATTACAGTATGCTGCACATGTACTAAAAATACACAAGAACAGCTGTTGCTTAGCGATATCACAGTGCCGTTGCTTAGCGACAAATCGACGGACCAGGAATTCACCTCGCCAGGTCAGCCATACGCATGAAAAGTCGAATTCAATTCGACTGACTGTTTAGACCAGGAAAAGTCGCACTTCAACCACGACAAAGTCGAATTGAATTCGACTTAATGAACCTCGGGAGCATTGTTGAACAACGACTTTTGAACTCGACTTCGGTCATACTTGAACAACGACTGTAACTGTTTAGACCTGAATTCGACTGAACTCGACTTCAAAAAAGTCGTTGTTGAAGTACGACTTTTCCTTAGTCTAAACGGGGTCTAAGTTGCCTGGTGTGTTTGCGTGAGGTCCACGGTGTGTCGATTAAAAACGGGTGTGTAAGCCCTCGGTTAGATCCTTCTAAAGTCGAGGTCCTCGTTTGAACGTATTTACAAACAGGGGTGTGTGTGTGTGTGGGGGGGTAGTGGCCCTTGGTTGGGTTCATACCAAATGAAGCTCAATATTGTGTGAATTACATTATATTGCGAATGTGATCACAGGGCTTTCAAGTTTTTGGAATTGCTTGGCGTGAGACAGAGACTTACCGGGCTTTGCCGACTCCAATGTTCATTTTGTACCATGATTATTTGAGCCACGGTGCTTGAGAATATGAAAAGCGGGGGGGGGGTAGAAGCAACAAATTATTCATGACGATGCGCTAGATTTTACTCATTTTCCAGCTTTTTGCGTGAGCTTTACTACCTTGGCGTGAGATTATACTACCTTGGCGTGAGACCGTGAGAAAATGTGTGAGAGTTGACAGCCCTGATCATTCAGTTGTTGACTTGTTATTGGGTTTTTTTTCACGGTTTGATTTGGCATTATTTTCTCGTTTATACTACGAGACTTTCGTTATTATGTTTCTGTCAATATAGAACATGAGATTATCATACTTAATATACATCCCTAGCCAACAAAGAAAGAACAAGCTGGTTATTTAATTTACTCACAGGAAAATCTGCCACCTATCGATTACAATTTCTTTTTCCTGTTCACGAAACACAAGTGCTCCTGTCTTTTGTTACAGGAAGTACTTGGCCTGTGTTCTTGTACTTTATTTGTTTAGAATCATATTGTTTTCATAAGAATACCAAACCAGTTTTTTGTCTTTTATCACTTTTTACAATACTACTGTGAAGTCATGCCCTGCTTGGCAAGATATTATCCAATACGATCCAGCATTCCCTGAATAATTCAAATGTACCAACTTGGTCCAACTCATCCCGAACGATTCAAGCAATCCCAAATGATCCGGACCTATTTGATTTTTGGCACATGTACCAATCTTCAGATGGCAAGTGTATCTGTGTATGTCCTCAGAAATCTGATGCACTTTCAAGTAAAAGTAATCAAACTTATAGCTAAACCAACCCCCAAATAAAAAACCCTCCTACTTGTAAAGCCCTGCAAATGAGGACCTAAAACTTTTTCCTATCTAACCGAGGACCATGCACCACCAAAGATAGACTCCAAACTGTGGATCCACTTGATTTTTTACTATCCCTATCCATTACATGACTTTACACCTTATAGTCATGCATTTTTATATTGTTTGCAATACATTGATAGGTAGATAGAACAGTGGACGTCCTCGGTCCTCGGTTACTCTGCAATTTTCTGGTGTGTGTCCTCATTTGCAGGTCTTTGCAAATGCACACCCACCCCACCAGTCCATGACCCACCCCCACAAACATACACTCTCTCTGTCTCTCTCTCCGACCCCTCCCTCTTTAACAGTCCCACGCTCCCTTTCCATTAGCATACAATTTACATAACAGTACACTGTCTCCCTATCACCTCATCTCTTGCCTACCTTCTCCAGTTTGTCACAACACCAACAACAAAACAATTATTATTTTAAGAGGGCAGTCTTCTCTGTCAAGTCTGTAAAGTTGTTATAAAATAATGCATGCGTCAAAGAGAGTCTGGATTACTGCTATAGAGAGGGTGCTTCAGTATCACCAAGTTCACCCAGGCAGGCTCATCCACAGTGAACTATTATGATTTTTGTGGATGGAAATTACAATCTAACTACATCACAAAAAGTATATAATTTTGCTCTTTTCTGGAGAAAGTATCTCAACATATGTGACCAGATCTGATCCAATCAGGCTAAAGTCAGCAACTATGAAACTGATATACACTGTACATGTAGGCAAAAAGTGAGGAGAAAAAACAATAAATAAAAAACCCTTTAAAAAGGGATGTACCGGGACAGGAATGATTTCATGTGAAGATTAAATAATCCTTCTGAAAGATGCTTGTAATGTGTAATATTTGACAGGCGAGACATGGTTTTAAAATGACAATTGTGATTCAAGGATGTACATCTAATTGATTGGCCTTGGTTGGATGCTTGCAATTAAACATATGGGGTAATCTCTGATAATTATGTGATATTGTTGGCTGGCAAAATAGGGAGATTTTGGATGGTGGGAAGTACTGATTGATTGGTGGTAATCATGGTGAAAAGGATTATTCCTAGTTGACGCTAATTCACATGTCCTCCTACTCAAATATTATTATCACCAGGTTTGGATGGCATGAGTAGGAAGCAGACACTGTTAGGATACAAACACCCCTACACATAATACCCCACATACATGGATTGCTAAATGGTCTTGTGGCCTAAAAAACAACTGACGTTCGCACCTTATAGTATAGATTAATTCATTCATAGCTCTTTTTGTTTTTTGAGAATTTTAAAGCATACAAAGTAACAAGCAAAATTTCGAGAAATATTATTTTTCAAAACTGAACCCAAAAATAGCACCTTTAAAGCCAAGAATCGAATGTTTACTGATAATATTCTTAGTAACAAAATTCAATCATTACTTAGGACCTATGCCCTAAAGCTTCATTCTAGTTGTGACATATTTGTCATCATAAAAATAGACCCAAATATTTGAAGGTGATGTGTGCATCAATAGCTTTTGGTCATCATCGTGTTACCAGGAAATGTACATATTTCCAATATTCAGTGATCTTGCTTATAGGCCTACAGGTCTTCGATGTGAGGGATTCATCTTTTACCATGTTTACTGCATGTTGCATGGTCAAACATATTACATGTAGTTGAAAATTATCCAACACATATTAAGATAACAGACCACCACAGACAGAGCACTAGGAACATGAATAGAGTAAGATGTGTAAATTAAATATGTCATCAGAACTCAGCAGGTAGCTCTCACCAGAGATATTGGATCACATACCATACAACACACTGAGATACTGAACACACACAAAGCATGTATGGTACCCGTGTGTCTGCCCACATGATCCCATAGCCTGCCAAGATAAGTGTTCTAGTGAAGAGAACCAGCAAAACTTCCTAGTCTAGATTCAGAAAAATTATTTTCCTAAAACATATACCTATTTTACCTTACCATGCAAAATCAACACAATATTTCTGATATCCGTTCAACCACAAGTTATATGTTGACACATTACAAGCATAAATCATCATCAAAACAACTTGATTCAGGTACGTGCTTTCTTTATGAATTTCTGTTTCATACATAGCCTAGAAACAGCAATTTTTTATATCCAACTAATAAGTACCGCGGCCAGCTTTGCTGGCCCCGGTACAAAAACATAAGAAAATGGATATAAAAGGTTCATAACTTTGCAACCAAGTATTCACGAGACCTGGTATTTCATCATCAGTAATTGTATGTAGGCCTACTGGTCAAGTTAGTAATGGAAGTAACTCAATTTCAAAATTTCTGACTTTGACCTGAGTGGATCAGATTGGGGATTATGTGCATCAGATTTTCAAACTGAAATGGGAGGGGGGGGTTGAGTAAGAGGGGACTTTTGGACCTAGAGAGCATCTGGTGAGCGGAAGCATTAACAAATGAAATACAGCTGTGTTCACCAGGCCCGTACGCAGGTTTTTTTTTGGGGGGGTGCTGATTTTGAAAAAGTGGCCCTTTTTTTTCCAGAGGAGGGGCAATTTTGTTAATGGTGGACTTTTCCTCAAAAATGTGGACATTTTTTGACCGAAAAAGCGTATAAGATCCGCACCCCCCCCTCCCACCTATGGGCCTGAGCTTCACAATAGCCTAGAATTAATTGCTTCAAATGGCTTTGTTGCTATCTACTACAAACTGATTTCAGGGCCGTAGCAAGGTTGAAAAATGTGGGGCAGCCATCGCAAATCTGGGGCAGCCAAAATACAAATGTATATGCCCAAATTATTGAAATAAAGATTTAAGATAGAAACTGAGATAAAAATTCCCTTTAAAAGGGAAAGCCAGCCTCAATGTAGAAGAGGTCTTGTAATTAGTTTTGGTCAATGTGAAAGGCATTTTAGGATCACGCTTACATCTACATGACAGTCCACCAAACCATCAACGATGAGAACATGCACACTGAAACAGCAGAAAACATTAATTCCTAATCTCATGTCAACTCTTTTAATTCATTACATGTACTCCAAATTGTTCTGGTCTGTTTGTTTTGTTGTTGTTGTTGTTGTCGTTGGTTTTTTTTGTCTTTTCAGCTTTTTACCCACGGTATCTCAATTTCCAATTTTGTAATACCAGAACTTACGAACTCAATATCTTCGCTTAGGAATGTCCGATTTCACTGCTTTCGATATATACACTGCGATTATTGAAATAAAGATTTAAGATAGAAACTGAGAAAAACATTACAGGTTTCTCAAAAAGTGGGGCGGCCATGGCCTCCCATCCCAGTCCCAGGCCACCCCACATGCTATATATAGCCCTGCTTGGAATGCTGGAATTTGTGCTACATGTAGTAAGCATGGTAAGTTTTAAATTAATATTCACACACAAAAAAGTGGTAGCGGTGATGACAAATTGCAATTGATCATTTGTGGATTTTTTCACATTTATATACAGTACATATCTTTGAGCTTAAGGGGGTACTACACCTCTGCCCAAATTTGTGCCTATTTTTGCATTTTTCTTTAAAATTATAGCACATTGGGGACAAGTAAGATATGTATATTATAGGGGCACGGACTGCAACTACTGCACTGTAAATTTTATTTCAGCACAGACAACAGTTGTGGGGTTACAGTCAAAAATGAGGGAAAACCAATATTTGATCAATAAATCAATAACTAGTACTTGCTTTGAGTTGCTGAATTTTCACTACAGTAGTTGTAGCCCTTGCCCCTATACATATCTTACTTGTCACCAATGTGCTATAATTTTTGAGAAAAATGCAAAAATAGGTATAAAATTGGCCAGGGGTGTAGTACCCCCTTAAATTAAAACTTCTTTGAATTCAGCAGACTGACTCAGGCCAGGGTCTTTAGTAAATAGGTCAAATGTAATTGAGGTCAATGCAATAAATGATTTGAAAACTCAACTGTCAAAGTACACTTGCTGGACAAATGCTCTTATCTCTACATTCATCCTTATCCCAACACCGGCTCCCAACGATTCACAAATAGCCTGGGCAAGGTCCACAAATCTGATACTTTCTATATACCAACATGTAACAAGTACTTTAAAGGTACAATTCAAAATATCTTGGTCATAGAGGCATGGGTACACAAGGGGAGAAGGGGGACAAGAGTAGGGGGGTCAAATTTTATGTAAATGTGCAAACAAGTTCTAAAAATTTAAAATGTCATGGCAGCAGCCAAGCATCACACAGGGGAGCTTGAGAGGAGGCAAGAATCAAGATGCTCCATAAAGTGGACAGCTGCCCCTCATCCCTGATTCCCTGGCTGGCTACACTACGGTCTGGGCTGGTTATACTGGCAAGCACTGACTGGCATGAGTGCACAAAACATACATCTTCAAATCAAAGGAGGATGAACCCATTTCATCTCAACTATTTCCACCATTGTTTTTAAACTGATGTTGGTTGACCCCATCCCCACCACACCCCA
Organism: Amphiura filiformis; assembly: GCF_039555335.1. Classification (NCBI taxonomy): domain Eukaryota; kingdom Metazoa; phylum Echinodermata; class Ophiuroidea; order Amphilepidida; family Amphiuridae; genus Amphiura; species Amphiura filiformis. The sequence goes on along the minus strand of NC_092644.1, from coordinate 32,772,598 downwards.
CCTACATGCAGGGGCTATTTTAATGTGCCTCGCTGTCACGTTCGTGCAATGAGATAAATGTGTTGATGAAGTAGAGTGCGTTTCAAAAATAAAAAAATTGACATTTTTACCTGAATGTGACCGTAAGAAAGGCTCTACCATTGTCTACTATTGATTAAAGCATATCTCCACGGATTGTTAATTGTCACAGTACGAATATTTTATCTTGACACGACGTGACAGTGAGGCACGATTAAAATAGCCCCTGCCTACATGTATGAAGTTTCAAGTCTGTATTTCAGTCCCATTTATATGCATTTACTTTTGGGTTTTTTTTTACTGCAATGTAATTTTTTGCAACTAGCCTATCTCTTTTTAAAGAATAGAAATTTATGAGAAATTATGTCTATTCCAAAAATCACTATTTCGATGGAGAACAATTGGCAGTCAGGCAGTGGCGTAGCCAAAGGGGAGGGGCAAAGGGAGGTAGCTGCACCCCCACAAGAAGTCTTGCCCCCCCCCCTCATTTCATCTCAACTATTTCCACCATGGTTTAAACTGATGTTGGTTGACCCCATCCCCACCACACCCCACCTACATGTATGAAGTTTCAAGTCTGTATTTCAGTCCCATTAATTTATACGCATTTACTTTTTTTTTTTACTGCAATGTAATTTTCTGCAACCATCTCTTTTTTTTTAAAGAAATTTATTAAAAATTATACATATGTGTTTTTTCCAAAAATCACTATTTCAATGGAGAACAATTGGCAGTCAGGCAGTGGCGAGCCAAAGGGAGGGGCAAGGGAGGTAGCCCCCCCCACACACACACACATGAGAAGTCACCCCCTCTTGGATGCTGGCTGCCCTCATATTTAAGATTTTTAGGTTTTTTTTTTTTGCTTTTTAGCCCATTTTGACAAAGTTTGCCCCCCTGAAAGTTGCCTTTTGCTACCCCCCTTTTTGCTAACCCCTAAAAAGTGCTGGCTACGCCACTGTCAATTGGTGATGATGGCTGTTGACGAGACCATCTTCCTTTAATGGGCAATCAATTAGTAAGTAGCAACACAAAGAGTCAGTCCTTATCATTTCTTCACTGACACTTTTATTGATTTATGATTGAAATCAGACAACTCCATTATCATTAGGGCTATGTTTTGAATTCCATTTGTTTTTTTATTTTATGTAAAATCTTTAAAATATTGAACAAAATTAATGTAATACATTAGAAAATTATATAGAGAAACATGTCAAGTTTAATTTTTCAAATTGGAATTTCTTGCTGATTATGTCAATGAGTTTGTGAATATATTTGCTGCAAACTAATATTTCAAAAATAACATGTGAAAAAAAAGTTACAGTGAAAAAAAGTGCATCAAACATAAATAGTAGGCACTGATTGTGCATCAATTGTCAAATGGCACAAGTCATCCCTGGCTGGTACTGACCATAATGCCTGGGATATAAATAACACATGTACCGGTACATTTGTATTGTTTTGAATACACAGCAATTATATGGAAAAACACAACAATTAGTTTTAATATCTCTTAATTTTTTATGAGAACAGCATTTCACTTCAGTTGGAGGAGGGGCCCCGAGGGGTAAACCGGAGTGGGTAAAATACCTCCATGTCCCCTTTTCCATGGCCCCAAGAGCTCCCAAGGAAGAACAACCTAGGGTTGAAGTCGGGGTTGAAGTGGGCACTCCTTGGCTATAAAGTTGAATCTGAATTCCCCCCCCCCCCCCTTAGCACCAGCAGTTGCTTGCTGTTTTTTTTACTGTTTTTTAAAAAGTTTTAAACAAATCTTCAGCATAAAAAATATTATTTAATAGTAGGGCACCTTTCTGATATAATATTGGAACATCAATTGAGCCCACATTTATTGGTTTCAGAGCTATGAGTTTCAAATATTTTAAAACTCATAGCGAGACCAATAAATATGGGGCGTAAAGCATCCAATTTTATCATTATTATGTTTTGGATCCAATATTTTCACACACTTGGATTCATCAAAACATAATAATGATGTAAATAGGTCTACTAGGACAATTTTGCCCAGGGTCAGTGGCGTAAACTAGGGTTGGTAGCGCCCGGGGCAAGAAACAAAATTGGCGCCTCTAGTCCCCTACCCCCCACCCGAGAATATCTTATACGCGGGGTTGTGGGAATGGCATCGGTATTATGATATTAAGTGAGGCCGATTTGGTGCCCCTAGTGTTAGCACCCAGGGCATGTTGCCCCCCCCCCTAGTTACGCCACTGCCCAGGGTGGTAGCAAGCTGCCCTACTTTTTGAGAATTTAAAAAAATATTTTTCTGTATCTTGATTTAGTTTGGGCATATATTTTGGCCGCCCCACATTTGTGATGGCCGGCTTGGCTAGTGGCTGCCCCACATTTTCCAACCTACAGCTCTGATGTTGCAGCCTCACTGTTTTTTGCACGTAGCAAAAATTTACCAAATTATATGCTCCACAGTCAAAACTCATGCCCTCCCCCCACCCCCTGTTAAAACAAAAAAACTTTTTGCAGTAGCCTACTACGCACTATGCAGCAATTTTTGGCAACAAATTTGTTGATCCCCATCCCCCCCCCACTTTCCCCCTCCCCAGTCCAGAAAAAATTCCTGGCACCGCTATTGCATGATTCTGCATGCAGTGGCACCCTACCTAAACCAAACTTCTGTAGGCCTCCCTGGGCCGCATGTCCCAAATGTAAAAGTTTCAAATGACTGAGGATTTTTCATGGAAAGGAATGGAATATGTAGGCTAGTAAATATTGGAATTATACTCACCACATCACCCCAGCTATCTGTTCTCATTAAAAGTGACATACTGAACTGAATTATTCCTTTACTTCGTAGAAATCAAAATAATCCAATGTACTTTTAATTCAAATTATCGATAGGCCATGCTATTTTGATACCATCAGAAAGTCAAGTTCATGATAATGATATTGCATGTGTGCATGGCATGGCATGCTACGAATACACTACCAGCGTTGACCATGTTGACAGCATGCCAGCATCCATTGATCTCAGCGATTTGATAAGCTTCCTGATACGAAAAGTACATTCCAAATCAAATTCTGGATTGATACCAACGGGCCGCCGCGAAGTTCGATAACAATGCCAAACTGGGTTGTCCTTTTATCAATCCATGATGGTAAAGTCCAGTGTGGGCCTATATAAAAAGTCAGCAAAATATTCAACAACAAATAATACCGCCATATTTTCAATCAAATATAATTATTATGTTGCGGCCACTTATTCCTAAGGGAGTGTACAGATTCTACCAATACAAAGTTGACCCTGTTTGCAAAGTTACAGATCGGTGAACCTCTGCATTGTGAGCTATTGTGGCATAAGCTCCTTTGACGAAAAGTCATGGCATGTCAAATACGAGAACCAAAACAAGTCGTCAAAAGAGAGAGTTACCGCTTTGGTGAGTTTTCGAAGATAATAAAATTTTATACAAAAAGGCCTACAAAATAAGTACAATGTGGTTTGCTTTCCAAAAGACCCTTGCCTTGATTTTGATCATTTCAGCAAAGACCCCTAAACTTGTTTTTTTTCAAACCAGAAAGTCAAAAAGTCTTGAAGTTTGTAACTTTGCACCTGGGGCCGGGGGGGGCACCGTCAATTTGAAATGGATATCATGTAGGGCTGGCACTTTCGCACTAAGGGGCATTCGGTGAGAGCAAAATGTAAAAAATATGGGGTCATTGGGTGAGAACATGACTTTTTTTTAAATGGAATCTTTGGGTGAGAACCGAAATCACCACAGAAACCTCGAAAATCGAAAATTGGCTTCAAATTTCCTTGTTTTTTCAAAATAAGTAACAAAATCAGGGATAAATGAAAGTTGCTGTTCAAATTGAACTTGTAAGGGTCTTTGGGTGACAGATCAAATGGAAAAATAGGGGGTCTTCGGGTGACAGAGCATGTGTTCGTAAAAAAATATGGGGTCTTTGGGTGACAGCGATGCTGAAAAGGGGTCTTAACAATAACAGCCCTACATGTATACGCGTCACCTCCAAAGTTGGAGCCCCCCGGTTTGCATTGCAAATTATTTGCGGCTCCGAATAACTTCCCTGACCTTGTTTTCGCAGCTCCCCTTTTACCGGCGCGGCATGGGCAGCAGCTCCCAAAGATCATGGATCCAGTCCATCATCTCTTTAGGCTTTAAAAAAAATAAGTTGACTTGCTCTGTCGACCGACCCAAAAATCTGAAAAACAGGGTCGCCTTTTCTTTTTTTTTTTCTTTTTTTTTCTTTTTTTACATTTTTTAAAATCATGTGTCACATTTTGATATTTTGGTTTATATTGTAATTTCAAAATATTTCTTTTAATTTCTCTACCTAGGCCACATAAAATTAAAACTTCGTTTCGCATCCATTTTTGCAAAGGTGAGGAGGTGAGGAGGGGAGGTTTTTTTTAATGGGGTTGTTGCCTAATTGACCAAGCAGTTTTCACGTAAAACCGACATTATACAGTCACCAGGAAAACGACGAAACCTCCTTTTTTTTTAAAGGGCCTATGTGGGGTTATTCTCATCAAAATGACAAGAAACTCATACGATTTGCTTCAAATTTTAAATTTGTTATTTCTATACTCAAAATGCTGAAAAATACTAGTAGGCTTTAATTGTCGGGTAGGGATTCTGTCCATTTTGGGCTGAAATAACAAGGTAAAGTGAACTTCGAAACGTGGCCGTTTAACATCCCGGGAGAACATAAAATAAATAGCCGGCCTTAAATTCATGAATTATGACTTTATGTCAAACTTTGCTCTGTTAATCTACAAACACAACAAATTGGCTAATTACATTTAGGTGCAGGCAAGGTAAACATTACAAATAGGCCAAAAAATCAGGTTTGAAAAGAATTAGCCAACTTCAAATCATAAGATCGTACATTATATGGGATATAATCTTGTCAAAGTGATGAACGTGCGTAATCTTAACCCCCGTCTTAACCATGTTAACGGAAACTTTTCATTTTAATAAGATTGTCGGTTCACTGATTGGTATATAGCCTAGGAGAGACTGGGGTAAAATGGGACACAGATGGGACATTTTCGGAACTCATAGGCCTCACTACTTTTAGGCTATAGGCCCCTACCTTAAAATAGTCACACTTTTCCCATTTTTGCAACAATAATGTCTATTTATATTTCCAACCAAATTAAAAGTACCATTAAAAGCCTTAAACATCAATATAAATTTTCCATTTTTTTATGTGACCAGCAGAGGTCACAACTTGAGGCTAAATACTGAATCAATGGCCGGTTCATGGCCCGGATTAGTGTTTCTCAAATAAAATTAAAAAAACTATTAAATAAGAGAAAATTTTTTATATTTTTCTTCAGAAATTTATAAGAAAAGTTTTCTTTTAGAAATGGGCCAAATTGGGGTAAAATGGGACTCAATTAATTTATTGCGTTCTAACTCGCACTGTCCCATCTTGCCCCAACAAAAAAAGCCCGTAGTAAATCAATGGCGTCCACCCGGGGGGGGGGGCACATCAAAAAAATTTTGGTGGGTATGCTCCCCGGAATTTTGAGGTGGTGGGTCTTTGGGAGCTGATGGCGTACCGGTAAAAGCTGATAAAAGGGGTCTTTCGGAGCTGCGAACCGGGCTGTGAACAAGTAAAATGGGGTCTTGAGCTGCGAAAAGTCAAAATCAAGGGTCTTTCTTGGCTTTTTGGCTGAAAATCGCCTGAAAAAACAAGAAATATGAGGAATGAGCAATTTTTGGGTCTTTTAGAGCTGAAATTATCAAAATCAAGGGTCTTTCGGAGCTGTATTTTGGTCAAATATAGGGGATCTTTCGGAGCTGCGAAACCGGGGGGTCTTTCCGGGGGAGCATATCCGTATGGTCATTTGTGTTGGGTGCCCCCCCCCCCCCCGGGGGCGTCCAGTGGCGGCGCTACGGGGGGTGGCAAGAGGGGCATCCCCCAATATATTTCTTGCCCCTCCCCCAGTTTTTATTCACCCCCCAAATGACCCTAAATGTGTCACTCGCGTAACTTGCCTTGCTTAAAAAAAAAAACCCTTTTCCTTTTTTTTTTTTTGGTCACGCATGCGTACAGACCATTATGTGAGTGCCCCCCGGGAAAACTAGTGCCATGATACACCCGAACTTGGGATCTTCAAATTGCCTAAAAGATATGATGCAATCATGCAAGCATCTTTTCTGTGAACAAGAAATGGGCTAATCCCGTTTTCACCCCTAATTTTTACAGGGTCAATGAGAAAAATATTTGTTCTAGTAAATATGCTTTCTTTTGTAGGCCGATACCTATTTCAAAGTATATAATTAATTAATATCAGTGAGTGACTATTATAGACTTTTGCTTTCCAAATTGCGTTTAGTATTATTTTCATGGAAACACCGGACCGTGATCGATAATGTTGCCCTCTATAATAATAGTGAAATAGTCGAATAGAAAAGCATCGGTCTATTAACTATAGAGGGCTTCGTCAGTCGCTATTCTCGTTCAGGCAGGGTCTGGACGCCTGGTCGTTTTGATCAGGGTAGAGAAAATAATGTACCGTGAGTGGATTGAAGAAAAGAGTGAGAGAGTGAAATGGAGGACTGGACAAACCTCTATTGAGTGAAAAATTTCCACTCTAAAACGATTGAAAAACGTAATCTGTAGGCCCTATATTCTCAAAAGGGATTGCCTAAAGAAAATGTACTCATTCGACATTCCCTGCCGGACTTTCATGATGCAGTCATATGTCTACAGTAGAATTCATCTCGACCTTTGCAGGACTTAACCCCATTAAAAGCTATTAAACCAAGATAACACTCATTGAAACAGCTCAACTGATTAAATCGGATCTTCTCTGGCTGTGCACATGTGACTGTTTTCATGTGCGATATCGCAATAAAGTTTGTATTATAGCTTCAGTTGGGTAACCGATTATAAAGGAAACGAAAGGAAACAATGGTATGTGTGCTTTTGTTCACGAAATGAGACAATGGCGTGCTTTTTGTAAACCAGCATTCTTGAAAATGAGCAACATAATGATTGTTGACTTAACACGGTTTGGAAATAATTTCTTCATATTTTTGGTGTTATCTGTCGTTTACATATCCTTCCTAAAACACAAAGTACGACCCTCTCCAAACACCTAAATTAGCTAAAAATTTAGGACATGTTACAAAACTATATTGTCTAGAATTTTAGAAGAGTACTTTTAATATTGGCCGGTTATTTTTCACACAGCGACGTTAACTAGGCAATGTACTATTACCTATAACATTAACACCAAAGTACGAATATTTCCAAACATCTAAATTAGCTAAAAATTTAGGACATGTTAAAAAACTATATTTTCTAGAACTTTAGAAGAGTACTTTTAATATTGGCCGGTTATTTTTCACACAGCGACGTTAACTAGTCATATCCCCATACTTTTAACGTAGGGCTATTTGTAGAGGTCACGCGTCAATGGGAAAGAGCACTGTGTAGGCCTATTGTGTACAGTAACTGCAGTATGTTTTTTTCATTTCGAGTGTTTTCCACGGCCTTGAAAGTCGGTGGAAATTCACAGGTGGGCCCTGTAGGCCTACATCAGGTAAAGGCTTGTTGATCATCACGCAGGTGAATTGATAACTTTTGGCAATATAGGCCTACTAGTAAGGGGTCGGTCACCGTTACACAGTATTTTTGTTTGGCCAGCACATCAGACACACCAAATTGCATTCTCAATACGAGGACTAGGCTTAGGCCTATATCAAATTGATATTTTTCGCGATAGAATACAAATTTTATGACAAATTATTGATTTTTGACATTTAAACAGTCCTCGAAGTAAACTTTATAAATCTAATACATCGGGAAATAACTCAATGTTTGTTCTATATTTCTCCCTGATATTTCTCTCATTCACCTATAGGCCTAGAGCCTAGGGTGAAACAGTTTGTAGTGAACCAGCATATGGAATAATTTGTTTCTTCTAATTTCATGCTCTCCGTCATAGGATTATGAGCACTCTTTTATACACGAAAGAAGAATGGGCTGTTCCAGATAATAATCAATCCCCCCTATAGAGGGCATGAACTGCATGGAATTCCCCATACTCTTTTTGTATGTACTCTTGTCTGGAATTTCAGACTTTTTTCACCCAAACTCCTTCACAGTCATATAATCGAAACCTACAGAGGGCATCGGAATTCCAGGCTTTTTTCCCCAACGCGTCGGAATTCCAGACTTTTATTCCCCCAGCGCATCAGAATTCCATAGGCCTACTTTTTTTCAAAAAAATAATTTGCCCTCTATAGGGTTTTGGTGGAATGTGCCGGGAATTCCATATTTTTTGCGGAGATTTTGTCTGGAATTCCAGATATTTTTTCCAAAACAAATTTGAATTCCAGATTTTTTCAAAAAACCCCATTTGCCCTCTATAAGGGGGGTCTTTATTATCTGGAATAGCCCAATGCAACCGATGATATGTAGGCCTACTTATAAAAATGATTTGGCTTGGGCAAGAATTGAATTGAATTGGAATTGAAATAGGCCTAATTGTGAGCAATGAAGAAATGAATTGGATTGGAATTGAAATCATTTTGAGCAGGCCCTATAATTCAATGCATTGAAATTTGAATTTGAATTGAAATGAATTTTGGGGATTTTTATTTCAATGCATTGGAATTGAATTGGAATAAAAATGATTTAGCTTGGACATGAATACATGTATTGAATTGATTGGAATTGAAATAATTGCGGGAATGAAGGAATGAAATGGAATTTGAAATCATTTTGAGCAGGCCCTATGTTAATTCAATGCATTGAAATTTGAATTTGAATTGAAATGAATTTTGGAGATTTTCATTTCAATGCATTGGAATTGAATTGGAATAAAAATTATTTAGCTTGGACATATGTATTGAATTGATTGAATTGAAACAATTGCGACAATGAAGGAATGAATTGGAATTGGAAATCATTTTGAGCAGGCCCTGTGTTAATTCAATGCATAGGGCCTACCGGTATTGAAAATTGAATTTGAATTGAAATGAAATTTTGGGATTTTCATTTCAATGCATTGGAATTGGAATAAAATGATTTAGCTTGGACATTGATTGAATTGGATTGGAATTGCCGGGTGGAATTAAAATAATTGTGAGCAATGGAGAAATGAATTGCACTGGAATTGAAATCATGTTTAATTCAATGTATTGAAATTTGAATTTGAATTTTAATGAATTTTGGGTTTTTCACTTCAATGCATTGGAATTGAATTGATAAAATGATTTGACTTGGGCATGAATTGAATTGGATTTGAATTAAAATCATTGTGGGATATGGAGCATTGGATTTGATTTGAAATCAATTTTCTGGAGTGAAATATAATTCATTCAAAATTACTTCATTGATCATGTTTATATTCTGGATATCAAGCAGCAGTTTAGGTTTTTTTTCGTAAAAAAAAAAAATATAATTCACCATCGGTAATCTGTTCTATAATTGTGTAAATCTTTTCAATTTATTCTGTGTATAGAAACTCGTTGAACTGAACCAAATTAAATCGTGATTATTGGCTGTTTTGAGTGCCATTTTGCCCTTTTGCACTGTTTTGTTGTTGACCTGTCATCCATATAAGGCAACTGCGTCGTGACGTCACGTGTACGCGGACATCATGATCAAACAGAGGTCAGGCTAACCAAGGTCATACGGAGATGTTCTTGTAAAACCATCACCAAAATATCGCCGTAAAAATCATTTCAGTGGATATTTTATGATAAATTCAAGCCTTGAATCAAATAAGGTACCCTTATGCATCATGTAGGTGTGATAATTTGACAAAATGGAGTTAATTTTGGATATAATTCGCGACTGGAAAGGTAGGTATAATTATATCAGTGCTGCCAGTGGATCGTGAGTACACAATGTAAAGGCTTACTCTGTGTTTTCAGTATTGTTGTGTACATCAGGTATGCAGTTAGTTCATGAGTTGTACATTTGTATGGTATGCATACATGTGTACAGTCTAGAGTACGAGTGCGTTGAAAAATACAAGTGTAAAAAATAAAACTACTACTATCTAATAAAGGATAGAGCTATCATTTCTTTTATTTATTTATTTGTTTATTTTTTTCTAAAAATGGGAAATACTACATCTTATACTAATATGCAGTAAACCTATATCTGGTTCCATACAGCAATACGCAGTATTGCTGTCTGGTAAGCAGGTACAATTGAGACGTCGTGAATTGAGACGCCGGAGCCGGTCAAACACAGAGGACTAGCCTACATCCCGTATCCTACTATCACTCAAACAAGCAAATCTCTTCACGAATTCACTCACCTTGCGATCCTACATCATCAGTTGAAACAAACATCTAAGTTTCCAAAAACAACTTTGTCATTCCTCAAAACTACAAGTAACTTCATTAATAAAAAATTGAAATCATACTATTACCCGTTATTGAAAATTTTGTTCGATTTATGTGAACCAAAAGAACGCATACGAGTCGAGTTCAGTTTACCAAAATGGTAGCTCCTGCCTCCTGGTCACCTCAGATATGACGTCAGTATCAAGCTGCTTATTAAACGGTGGATCGGATTGGTTGAAATCAACGCCACGTTTTTGACCTTACAGGGGTCAGAGATATGCATATTCATGTATGAAAACAGCGATGCGGATATAGTATCATCACCGGAACTGAATTTTTGCGACATTTTCGATGTTTGTACCGGGGAATTTCAGACACGGAGACTCCGCGGAGATTTCGAAAAATTCGTCCAAAGGTAACCAAAGGGTTGGGGATCGCATTTTTAACTATCACTAAATGTTTCGGAATTGAGGTCGGCTAAAAAGTAGACAGTTTCGGGGACTGTAATTGGTGTAGATGTCACATTTTGAACAGTGAGCGATAAGTGACCAATTTGATGCTCAGCGCAAGTGACTATCTTTACACAGGGTACAGTAAACCTTTGACGAGCGCGTATTGTAAGGATTCATCGCGTATTTACTGCGTTGGCCGTTGCACGCACTTGTCTATGATTGGCTGCTGAGGCGATCTGTTGTTGCCGAGTGGAAATTTATGAATGAACTGTGCGGCGTACGCGTTGTTAGCGCCGAATTTGCAACATCACGGTAGTCGCGCTCGTCAAAGCCTAAGGTTTGCTGCATTTTAGTATAATTTGTACATGGATCGATATGGGTTCCTACACTAGTCAACCAACAATGCCCCAAAACAGAGTATTGAAAACCAAAGTTTATTACTTCCGTGGTCCGAACTGTGCGCCAAGCGTAGACACAGAAGAAATAAACAATCACGCTGATTGGCTGATCAACGGACTTGACAACAAGCCGGTTGACCCATCATTGGTCGTCGGCGCGGCGCGTAGTAGGCGACCTTGTCACTTCTACGATCGCAATTCACCAGCGCTGCACCGGACCACGGAAGTAATAAAAATTAACTTCAGTACACCATGTTCATATTTGCTCGAGAACTCTAGCTTCGAATTTGCACACGATAGTTACGCATTCGATGCAATGCTAGAGTACTTTACTATGGTTTTTCGGTCGGACAGCGGTTCAATTTTTTACACCGGAGGTTATTTATTCTGTTTTATGTTGAAATTTGAATGAAAGAATATTTCGATGAGTCAACTGTATCTTTTGAGCAAGATTTGCATATTTTGGACAGTCTAAAATTTTGCTGAAGTGTAATTTTGGCAACATTTTTGATGCAATCGCCTGTCGTGATCGGCTGTGTTTACTTCTGACCTTCCATTGCTTTACACGGTGTCATGCTTCAGTGAATCCGACTAGATTTTGAATGCAAAGGTCTCTAGCCTAGAATGTGAAGCTATCGGTGAGCAAATTCTTGGCTAGAGTTCTCGAGCAAGTTCATATGGGCCATGAGTTGGTTTGTTTACATTGCAGTAATTCCCTCAGAATAGTCAATACAGATTCCAAACAGATAAAACTTACCTCAAATCAGTGTCAGTTGCCAAATTGACATGACATTGAATTTTATTTGCTCAATTTCATACCAAAATCTGAGGGCCGATGACCGGACCGATGACACACATTCGATGGGTGTAGGACATTACAATTTGTTCGAAAATTTCTAACTTTCGTATGAACAACCCCCGAACAACCGATAGCTTGTGATATGAAAGTTAGAACGTGGAAGGATTTGCGCTCATGTAACGTACCTTGTTTGGTACATGTACACGGTTGGCATGCATGCAGGTCCCAATATCATGCATATAAATAAAAACTTCTTCCTCAAGTTATTTATTGTCTCAAAAATATGAGGATATTATTCTTGACATATTAGTGACACCATGTGCTTTATTCCTTCATCAATTCATCATGACTTTACTCACAAAAAACGTCATTTTGTGCCAATTTTTCTCGAGTGATCGCCAGACATCGCACAGTCCCCATTGTAAATAGGTGATCAACGGAAGGGTATCACTAAGGCCCGGCAAAAAACATGATCTCGCTTTTCACGCCGCGATTCTCGCTATTAACCAACTATCTCGCTTTTTAAAAAGTTTCCAAGCAGTGCACTATAAAAATGTTGCTTTATGCCATAAAAGTTTGCCGAATTCCATTAAAATGCAGTTCCAACTTCGCCAAAGTGCAGAATTCAACAGCATTGCAAGCACAAGGTCGAGTGTAAAAGACATGCTTTACTCAATAAAAACTGACAATTCATTTCAAATGAGTTCAAGTTTAGGCCAAATATATTTATTGAATTACTGGAATATTTTGACTATATAACATAATTCAAGATCAAATTTTTGTCACTTTTTCTTCGACACCGGCCGGCCGTCGGCAGGTTTGTTTATTTCCATCTGACATTGTTCTGAACTATGAACTACAGGGTGGGCCATTAAAAAGTTCACACTTTTTTGATGGCTCATTTCTCAAAAGTGCAAACACATATTGAAATAAGTTGAACATATTTGTAAACCTCTACATGTATGTCTGGACTGTCATTGCTGAAAAGGGCATTAACATCCATGGTCTAATTACAAAATGGCGGCCATTTGGAGCAAGGGGGTCAAATACCACTTTGCACACACGTAAGTCAAATGGAGCGGATGATCACGCGATATATGGTGGTCGCTGGTTCACACCACAGTGGATTAGGAACAAAGGAAGAAAAATAACAGTACGCATGAAAGTTCTGTCAATATTTCTCTTGTAAATTAACCATATTTAAATAAATATTTCTTTTTCAAACAGAATATGTAGCCTTCCAGCTGAACAGAATATGTAACAGTAGCTTTAAATAATCTGCGCAGTTAACGTTTGTTTGCAGTCGCATTCTAGATAATGTGCATAATTTTATACCCAGTCTTCATGATGGTTATTGCACTATAACATAAATCTTATATAGAGATATAACGAGATAAATTTATAAATAGGTGTCAGGAATGTCTCTCCTTCTCTTCGAAATTATTTCTTCATATAGACACATGTAAACCGTAGCAGTGCTTCAATGGAAACGAAGTTATTTGTCTCAAATTGTCATGAAATTAAAAATATTGCACTAGAAAAGTAAGAATACAAGTAAAATCATATTTGACTCTGATAAAAATAGTTCTGTTCTTCATTACTGCTTATCATGGTTCCATAAAGTCACGTATTTATGCATGCCACAGTGAAAATGCTTCTGTCTTTAAAGTGTTCTTATCGTCCTTCAACGTGGCCTCCTTGCTCGCGAATACAAATCATCGCACGATCGTACATATGGTGAACTGCTTTTGAAGTAACCCTGGTGCGTCGGATCCTTGTGAACGCATCTGTAATACGTCTCCTCAGCTCCCGCAAATTCCTTGGCGGACCTTCGCATACACAGACGCCTTGACATCACCCCACAGCCAGAAGTCCAAAGGTGTCAGATCAGGACTCCTCGGAGGACCACTCCACATGATGTCCAAGGCCGACAACACGATGCGGAAACAACTCCTGCAATCTGTCTCTAACAGCGATAAGACCCATGCCCTGCGGATGGCCCTGTTCGCTTGCTGTCCAAATATTTGGACCAGTTGAGGCTCTAGTTGATCATTGATTATGTCAAGGTAAACGTTCCATTTATGTTCTGGTCAACGAATATCGGTCCTATCAACCGGTTGTTTCCTGTGACGGCTGCGAGAACACAAACTTTGCGTTTGTCATGTGGAACGTTAAAAGCAAAGTCTCTCGGATGATTGCCTTTCGGTGCATACATCCATACGTTTTGAGAAGAGACAGACCGTCCATTTGAAAGTTTGCCTCGTCAACAACAACAGCGGTATCAAGAAAGCGACATGCTCTGTTAACTAACCAGTTACAAAACTGAAGTCGCCGATTTGGATCTCCTGGTTGCAGTCCATGACGCTTAAGGATCTTGTAAGGGTGCCATTCGATATCATGAGTGATGATTCGCCTGAACGTTGTCCTTGGAATATAGGGACAATTGTTCCGTCGAGTACTCAATCTTGGGTTAGCTTGCAAATCCCTTCTAACATCGGCAATGTGATTGGCTGATCTTCCTGTTCGTGGTCTCCCACTGTTAGATTTGTTCCGATTGAGAACAGTTCCATGTAAGTGAAACTTTTGTTTAATATTATAGATGTGTCGGCGACTAGGAAGTCTGGTATTCGGAAACTGGTTCGCCATGCATTCAGGACAGAGCGCACCTTTCCGGTTCTTGAAATTTCCTCCTCGATGAAAATTGTTCCTCCTTTGTAAACTGCCGCATTTTGAACAGCAAGAATCACCTCAAAGTACTTACACGGGTATCTCTAACATGAATGACAAGAACGCACGCAAGGCATTTTAAATTTGAAGTTCCTCCAAAACTAGTGTATTTGTTATGTAAATGAGCATGTCCAATCAGCCTTTTGTGTCAATTTCACAGGTGAATGATTTTCAAAAAGTAAACAACTCACGCATGAGTCCGATGACCCCGGCAATGACACTCAAGTAAATGCATTATAGAGTCATCAAACTTTTTTAAAACTTGCTTAAGCCTAAAAACTTAATATGCATGATCATTGTCTATAGTCTTACGTGTGTGCAAAATGGTTTTTGACTTCTCTGCTTTAAATGGTCGCCATTTTGTTATTAGACCATGGATGTTAATGCCCTTTTCAGCAATGACAGTCCAGACATAGAGGTTTACAAATATGTTCAACTTATTTCAATATGTGTTTTCATTTCTGAGAAATAAGCCATCGAAAAAGTGTGAACCTTTTAATGGCCCACCCTGTATAGAGGGCAGCAAATTTTTGGATTTTTTTATTTTTTTTCGCATTTTCGGGCGTTTTGAAAGCTTCTTGTGCCATTTTTGGGGGGAAAATCTCGCTTTTCTCGCTTTTCAAAACTTTGGATCTCGTTTTTTACTTCAAAAAATTGCGTTTTTTGCCGGGGCCTAGGTATCACCATCAGTTTGCAATGACAAGTCAACCTTTGCAAATCGGGAGATGGATTGATTTGCCCAGCACTGGATTTTCTCAAATCTTTAATCACCGATGCAGTTGGCAGTTGTCAAAACATCTTTGATCAAGCAAGGTTGCAGAATTAAACGGACTCATAATATGGTCGGAATTTGTACTTCAGCGCCTGTGTTTCCGGTTAAAAGTAAGGAAACACTTCAGCTAAGATACATAAATGTTAGCCAAGCTAAATTGAAGCCAAACTGGACAATCTAAAAAATTGTTTTGCTGCGATGACTGACCGTGTTAATGTTATACTAGCAATCTCTATCTTCTATTCACACATTAACTATCGTGTCGTCGTGGATAGTAGATAGATTTCTCGATCAAATTACAATGTATGTAAAAAAGGCGAAATCAAATTTGTCATCAAACTCGGGCCTTGTCTTTTGAGGCGAGTGAGAGTGATCACTCGCCATCACTTGCCTAATGAAGCTGAGGAGAGCTTGTTATCACTCGCCTACATTTGGTGTTACGTGTACTATAAGTGATTAAAATCGCTCGCCTAGACACTACAGCTCACCTGACAAGTTTTGAGGAGAGTGATTTGTCACTCGCCAGCAATTTTCAAAAGACAAGGCCTGCTGGAAACTACACAGCGTTCGAAATAGGGCCGGTCAGCCGGCCATTGCCCTGTAACTTTTTGACCAGGCCGGTAACTTTCCTGACTAGCAGTCAAGTTGCCGGCCCGGCTGGCCGGTAACTTTTAAAAGCTTTTTTTTTAACTTTTAAAAGTTTTAGTTTTAAACATGATTCATGAATAATGCATCATCTATATGGTCTATCTGTCATTATTTGTTGAATTACTTACGAAGCACGGTATAAAATAAATTTAATAGTTTAAATCCCGATCTTGCCAGAAACATTTCAGCGGTCAAACCACCACTTCGACCAGCCTAAGTTTTATTCTGTGCATTATATTAGTACAAACATATTTTGTCATACTTATTTGTGACGAGATGCCGTTTTAAACAGCATGAGTCGGACTCTAGAGTCTCTGACATCAGTAATGTGGACCATGATCCAATTATGTAAGAAGTTTACGGTGGAGGGGCGTACTCGAATTACGTTTTGGTAGGGTGTGCCGCTGGAACTCTGAAACCCCTACCCGTTTTTGACTACCATCTTATTTCTCAAATCGAGACCCATGTTTGATTTTTTACCTAAAAAATCAAATCAAATCAAGACCCTGCATGTTTAAGGATTTTTTTTTCTCAAATCGAGACCCATGTTTAGGTATTTGTTGCAGTTGCCACTTTAGTTTGGACTCCAAAACTTACAACTGGGGTAAAACTACCCGTAGTAACCTACACGTCCCTAAGGTACCTATTCAGAATTATTATTATAATTATACAGTTCATTTTAAATATGCATGACAAATAATTCCTTGGTTTAAAACGTCACTATTTAACTTGTTGTTACTTGTAATTGGCGGAAATAATTTGATATGTGTCCCAGCTTATAATTTCCGTTTCAAAGCTAAGCTCTAAAAAGTTTTGGCCGGTAACTTTTCACCCGGGCCTGCAACTTTTCAGAGTTACAGGCCGGACTGGCCTGTAACCTTTTGAGGCATATTTCGAACACTGAAACTAGAATATTTATATCCCTAACCACTCGGGTATAAGCCCACCCCCCAAGATGGGCAATTTCAGTGCTTCAAAAATGGGGATGGGCTTATAAAAACGGAGGAGGGGCTAGTAGTTGAATTTAAAAATAAGAAAAATCTTCCCCATTTGTTTTATGGCCAATGTATCAGTAATTTCTATCATCTTTTTAATTTTTTTAAAATTTTAAGTATGGAATGTTAATTTTTAACTGATATTTTTTAAATATTTGTTCTTAAATGTGAAAGAAAAGCATTGATAAGATTTAAAAACTTAGCCAAAATGACTACTGGGCTTATAGGTGACCCCAAGCCGTTGACCTCCGTTGACAACAAATCTGATTCAGAAGTCAAATTTGTAGTTTTCTGTGGTTTGTCCCTTTTCAAATCGGCCAAAATACTACCATTTCTATAACTTCTCGACATAGGGCCTCCAGCTAACAACAAAAATAAAGACTCTCCTCGACATGTTTATGTGTTCAGCTTCACATAAAATGCAATTTTCGCCAAGTATTTTAATAACCTTTATTTTGCCGAAATCGGCCCAGAAATATGCTCGATTGGAGGTAAAAACAGAATGGTCAGCTCTGCTACTTGTACATAGTCTCCAATTAGTCGCTCTGCTACACGATCTATTGTGGGTTACACGTAGACAAAAGAATGATGACAGTTTACAACACAAAAGAATCTAACATCGAATTTTAAGCAGGTTTAATCTTCCCAATTGGGCACCTGTTTGGTGCATGTGGGGACCCAAAAATGGCCAACCAAATCCTGACCATGACTTGGCTCGTTGGATTCGTCTATTGCCCAAGTTATGTTTGAATTAATTATGACTTTAAAAGTTATCATAGGTTAGGCCTACATATAACAATAACTTGTTCAGCAATCAGCATATCAACATGGTCAACAAGGTAATTATTACCGGGGGTATCACCAATGAGGTCATATCAGTGGACTACTGAGCATAGCATGGTGTTTGGTTGCCTGTGAGTGCATAAATTGATATGTTGATAACAGATCTAACAATGTTGTAGAATCAAAATCTTCATTTTCATAGACTTATGATTGAAGTCAAAGTAATTATCTATCCTATCCCGTATCGTTTTATGGATAAAAATGTTATTGATGATACATGTATTATTGCTATCTTAAACATCAGTTTTGTCTTTTCAACAGGAAAAATCAGATGGAAAATAAAGTTTTTAGGGGCTAGCTAAAAATGTATAATATGGGCACATTGAACAATGTATCCCATATTTTGACGTGCACTTAAAGCATGGGTAAAAAGCAGAAAAGACAAAAGGACAGAACAATTTGGAGAACCGGGTAATGAATTGAAGAGTTGACAGGATACAGGAGTTATAGGAATTAATGCTTTTTGCTGTTCCGGTGTGCATGTTCTCATCATTGATGGTTTGGTGAACTGTTGTGTAACATGGATGTAAGCGTGATCCTAAAAATGCCTTTCACGGTGACCCAAACTAATTACGGCCATGTGTCCTGAACTCGCCACCATTAGTGTTACCGTACATCACAAATATTATGAATTTTACCCCAATCGAAGTTTCTAATTAGATGATCTCCACAATTACAATGTATCAACCCTAAACTAGCAAAAGTATACATTTTTGGAAAGCTGAAGGCATAAGCAATTCAAATATACACATTTCAACTCATTATACAGGGTGACCGTCAAGTTATACAGGGTGGAATAAAAAAGATTCAGATAAAAAATGGGTTACTTAATGCATTGCTTATTACCAACTTGCAGTAATAAACTGGAAGTAAACAACATTCATTTGGTTAGAGGATAAGGGGAGCCCAATTACTTTGGAAGAAACCAAAATCACAGCTGTTTGGTAATCTCGGAATACAGGGTGTCCCAAAGTATGTTCGAATTTTTTACAATTTACAGTATTTTGAACTGAAACATTTTGCCCCTAACCCAAACAGAAAAAAGTAAGTCCATATTTAGATTCCTTGTCAAATTCCATTTCAGAAAATCTATACTTTGACTATGGTAGGATAAGCAATTAAAATTTTACAGTAACTTAAAATTTGATTTTGAAGACATCCGCATTACTACTTACTACAGTGTTTAATATGAAAACGGGGAGTTTTGTATGGAAAAGTTTGTATTTTCTAGACTAAACCAATCATAAATGATTAAAAAGAATTAGTAGAATTGTTTAGCTGTAAGGTCATGGGTCTTTTAGATGCTAAATAGAGTCAAAATCCAATTTACAGCTTTTACAGAAGCAGATTATGCACAAAAAATATCAATCCCATAGAGTTTATGTGTACCACATCCCCCACCTCCACAAGTACATCCCCCACCTCCGCCACCCTGCCCAAGTGCCCATTCTGAATTCTATGAAGCACAGAGCCCCCCTCGGTATTAAAAAGGCTAACGGAATTCTTTTTACAGGGTTGAAAGTGCATTTTCTTTAGCAATAAAATGAGATTACAAGCATGACAATAACTTTTAAGCGG
Source organism: Amphiura filiformis (assembly GCF_039555335.1). Lineage (NCBI taxonomy): Eukaryota > Metazoa > Echinodermata > Ophiuroidea > Amphilepidida > Amphiuridae > Amphiura > Amphiura filiformis. Next base: position 32,753,061 of record NC_092644.1, on the reverse strand, counting down.
GCGTAAACGACGCACAGCCACGTAGAGCCTAATGATATTACGGGTGAACGACCGTAGACACGCTATGAGAGGTGGACGTAATAAATAGGCCTACGGGAAAAAGATGTGTGTACGGTTTATGGTATATGGGATGGGATAACGGGATTAGGCCTCCTAAATATCGTAAGGATACGGGATGAAGGAAGGAAGAAAAATAATAAAGAAAGAAGAAAAAGAAAGAAAGAGTGAGCAAGCTAAAAAGGAAATATGGGGTAACAGGGTTATGGTTTAGGGTAGGCAAGGCCTACATGTATTTAGAACATGTACAGTATTTAGGTAATAGCAATTCGGCGTGGTATGAAACGCCATTTAGGCCCTACACTGTTGGTAACCCACGCTTAAGAAAGGGTGGGTTTGAAGGGTCCACAAAATGCTTAAAAGGGTGGGTATGAAAAATTTCTGGTTAATATGTGTGTCCAAATATAAAGCGTGGTCACTGATAAAAAGGGTGGGTTTTGAGATCAACAATTGCAATCTCAAAGCTTACTGTAATTCCCAATTGAATGACACTAAATGAAAGCTTGAAACACAAAAAAAGTATTGAAATCCCATTCTGTTTGGTCATCTAAAACTTATGTAATTCTCTTTGGATGCAAATCTGCACCTCCTGGAACACCATAACCACTTATCTACATGTATGATCAGTAACCACGCTTAGAAAGGGCGGGTTTCGGAGTTTTGGTATAAAGGGTATAAAATAAAAAGGGTGGGTTTGAAATAAAAAGGGTGGGTTTGTAACACCACTGCCAACTGTGCGCTAGGCCTATAAATAGTCTCTATCATCATGTAATCTGTTCAGCGATTCTTTCGGTTTTAGTAATCGCTCCCGTTAACTCAACTAGCGGAGGCCCGCGCGGAGCGCGGGCATTCCGCTAGTTGTATGGTTATTTCAGATCCAAAACTATAATCATTGATAGGTTACATTTACCTGTACTTTCCTATTAATATTTAGCTTGGGAAAAACTTTATTTTTTTAAAAACCATGTCAGACAGAAATATTTGTTTGTTTGAGAATTTCGAAAGATGCAATGACAAATTCAATGTTTGTTTTGTTTCATATTGAAAGACAACTTGGTTGACTCGTACATGAGGTTATCATCAAAAAATGAATAAGACAAAGTGTACATCTCAAAGCACTGAAATTCTGTCCGCCATGGTGGAAATTTAGTATGGTGGAGAACAAAGGATGGTAGAAAAGAAAGATGCAATTTTTAAAACTAATTTCTTTTCAATTTGGTTTGGGAAGATGTTATGACACTACAAATGAAACTGGTTTTATTAAAATGTATGTAAACATTTCTAATATTTACCTCCTTGGTGACTAATTTTTGAAGCAGTGTCAATAAACAAGCTACTACAGAAATATGTTTTGAATTGATGAATATTTGCATTTCAAGAAAGTCTTCATGTTTTATTAATTCCACAGGTTTTAATCAGGGAACCAATTTCTTTAAGATGACGAACAAGTGCAATGTAGGTGAATTTACGCTACTCTGGCCAAGAACTTCTATTTAGTGGATGGCATGAGAATATTTTTACCAAGAAACAGGAAAAACTCTTGAAAGTATTTTATAAGAGCTCTACTGAAGTGAAGAAGAAAAAAACTGACTGTTACGTAGTGCATCATTGGTAGGTGCCGAGGGAAGAGCAATCGCTGGTCGGACCAAAGAGGAAAGGAAAGAACGCAGTGTGTCCAAGCTCTGTTAGCAGATGCTTGGCGTGTTGACAAGAAGAAAGAACTTGACATTTCTCCAACATGTGTTGGTGTGACAGATTAATGGCAAGTGTGGCCATCTTAGTGGCTACCTTGGCCACCATGTCATCATCATCTACAGGTTAGTATCCTCTTTTTATTACCGTACTGACGCGAGTATAGTCCCACCCCGTTTTTGGGTGAACATTTTTCAAAATTGGGGGGTGGGACTATACTCGAATTTCAAAAAAAAAATTTTTTTTTTTTTTAAGTTTTTTATTTTTTCTTTGTAGTGTCCCTGTATCTAGACCTAAATTCTAGGTTCATTCATTGTTGACCTAAAAAAAAAAAAAATTTCAAGATGTTTTGTATTTTTAATATGAAAATTGATAATTTGTATTCATGTCATACTCTATTAATGATTTCAAAATGCATTGATATCATTAATAGAGTATGACAAGAATACAAATTATCAATTTTCATATTAAAAATACAAAACATCTTGAATTTTTTTTTTTTTAGGTCAACCATGAATGATCCTAGCATTTAGGTCTCAGGTCCTGGGACACCCAAAGTCGAAATTTGCCTGACACTGGGTCCTGGTAGTAAAGCTCTTATTTTCACCCTTCATGAAAGAGATTGCTTGGCCATGCTTGTAAGGGCTCTTTATGGAATTCACTTACACAGGAAGGTGTGCGCCATCCTGCAGCTTTCCTGTGCTAGCCTTATTTTGTTAAAATCCTGTGTGATTATAACACTGCAATTAGCCACTTAAATTAGGAGCGCGCTTTCCTGGGTTGTGCGATGAGCCGTAGTCGGAGTAAATCTTCCCATTCGCCATGGACCACTTCAAAAGGCAGGGTGTATCACTGATGCATATAATCCATCCGTTTTATGACCGAGCTTTCCTGAGGCGCGCGCTTAGCGAGGGGAATCCTGCCTTCTTTCTGTGTGAAAACATGGTATGGTATTTCGATATGAGCCCTAAGGGATTGAACATGCTGCCAGTTTGTATTTACCCAACACTGCTGAGTCTAGTTACGTCGTTGAGTCATACAAGACAAAAATATTTTAAATGTGGGTCTACTAATTATAACATTTGACTGAGTCATTGTGTAACACAGTGCCAGGGAAATTGCTGTTGAAATCTTTGTGTAATTAATACGTATTAGCATAAAATTATTCAGTATCAGGGGGCCAGAATAGAGACCTTAGAATTTCCTTCAGGGGTCTGTGGCCAAATGATTATATGCCATTTATGGCATATATGGCATGCCATATAATATATGGCAGGCCATATATTTATATTATATGACATATATTATGGCATATACATTTGGCCACAGACCCCAGAAGGAAATTCTAGGGTCTGTGTTTGCAAAGTGATCAATGTGCTTGTACAATGTATGCATGTAATGTAGTTTATAATATCCCATTGTGACATCCAAACAACCGATCGCCGAGACCACACAAGGGCGGAGTTAAGGAGAGGTGCACCCATCGCCCCCCTAAATTTGTGTGGGCGCCGAGTCGCGGTGGCTCGGTGCCCCTCCTATTAAAAATTCCCCGGGAAAATTCCTGGATCCGCCCCTGCCACATGTCACTCACATGTTAATCAACTTGAGTTGTTATATGATCACATCGCATATATAAATTTGTATAATTGCATAAAAACTTTCCACTGTCAGTGAGGATGGACAAACATCACAAACTACATGTAAGTAGTTTAATCTGCACTCATGTGCTTGTCTGCACTTATTTCAACTTCACACCTTAAACTTGGCTGACATCCAATTCGAGTGCTTTGCTGAAGAGGTTTAGATCTAGGAAAAAATGAGGCCAGGTCGAGGTTGGGGTAATGGCATGTAAGTGGGACAAGCATTTTATTATGTTTGTCTCTAGAGAAACAATTGCGAGGCGGCGTTGAGCGCGCAACGAACGGTGGAGTTGGTATTGGTATCAAACTGTGCACGGGGCTGGCTACATGTTTGTCCAGTTTCTACTCGATTCTAAGAGGGATAAATTAGGGTGCTGCACGTACATGTAATGTAAAGTCTGTACAGTTCATCTACATAAAACATAATTTATAATTTGATATTTAAAGTCATTTTCAGAGAACACACAGCCAAAAGTGGAGGGGGGGGGGGGCATGGTGGCCTAGCGATATGGACTAGACTCATAATTGGTGTGTTGCGCAGGCATGAGAATTTTCCTTTCTTAAAAGGAATTCCTTTTTTTTGCCCTTTTTCCATGTTTTTATTTCTTTTTAGCTTGTTTTGAGCATTTTTGCCATATTTTATGCACTTTTCCCTTTTTTCAGACTTTTTTTCATTGAAATGAAATTCCCATGACTTGTTGCAGGTTCGAGCCCCAGTGGCACCATCATGTTGTGCCCTTAGACATGATCCTAGCATCCCTTTTGACATTTTTCAATAGTATCCATCCACAGAAAATGCTTTTTCCCAAAATATCTGTGATTCCAATTTTGTGTTTGCGAGTTATGATCATGTGTCTTATACTGCTCCATAGGCCACTGTATTGTAATTTTGTTCTGGTGTACCAAAAATTTGACAATATTTTTGTTAAACAAATTAATCTGCAAGAATTGTTTTTATACAAAACATTATTAAACTCAGGAACTAAAATGCAAATTTTTATGAAGTTAAATTTTTAACTTCACATACATGTAAATATAATATCACTAAAGTACATTTAATGTGAATTGAACCAGAACAAAGAACTAGGGCCGGATTTACAAGTGGGCTAGATATGCCCAGGTCCAGGGCCCCCAGATTTTGGGGCCCCAAAATGAACATATTCTCTTCTCTTATATTGAAATGCTTGGTTATAATTTGCCAAAAACTATGTTGTATTTAATCCCAGCATGGGTCCATAAGCAGACCCCTGGACCCCATGCCAAAAGGTTCACCCTGCACAGTATCATCTTGCTCTATGGTGGGACAGAGGCCCTCTAAATTTTGGCCTGGCCCAGGGCCCCCAAAACTAAATCCAGCCCTGCAAAGGATTCAAACAGACGCTGTAAAAAATAAAAGCTGTTAAGTTGTACCATTTTCTCCCACAACAAGCTACATTGTAGCATTGGTGGTATGCTACCATTTAACAATTGTATGCTTAATAAATTATAAATGAAACATTTTCATAAATCATACATTGACACTAAATGATGGTACTTTTAGCCTTAGGCACTCTACTAAAATTGATATTTGTCTATAAATCACAATTTCCACTTACTATAATGACATTGCAAGTGCATGTACAATGTACATATATGTAGTGTAATACATTGCAATGGCTACTCCAGGTGTTAGGTACATGTAGAGACTCATCTACCTGTATTTTGGGCAATCTGGAAAGTAGACTGATGGAAAAACCTTCAACCCCGTCTTATGGACAGGCAAGGCACTTTTTGGCATGCAATTAGAAAAATAAACAATCTGTCCAAATAATCCTTTAAAAAGTCTAAATTTGGGCACTAAAAACCTCTCTGTATTGAAGGGCTGTGCAATAATTATGAGCCTGGGGGAGGGTAAAATTGGGGGAGGGCAAGACATTTTTGCCGAGCCGAAAGGGAGGGGCAAGCAATAATTTTTGGTGAGCCGAGGGGGGGGGGCAAGCAATTTTGGCACACATTCATGGGGCGCCTTTTTAATAAAAACGCTCTAAAAAGGCTTGGGAAAACAGTACGGAAACGCTTTAATATGCAAATTTTCCTGCTCGCTGCGCTCGTAGCATATCTAAACCATTTAAGGTTTGCAAATTGGGATCCCAAAAATTTGGCACAGTTACAAAATGTAATGTGTACCTGCCCCATACATGTGCATTGTAATATACATTGTAATATTCTGAACATTATTAAAAATTAACTGAATTTTTTGTTGTGTTTTTCTTACGCAGGGTCCACTGTTCAGGAATGCAGCATTCATGATGCGTTCATGTCGCCAAACATAGAAGTATTTTACGAAGAAGACATTGCCATCTCAGGGTGTCAAAGTAGTCAAACTGTTGCTACCTCCAAAGAAGTACATGTTATTAACTTACTCTCTGCTCCCACATCGGTACAACCGGGACAGAGAGTCAATGTCACATTAAATGTGCAACAAGTCAGAACTGTCAGTCAGATCAGCGGTGCGTTGATTGTGTTTGTATTAAATTCCGCGATGCCGGTCACGTGGGTACTGTCGATGGATCGACATAGATTGCCGATTTTCAATTATAGAGTTGAGGTGAGTACTACTACTACCAAGCCTCAAAATAAGCAGCTCCTGGTCCTGTGATTATCTAGTGAACCAGGGGCCATTTTTAAAGAGCTTAGAGTCATTTAAATTTCAATTGTACACAAATGTAGTGTACAAAATGCTCTACAATTTTAAAATGTAGAGCCTGGTTCATATGATTTTGGTGTGGATCAGGAGCCAAAATGTTATGACCAATAGGTAAATGGCTCCTGGGTGCCTGCTTGAAACTTGGCTACTACATAGTAAGATTGTGTGCATTTGACATGTAATGCAATGTAATGTCTTGTTTTCTGTCCCATCTTTTATTTTGGAAAGTTAAGAAATTAACCTTCTTAAAATTCCTCTGTTACCAGGGGTCCATTTCATTAAACGTTACAAAGCTTTGTAAGTCTCAAAATCGAGGCCTTTTTCTGTAGCCTCTGTGAAATTTGAGGCCTGTCTGTATACCAAAGCGAACATAACAGTGTGGAAGGTGATTTACTATGTGACACGATCAAGAGAAATGAGTCGGATGTCGCACATATTGATTTTGAGATATTGGCAATGAAAGTGTTTTTAAACAAAAGAATTTAAAAATTCTTTTGTTTTATACTGTTTTCTGCGATTGATAAATTGATGTAACTTCGCAAAGAAAAGTCGTATCAACATGGGGTTTTCAGTTTCTGAAAGCTCTAAATGTCTTCTTAAGAAACATATGTAAAACTCATTTTCGACCAGCGTTGACATGTGACTCATTCCCCTTGATCATGTCACATATGTTGAAATCGTTTTTGAGTGCCAGATTTGCCCCAACTTCAAAAATTGGTGCATGAGAAAAACTGGACATACATAATTATGTATTCATATTTTCAGGATGTCATCAAACAGGTAAGTCAGCAAAGTAACAGTGAGAAAAAAATCTGGTGGCGGATGACAGTGGTGTACATGTAGCGTCATAGGGGCACATGGGAGCATTGTGCCCGTCAGGAGCATTGTGGCCCTCAATTGTAGCAAAAATGTTGACAACAAAATTACAAATCCCTATGAAAATTGCCGAAAAATTGTTGATGCCCCTCAATCAGACTTGGTGACCCAAATACAATGTATAATAACTTACTTAACACAACGCAAGTGGATGTGCACCATTAGTTTACTAATTTGAGTACGTCTTTCTTACTTTCTTATCCTAATTGAACATTAGCTCTGTATACAGGTCAGAGATTTTGAGTTACTTAAATTTTTTCCTATACAATTCCTACATAGTCTGACAAAAAGAACCACACTATAATGTCATCAATTGATGCTTGCTTTGCTTGCATAATATTAATTATGAAATATGCATTTAACTATTATTATGATCAAATTGGTATGTTTGTTGGGTAAGATCTCTGATTGTCCCATTATAAAAATGGCAATTTTCAGGTGACCTTGGGACAGTTTTCATCAAATCACCGACATGATTGTATAAAAAGTGTACAGATCATCACAGCCTGCCGGATGATGACCACATCATTAAAATACAAAAAATGCATACTTGCACAAATATGTATTTCAACACAATGCAGGTTGTCTTGTATGACTCCTACAAATGATAGAGCATCAGGTGCGAATTGTATTTCAACATTGTACACATAGGTCTATGATTAATAACAAATGATGAGTGGAATGGACTGTAAGTGATTCATAGGAGAGTGAATGATAGACAGTACAATGTGCATGTTCAGACGGTCATCAAATTTTTGAGGAGCGGCGTCCATTTAAGACTCGAATCCTTGAATTTTGCAATGCCTTATGACCAGTGCGGCACCAGGAATTTTTTTCGGGGGGGGTGGGGAGGGGGGGGTCAAAGTGAATTTCAGGGGGATCAACAAATTTTATGAAAATTGCCGTGAAAATGGTAATTTTCGTAATTTAGAGTTTTAACAGGAGGGAGGGCAACAGGGGGGTATTTTCCCACATGCCTCCCCCTCCCCTGTGGTACCATTACTGCTGATGACACAGCTTTAGAATTACATCTACAACCAAAAGCTTAATGTGACCTCTCTAGTGGCAAGTGCTGAATTCAACCATATTCAATTAAACCTAGGTTAAGCTCAGCACTTGAGAATCCAAAGTGGCTTGTTCACTTGGCAGTAGCTCGTGAGGATCACTTGGGATATCGCAAAATCCCCTAGAATTCTTAAATTTGGGGACAAACTTCGGGATATAAGACACATGACAGTCCACATGGATTTTGCTTGAGAATTGTGTTGTTTAAAAGCAAAAAGTCCTTGTGGATATTTCTAGTGGGTGTGATTGATTAATTTAATGAAAGGCAATTTTGTGTAGTATCTATAGTAATAATCAGTGTCGGAACATTGTGTAATGACCTTGCCATTTTCATTTCAAGCAATCCCACCTGCCTAACGGAGCAGTATATACAACACTTACAAATGTAATTCCGTCCAGACTTAAATTTGTATCACGATCAGACTTACTGTATTTGACCTACATTTAATTAAGGGGTGTTCCTCCACATATTGCAGCCCTTTCCCTTTTTACCCCTGAGCACTACCTGCCGATCTAACATTGCCACTGATTGGTCAATTATATGATATCTTCACTTAAATCACCAATCAGAATGGAGCTGTGCAAATAATTCACCCCAATTTTTTTGTGTGGTGATATTATTCTAACAATGTTGCTGATTGGTCCAATTGATAATGACAACTTCTTTCTGTCCAATCGGCAGGTAGTTTTCATGGGGTTAAAAGACTCCATAAGTATTAACGGTATCCCTCAGCCATTGGATTCCAGAGGGGGGTTGTTTATTATTTCAGAAAATAATTAGCTTTGATTGAACGCCAAATAAATACATAAATTACAGAAGTTGGATCAATTTTTCTCTTAGATAGTGATCATGTATGTTTCTGTGTTATTTTTGAAGTAGCTGCACTCGGAATGCTAAAAGTGTGAAAAATAAATGTGGTGCTAATAAGTCCCCTTTCACTGATAGTACATGCACAAAAGTGTATAGGGGCCTGATACATTTTGCTGCACTACTAGTGTCAAGTCAGTATGCTTCATTGATGAAATGGTGTATGCCACAATGATTTTTTGGCAGCTCCATTAATACTATTTTTGGAAATTTAACCCCACCTTAAAGGGGCATTTCGTGATCCACAGCCTCATCCCCCCACTTTTCTAAAAAAAAGTTGAGATTTTTATATCACTGGAAACCTCTGGCTACATAATGTTTATGTACAAAATATTTCTTGCAGATTAATTCGTTTTGCAAAGATATCGTGAAATTTGAATTTCGTTCTGGTGCACCAGAACGAAATTACAACGCATTGTCTATGGAGCAGTGTAATACACATAATCATGCATAACTCGCAAACGCAAAATCGGAATCAACTGAAATTTTGGGAATAGGCTTTTTTCGTGGATATGTACTGAAAAATGTCATAAAAAGAGGATGCTAGGATCACGAAATCCTCCTTTAAGTACTATTTTCAATACCATACATTTATGTGACCATGTTGTATTGCTGTTGACTCTTGAGTGTTTTGGAAAAAGTGTACATCCATGCATCTATATATAATCTTATACATGTATAGCAACTTATTCATTGCAATTTTAATTGCAAATTTTGTGAAAAAAATTGTGCAAGGAAAATTAATTGTGGATATTCAAGGCAGAGGTGAAAGTACTTTGTATTATTGTTTTGATGAGTACATTTTAAAATAGTACTATGAGCAAGACCTTGAAACTAGCATTTAATATTAATGTTATGTTTTTGAATGAATGGGTGAATGATGTATGGTATGGTAATTAGTAAATGGTATATAAACCTTGAGGACATCTGCCATTTGTGCATTTAGCTCATTAAGTCAAAATAAATGCTCAGATTATTTAGCCACGATTTATGAAATTATTGATTTAAAGCCATTAACATTTGCTGATGAGAACGCCCTCATTATTTTTCAAAATTCTGTTTTTTACACGATTGTATGTTATGAAATGTAATTTATTTAACTAACATATACATGTACCCTTCAAAAATCAAGACTTTAGCTGACTGTAGTTTTGTCAAAATCCGAGATTTTGGATAAAGCGTAGGAACTGGTATTTAATTATTCCAATGGAAATTTTAGTTGAACGTGTATGCGATGTTCATAACACAGTACGTACATAGAGTATGGGATAGTCATACATACATCAATAGAACCGTGCTGTAGCACAACTGAGAGAATGACATGAATTGGTGACATCGGCGCTGGTAGTAAATTCAAATTTTTTTGCTTTACCTCGGTTGTTTGGCTCAATATTAAAAGTTGACTGGCTCAATATTAAAAGGTGACATATTGACTGCAAAAGCTAACATTATCTATTTTTAATGGAAATGTTACATGGCTTTATGACACATTTGTTCCCATAGTGTGTAACCCAACATGGGGAGGGGTTAATGCATGTACTGGACCCCTTTCCGAAGAAAATGGAAGCCTCCTAATTTCTGTTTGATTCACAACCTGGGGCTGGGATTATGCGTATCCCATCTACAGTATGCACACCCCCATTTACACATGTTACATATATAATTGGTTATGTAAAAAAATACAAGCGATGTTCGTTATAACATCATGTACAATGAAACAGGGACATGTTGAAAAAGGAAACATTTAGCAGCTGTGGTCAAACCCACAATTTCAAGTACTTCCTGATTAAGGGGGTACTACACCCAGGCCTCCAAAAACCGCGGGAACGCGGGAACGGCGTTCCCAGAAAGGTCACAGAGGTCACAGAAAATAATTGCAAAAAAAAAAAAAAAAAGTTTTGGCGATTTGGAGAACCACTGGACCTATTATGAAACTTCAGGATCTTTCACAGTTAATTTTAAAAAAAAAAAAAAAATCAGGAAAAAATTACAGTCTGTTATCCTGTATAATATATGCAAACCATTAACTAATGTTTATTTCTTCATCTATCACATATTATAGATGCATTGGTTTTCCATGCATTTATAATATGTGATAGATGAAGAGGTAAACAAACACAAGTTAATGGTTTGCATATTAAAGATAACAAACTGTAATTTTTTCAAATTTTTTCCATTTTTTTTCAAATTATCTGTGAATAATCCTAACCCTTCAGAATAGGTCCAGTGGTTCTTCAAAGTTGCAAAATACTTCTAAAAAATGTTAAAAATAAATAAAAATTGTTTTGAGTTTTGACAGTAATACTTTGAAATTTTAAGTTGTGTTTTTTTGTGAAAAAGGATGTAAATTTTTATAGAAAACTGTTCCAAAATAAGGCTCAGATTGCACGAGAGAGCATCTGAGAGCTTCCAGGGCCCTTAAGCGGGCCCTGGACCCCGGCCGTTAGGATTTCAAGCGCTTGGCGCTCGTGATGTTCGCTTCACGCACATAGGCCTATTTCAGTTATTTCACAGAAAATTTTCAGCACTCGTCATTAAGTTCCCAGACAGCAGAAAATTTTCTGGAGGCCTGACTACACCCCTCGATAAATTTGTGTCTATTTTTGCATTTTTCTCAAAAACTAATAACACAGTGGTAACAAAAATTATGTATATTATTGGGGCAAGGAATCCAATTACTACACTGGAATTTCAGTGACCCAAGACAAGCGGTTCGTTATTTATGATCAGAAATAAGGTACCACTAGGATGTACCTCATTTCTTATCTTATATACCGGGTACTGAACCGCTTGTCTTGAGTCACTGAAATTTCAGAGTAGTAATTGTGTTATTATTTTTTGAGAAAAATGTAAAAATAGTCACAAATTGACCACAGGGGTGTAGTACCCCCTTAAGAATCTTAAAATGCCTGTTCAATGTTGTTGGTCGAAGCAGCCAAAAAAAATTGATTTTCATTATAAATCTAAATCAATAGGCCTATATTATTGAAAAATAGCACTTAGATGTGTTGCAAAAGTTCATTCTACAATATACTTTGAAAACTTGCTTGATTTATTGTTGTGAATGAGTTACGTACATTTTAGTGTTGATGTTTTAGCCCTCTTTACATGTACAAACTCAAGATCCACAGGACCTACGAAAGTATCTGCGATATTTGAATTCTTACTCGCTATGAAATGATCAATGCAGTTTTTGCCAAAACTCACTTCCATTCGCAAAATGCTATGAACTACGACCAAATCGCAACAGTTTAAAATAGTTGCTTTGCTTAAAGACCTACCGTATTGTTTGTATTTTCGTGGGAAATACAACAAAATTACACCTGTAAGGGTATGGACTTAGTGAAATTCTACCATAATTAGGCAATGAAATGCACGGGAGTTGAGTCATAATAGGTTTTGTCCATTCAATTTAGCGATCGTGACTGACATGACTGATGCAAGTTTTAAGCTTACCTACACGGTATGTCATGGAAAAATTGGAGGGGGGCGTTTATTAGAGGGGGAGCGTTTATTACAAACAATACGGTATATGGGTAAAGTCAAAAATAATGGCACCGTTTGGTTTTTGATGCCTGCTATGCAAATGAAAAAGACCAGCAAAGAAATTCATCTTTGAAAAAGTGTGTTATGATTTTCTCTTTAACCACAGCAATTTGTAGTGTCATAGCTGTCATGTAAAAAATAATATGCCCAATTTGCTTCCCCATATGGTCAGGAGTGTTACACTTTAGCGTGACAAGAAAAGAGGTACTTGTTTTTTAATCATGCACTGTAAAAAATATACAAGTTGCAAAGTGTTGCATGGGTTTTCATGGCATTTTGTGAAGTGTCTGCTATTATTAAGTACCAAATTCTTTCATATTAGTCGCTAAAGGAACATGTGAAGACTACATGGTGCGAAAAATAAAATATGTTCCAAAAATCACTTCTCGCCAGATTGTGTAGCATTGTAAGGTTATGATGACAGTAATAATCTATTTCAGTCTGTTTAAAGTAAAAGCAACATTTGGGCCAAACTTGGAAAAAATAAAACTTGCATGATATCAAAACCGTTTTCTTTTTAGAGCGGGTTGAAAAGAGAAATTCTGTCTCGTCAGGAGTGTTACATCAGAATTTGACTTGATTTTTTTCATACACCAAGTTGGCAATATTCATACATTACTTTTTATTTTATTAGTGCATTGGGATAGGAACTCAAAAACAAGAAAAATATTTGCCATTGCTTGAACATGTTTGCTACAGCTATCTAAATAGTCAATGTCAGGAGTGTTACACAGAATTAATTAATTGGCAATAATTCAAATTTCTGAAGAAATTACCAGTCTGTTGGTGTTCTTTTAGAACTGAAAATATATTCCTGAAGCCAAACTGCTGCAATCATGATGTAAAGACCTTCATATTCAAGAAATATGTACATAAAAACATGGTTTTCATAGCTCGACCAAAATGTTACACTCCTGACAATCAATTGTAACTAATATAAGCTCAACAATAAAATTGAACTAATGTAATTCAATTTTTGCTCCTTTTTGAGATAGCCATAGATAGTGTCACCAAAAAATTACAAAAACTACTTTAGAAAATGTGATTTGCAAATGTATTTGAGGCTATACAGTTACTGTAGCAAAGTGTCAGGAGTGTTACAAAAACATGCAAGCTGTGCTCGAAAAACAAAAATGAACGTAAATCACCTAAATTATGTGCCTTTTTTGAGAGGGCCATAGATGTTGTCAACAAAAAATTACAAAGACTGTTTTAGAAAATGTAGTTTATAAAATATTTCAGGCCATACAGGTACTATATATAGTGTCAGGAGTGTTACACAATAGCACTACTTTGATGGATACTCACATCAATTTGAAGAACAATGTGATGCTAAAAACTTCAACACAGTTTTTGCACATCATATTGCATGATATAAACTTAAACAGAAAATAATTTAAGATGTTTCTTTTGACAAATAAAAACTTTTGTTCCTGATTTCCACCAATTTTTTGGTGTTTAAATGAAATTTTTTTTTTTTTTTTCCAAAACTTTGTTTCCATGTGAAAAATTCTACATGACTATTTTAGTTTAGTGTCTAAGTAATAAATTAAAACTCAAAGAATTACATATTTGCATAATTTTGTCAAAATATAACAAGGAATGACATGGGTCTTTTGTGTTATGTTTCTGAAGATTTTGGACTACTTTTGCCAATAAACCAGTTGAAAAAATATATTTAGTAATATTACTGAAGTAATTTTTGTATTTTTTCTTGAATTTAGATATGTTTTACTTACAATAAGACAACAATTACATCTCTGAACACTGTTTGTAATTTTGACACTTTTGTCACACTTTGGTGCCATTATTTCTGATTATACCCATATAGATGCTTCATGTTTGGCTGAAATAAATATATTTGTAGCAATTTAGGTGAGGGGTTTTGTTGCAAACAATCTGATATAATGTGCATTAAAATTGAAAATCTGAATATCTACACTTCATTGGAAATGAGATGATCTCAATTCCAATCAAGTGAATTATTTTGTGACAATTAAACCGGCAATTTGAGCCCTTTCCGTAGGTCAGTATGATACAGTATCGCTGTGAGAAAATTCCATGTGTGTTTTTCAACATATTTATACTGTTCATGTGTGAGGGTATAGTTTGCTCATGAAGTGAATGGCTAGGATCTCAAACATTCTCATCTATCAGGTTTTTTACAATCTCAATAATGTTTTTACATTCCTAAGAATGGGTTGGATAGAAAAACTCATACTCTACAACTCCAGATCAAATGTTGAGTCATGATTATTAAATTGAGGTTGATGAACTGTGCCATCTAACATGAGAGTGTTTGAGCTAGCTCATATTGAATGTGGAGTGTGCAAATTGACTTAGTTTCTATGCCAACCAACTAAGGAACATGTCACCCATATCATGTGCCCTAACCTACATTCACGGTTCTATGTAGATGCATGAAATGATGCGGTATTGCTGTACATATGAGTGGGAAATCCAGTGTTATTTTTGGCCAATCCTACATTTCATTATGGATCGAATAATAAGGTGGCGGGTTGGGTGGTGGGTTGGGGTTCTTGCACAGTGCATTCTGTATAATTAACGCTTTGCACAAAACTATCAAACAAAATTTACATTGTGACGACTGGTATCAATTTCATTTCAAATAAGCATAAAAATGTGAGCATACATGTAGGCCTAATCTGTTTTTCCGAGAAATAAAGCAGGTTAGGAGACGGGTTGAATAAAAAACCTCTTCTACAGGCCGATAGACCTATCAAGTCAGGTCATCGGTCGTGCATTTACAACAATTAGCAAATGACTTTAAAACGACCAAAATCTGCAAATAAATCACATTTTTTGGCAATTTTTTAGTTGCCATTTTTTCTCCTCGCTTTACTCACATTTTTTTCAATACAGCAATTTGCGTCAAACTTAATCTACTACTAAACCTTTTGGCCAAAAAAAAAAATCTGCATATTTTATATGCACACAGCGAATTAAATACACAAATTATAAAACAGAAAATCTGGGTTGGTCAGGTTTGTAGAACTTTTTTTTTGTTGGAAAATCAGGGGGAATACACATTTTTGAGCATAGGTAAGGGGGCAGCAGAATGTGAAATTGTTTATCAACAAAAATTGTGAATGTCTTCATTCCCCCTCTCTCCTGCTGGTGTAAATATTGATTGGACATAAGGTTGTTTACCACTTTATACAATAACATTGTCAGTGAGATCATGGAAATAAGAGAATTCTCTTATTTCCATGGTGAGATGAGACAAAGAAAATACAAAGGTTCTTAATCCCGGGGGCACTCAACACAAATGACCATACGGGTATGCTCCCCAGAAAGACCCCCTTTTGGGTTTCGCAGTCTCAAAGACCCCCTATATTTGACCAAAAAGACCCTTGATTTTGATAATTTCAGTTCTAAAAGACCCCAAAATTGCTCATTCCTCATATTTCTTGTTTTTTCAGGCGATTTTCAACCAAAAAGCCAAGAAAGACCCTTGATTTTGACTTTTGCAGCTCCAAAAGACCCCATTTTACTTGTTCACAGCCCGGTTCGCAGCTCCGAAAGACCCTCTTTTTGCATGCGCCGTCAGCTCCCAAAGACCAACCACCTCAAAATTCGGGGAGCATACCCACCAACATTTTTGATGTGCCCCCGGTCTTAATCCTGCCTGCAAATACTCTAAAATTTGACATATTCGCGGTGTATTAATTTTCACGCTTTTGCGCTCTACACAGCTATCATGAAAATAAATACGCGCAAATGTGTTCTTTTGTGCATAGGGCTATTTATAAAACATGAAATCATGAATTTTAATTTAAGAACAAGCAAAGTACCGTAGTGTAAAATAAGCAAAGTGCGTAAAATTACACCCACAAAAATTACCACTTACTCAGTACATACATGTATGCATGAAATGATTACAAATGGTTCACCAAAGGTTGAAGGTCTCAATGAAGGCTGCATAACAGCAATTTATACTGAAGTCCTTCAGTTCATTGTGGATTTTAAATCATGTTATTGATGACTAATTAAACCTCTTAAAATAAGCAGCAAAAGCAAAAGGTTGCATTTGAATCATTAAAGGGGCACATCATTGATTTCCAGGGGGCGTGGGATTAAAAAAAAATCGCCCACTAGTCATAAAAAAGAAAGACAAGAAAAGGTCATTCTGTCAAGTGCTATAAATAAGTAAAAAAACCAACAATTCCCCCACTTCACTCTGTATAAAGGTATACAATTGAAATTGAAAATGAAAATATTACACCGCCAAAATTTTGCTGCCGAAGGAAGGTGGTGAAAATAAATCTGCCCGACCCAAAACTCCATGCCCCTGAATATCAAGTGTTGTGCCCCTAATACCCAATTTAATGTTGGGAAAAATCATAAATGATTTCACTAAAGTCGCAATGGACGTGAATCATTATTAATTATAACTTGTAACAGTTGTATAAATCAGTCATTATTCAAAAAGTTGTGATTGCAGTGATGACTTGGATTATGTTTCATTTAAAGTGAATTCAAATAAGTTGTGATAAACATGTAAGGTTATACGAGGTATTGTTGGTCGAAGCAGCCAAAAAAATTGCTTTTCATTATCTGAATCAATATATTATTGAAAAATAACACTTTGGTGTTTTGCAAAAGTTCATTCTACAAATCATATACTTTGAAAACTTGCTTCATTTATTGTTGTTAAAAAAAGTAATGAGTTATGTACATTTTACAAAAGTGTTGTTGTTTCAGCCCTCTTTACAACATAACTCAAGAACCACAGGACCTACAAAAGTATATCTATGATATTTGAATTCTTCTACATGCTCGCTATGAATTGAGCAATGCAATTTTTGCTAAAGCTCACTACCACTCGCAAGATGCTGTGAACTACATTTTGATACTGTGACATCCATTATGCAATGTGCTGTAGTAGGAGAACCGTTAAAAAGAAATAAATCACAAATACCTAAAAAGAAATAAAAATTATATGACTTTAAATTAACCTAATGCGCAGGATTTGCGCAGGAGCTTTGAGACAAAAGATTTTTTTAAAAATATAGCCTTGCATGTACAAATGTAGTCACATTGAATTCATCAGTATATCTGGTCATCCCATTTTCCTAGAAAGCACTTTGTTGCCATGACAAAAACATGAGCAATTACTGGCAGATAGTGGTGTTTTTTTATGGTTTAGCATGGTTTATGTTTTGATGTGATTTCAAGCTTCGTGATGAGCATGTATGCGAAATATGTAATAGTGTATTTGCATGCCTGGTGGAGTAAAAGAGATGTGGAAAAAAAGAAGCCCCTAAAGTGATGGTTTCCCTTTCATTCTGCGTTTATGAAAAGCCCATTGTTGTTTTTCCTGGAATAATTATGTACTGTGTAGGCCTAAACACAGATCTTGAATGTTATCATGGTTATCTTTCACTGAAATGGATTTTATGGAATAACCTTCATTGTATGAGCATGGGAAGTGCACGATAGAATTCTACCTTTAGGCCAATGAGAACATGATATATCAGCTTATCAATTAGGTTTATCATATCTATTGTTCTAAAGACTCTATTCATATTTCCTGTAAGTGGACACCAACACCCACTATGACTATATGAACTATATTTCTTAAAGCAAATTTTAATATAACCTCCACCTATTCATACATGTAACTCAAAAGATGACCTGAAGTTGTGGAGTATGAGTTTTTGTACCCAACACACTCAAAGATTATTTTGTGCATGTAGAATGCTATTGAGGTTAAAGAACTGTGTACTGACAGATGAGCATGATTGGGATTCTAGTGACCCTTGCAAAGTGTTGTGGGTTTTCGTCCAAATGATGGCCTACATCATTTCTGTGCAGCAACAGCCAATTTATGGACATGTGATGGCAACACTGCCTGGATGTTAAACACAATATTTTTCTTTTTGAGGTGTCTCTTACTCTTTTACAATATGTGACTCCTCGCCACAACTGAGCCCGGATGTCGCCAATCATCATTTTTGAGATATTCAACCAAAATATTCTGCTTGAAATTAGCTTTAAAATGATGTATATCATGTCTATAGTACTTGACATTTAAGTAGTGAAAAATCAATAAAACAGTCAATAAATCCTTTCTTTCCTATTGTTTATTGTTAAGTTCGATGGAGCATATCTCAATAGTGGCACTGGCGACATCCGGGCTCAGTTGTGGCGAGGAGTCACATATATACTTCCAGAGCAATATGTACATTTCACATGAAACTATAAACAATTTTTGGATAAATATGGATAGTTATAAAATTCCCCTGCCAAGGTTCGAACTCAGATTTTGTGCATGACAGGCAAGCACTGCAACCACTGGATTATCGTACCCAAACACTACACAATTTGAATGAATTTTGAGTCCATCATATCGTAGCAATGTGTGAAAAACCATTCTTACTGTGGTGCACTATCATTCCCTAATGGAATAAGACTAGTAAAAAAGTAAAAAATATATTGTTTGATTTATAACATTGCACTTTTGGAATTATTTGTCATAGTTTTGTGTTGACATGCTAAACCAATGACGTTGTTAAAACAAGAGCTATCATTTGATTGGTCTTTCCATCAACTTGAATAATTAAAATGCAATTACTCCACACTGAAGTTTGTGCAAATTGTAGGGTGGTAGATTATGATCACCTCATGTGTTGTATAGTTTGTGTCATGTAATGTGCACATGTATGAATATTTTAAAAGACTTTGCATATATTGCATATTATTTATAGTTACTAATCTTTGTTATTTACAAACCTTTGTTGTGGGCTACCTTAATTACAAACTGTGTAATTCTAGTTATTTGTTTATCCAGAAAAGACTTTCACATTTTGTTCATGTTTTCCCACACATGTTATTTTCACACTCCAATACCACTCTAGTAAATATAGCATGGACATGGGGTTGGATTACCTGCTAGCTTTTATATTATAGTCTTCTCTATGTTGGGCCTCCATAACCTTTGCATGACGTGGCCTAGATTTTGTGCAAGCTATGTATATACAGTACATCACCTGGTCACTAGTATGGCCAGTCTAGCCATAAGCTACAGAAGTGCCCACAGCTACATTATACAGAAAGTGTTCAATATTTTGTGCCACAATATTTTTGTTCAGTTGTTTTATTGGTTTACTACCGCCCTTATTAGTGCCTGGGCGCTAAATGATGAAATGCAAGTCAAATTTGGAATTCATACACACATTTTTAAAGTGAATAAATAAATAATACATCCATTTGGAAGTCTGAAAAATAAAGCCATAGGAAATTCTAAACAGAAATATAATAATACATTCGCAGAAAATTAATTATATTATTTTATTATTTCTGCAAGATTTTCAACTTGCATTTTCAAAGTTTATTATTTTTGCCCATGGAAGGCAATTGGAGCCCTAAGACAGACCCCCTGGACCCCGCTAATTGTAAAATGAAGCATTACACATTCTCAAGAAGATTTAAAAAAATATCTTGTTTGAATCCCCTATGCTTAAGCAGGGGGTGCTGAAAGTAAACTTTAAATGGGGCCAATATAAGAGGGACGAAAATGACTCTTATGCCGGGCAGGCTTACCTTTTCATTGGTCTTGGATCTTTGCTCGATATTGTACCCCATGTTTGTGCCATATGGGCGCTAAATGGGACTCTAAACAGGCCAAATAAGTAGTGAAAGTAACCTCAATGCTGTGCCAGAAATTGATAGCAAAAAATGTATTTTCTACCTTTTGTCTTAGCCCTCTCGGGCTTAGCGAACGGAACAAGTATTGTGAGGCCAACCCAAAGGGCTGGACCGCAATTGCTGACGCAACCCCTCTGGATAGAATACTAAAGCATCAGAGCCCAAAAGTAATGCTAGAAATGTTTAATTTTTGACACCTTTTTGGGACTTTCATATACCTAAATTAAAATTTCGTAACAGCAAAATCCAAGAACCCCTGCCCATTTATGTGTGTTTGTGTTGAAGGAGGGGTACATGTGCCAACTACACTGATGTGATCTTACATCCAAAGTAGATTTGTGTCCACAATCCACATGAGCAAGATCTCAATTTGTGTGCACTGAAGACCCTGGGGGAGTTGTTCTCCCTCAGTCCCTGTTTGATGGTACTATTGGTGTACATGTACGGATGCGTGCCCTGATTTTGAGGTGAATTTTCAGCAATTTTTGTATAGCGATGGACATTGTAAAAAACCTTTATAAAATATTTAGGGCATTCTGATTTTATCAATTTTTAAGAGACATATTCTTTTAATAATGCTTCATTGGAATTCATTTGTTAATTTAATTTGATGATGACACAGATGGAATTTCTTATTATTTAAAAAAAAAGAAAAAAGCAGACAAATCCAAATCTATGAAACAGACATACTGCGAAATATTAGTATACTAAAGCATCAGAGCCCAAAAGTAATGCTAGAAATGTTAATTTTTGACACCTTTTTGGGACTTTCATGTACCTAATTTAAAATTTCGTAACAGCAAAATCCAAGAACCCCTGCCCATTTATGTGTGTTTGTGTTGAAGGAGGGGTACATGTGGCCAACTACACTGATGTGATCTTACATCCAAAGTAGATTTGTGTCCACAATCCACATGAGCAAGATCTCAATCTGTGTGCACTGAAGACCCTGGGGGAGTTGTTCTCCATCAGTCCATCAGTGTTTGATGGTACGGTACTATTGGTGTAGGGATGTCTGTGTGCCCTGATTTTAAGGTGAATTTTCAGCAATTTTTGTATAGCGATCGCCATTGTAAAAATCCTTTATAAAATTTTTTTGAGCATTCTGATTTTATCAATTTTTAAGAGACATATTCTTGTAATAATGCTTCATTGGAATTCATTTGTTAATTTAATTTGATGATGACACAGATAGAATTTCTTATTATTTAAAATTAAAAAAAAGGAAAAAGCATACAATTCTAAATCTATGAAACAGACATGCTGCGAAATATTTTCAAAGTGTTAAACGCTCAGCATCTCGCACGTCACACCTTACATCCAAGCAGTTCTTGACCATGCCATGCACAACGCATTTTAATGGAGTCAAATTACATAAACAGAATTTCTTATTCACTCGTTGTTGTTCATCAGGAGATGCACGTCATATTTTCAAATGTAGGTTATTAGCTGTGTGATTTATAAACTGTTGAACATCACATGTACAGTTTTCACTTTGATTAAGATCATTTATTAGTTTCTAATTTTATCAGTGTATATTTTTTATAAACAGAAGTTTTCTGTCTACTTGGGCAAAATAGGGGGGGGAGGAGTAACATCTCCCGGTAACATCTGGATGGTCAAGTAACTAACAATGACGATAAACTAGGGCAGTTTACCTCTCTTAAAATAATATAGGTTTCTCAATGATCATCTCCTGCAATGGTTAATATTGTTGTACCATGCTGTCCATGTGTATTTCCAATATATTATGTATTATCATTTGAATGGACAACTAGTTACTAAGGTCACTAGTCCAAAAATAGTTTATAGGGTTTAGGGAACTTTAGGTTAGGATAAGGGTTAAGGATAATTTGTTAGGGTTAGGGACAGAATTAGGATTAGAATCTGGGTCATGGTTAGGATTAGGGCTTATGTTTTAGGTTAGGGTCATGGTTAGGATTAGAGCGTATGTTTTAGGTTAGGGTTAGGGAAAGGATTAGGGTTTGCAACTAAGGGGCTGTGCAATAATTATGAACCCGGGGAGGGTAAAATGGGGGTGGGGGATTTTTTTGACCAGCTGAAAGGAGGGCCAAGCAATTTTTGGCAAACCCAGGAGGGAGAAAGGGGCAAGCAATTTTTTGCACACATTCATGGGGCACCTTTTAAATAAAACGCCCCCAAAAGGCTTAAGAAAACAGTATGGAAATGTTAAATATGCATTTCTCCCTGCTTGCAATATAGGCCTATATCTAAACAATTTTAAATTGTTTAGATAACATTAAAATGTTTGCAAATTGGGAACCCAAAAATTTGACATAAATATGCAAGGGCCAAAGATTTTTTGACAGGCTGAAAAGGGGGGAGGGTAAGCAATTTGTGGCAGACCGAGAAGGGGTCTAGCATTTTTTTGGCACGCCGTTTGGAAGTTTTACCCCGCCATTACCTCTCTTCAACAGACATTTCAGTACACTGTGTCGAATCCAGAAACAAAATCTTAATCGTGCATGAAATATGGGTTCCTCATTATCCTTTGATGAAATAAGGTAAAAGCAGAGAAGATGTAATAAGAGTTCTTACATCTTCACTGGTAAAAGCACACAAACAAAATGTCAAAATCTCTGACTAAAAATGATCAATATGCATTTGTTTGTTACCCAACCCACACTTCCCGGGAACATACTGAGCAGCCAGCAAAGATAAATACTACATTCACTGTGTTTTTTTTAAAAATGTTCCTGATCAATATGTTATATTATACAGGTAGCGATAAATCTAATTGTGAATGATTTCATTTTTAGACACCTTTTCATGTCTGATACATTGATCAATTTTGCATTATTGATCAGAGTTCCCTTGTTGATTTTCTTGAAGGGTGCGCAGGGAAGTGATCAATCACCTGTATATAAAACGAAAGTTCTGTGACCTTCATGTATTGTAGCGTTATTAATGGAGTGTGCGAAACATGTTTTGGGTAATAAAAACTCAACCTTAAGGTTGATGTGTACAGTGTTTTGCTCGCAAATGGAGGTCAGTGCACTTGGCACTCTGGCAGTGAGATTGTTTGACTCATAATGGCTATAATAAATGTAGAGCAAGAATTAATCAATCTGACCGGGAGATTTTCTGAGAATTTCATTCATCCAGGAAAAATATGGTCTCTTGGCTTGTCATAATAAAAGCATAGGCCTATGTATTTAATTTTAAATATAAACGTGATTCAATAAAATAAGAAATTGGTTTTGAAAAGGGATTTGCATGGGCAAGTTGTATTAAATTGCAAGTTGTGGAGGATTTTGTGGGGTCATGATGTTTATATTTATAAATACATGTTGGACAAGTTTTGGAGTGAGTTGTGGTTGCTCTATAGCTACTGAATTAAAAAAAAAATTAATGGAATGAGTTGTACAAATTAATCAAGAGCGAGTTGTTCAGATCAACAACAAAAAAAGGAAAGAAAAAGAAAAAAAAAAGTAAATACACATTACACATACATAAATTGGGAATTTGGAAATTTAAAAATTGCAAATTTAAAGCATAAAGGCAAATGTTTGAAGAATTATGACACACAACTAAAACACGATCAGTGATGATATTGTAAGTCCTGAAGTTTTGCCCGAAAAAAACATTCTTTTCAGGTATGATGTAAGGACATTTCTCAAAAAAAGAGCAATGTCCTTTATCTCATGCCTTAAAATTAATTTGTTTGTTCGTTCGTTCGTTTGTTTGTACGTTCGTTCGTTCGTTCGTTCATTCATTCATTCATTCATTCATTCATCTTTATTTCATTTAATAATAAAATACAATTAGCATAATGTCAACAAACACACACACACATTGAATGAGGAGGTACTCAGAAGGCTTGTATTAAGTACCCCCTGGCCTATATTAGGTTTCAATGATCAACACACAGCCCTTCCCCTTACACCCTGTCAAAAACAAAAGAATAAAAATTCCCTTTAAAAGGGAAAGCCAGCCTCAATGTAGAAGAGGTCTTGTAATTAGTTTTGGTCAATGTGAAAGGCATTTTTAGGATCACGCTTACATCTACATGACAGTCCACCAAACCATCAATGATGAGAACATGCACACTGAAACAGCAGAAAACATTAATTCCTAATCTCATGTCAACTCTTTTAATTCATTACTCCAAATTGTTCTGGTCTGTTTTTTTTTTTTGTTGTTGTTGTTGTTGTTGTTGTTTTTTTGTTTTTTTGTCTTTTCAGCTTTTTACCCACGATATCTCAATTTCCAATTTAGTAATACCAGAACTTACAAACTCAATATCTTCGCTTAGGAATGTCCGATTTCACTGCTTTCGATATACCACTTCACAAATACACTGCCGGTTTGAGTTAACTTACATGTACATTTTATTTTAAAATAACTTAATTAATTCGCAATGTATAGTTTAAGCCTACTATATTATAATAGATAGTGGCCAGCACATTTATAAAGGACTGGTTACTCACTACAATCTTCACTCTTAAACTGTGTTTTTCTGAATGTGCTGATCATGTTGCTAGTCGGAAACTCCTGCGAAGCTATGGACATGGCATCTTACATACTCCATTCTAAACTGCTCAAATAAAGAAAGTCCGCAGTCATGTAACTCGTCCTACTTCAAAACCTGATCTTGTTATGGCAATTTGATTGATACGGTCGTGTGCGGGATCTTGTTAGCTCTAATTTGATACCAAATTTACTACCAAACACTCAACAGTAACAAGGAGTGATACCAGTTTATGGCATTTGGTGCATTTTCAAAAGTTGCAAATCAAAACGATACACGCGGTCGAAATTGCTTAGCGACTGATGGCAATGTGGTCAAGCTTGTTTGCCCACGATGAACCCATGTCGACTATCCGAAGTGCGCGCTTTATTCAATTGTTAATTTAAAACGCATGGATTGTTACTGATGAATACTAGGGCACAATGCGATCGATATGACCTAGCGGTTGTTTCGGGCTATGTTAATGGTCATACTCTGCCATTCACCTACAGATCCGCTGCGTGCTCGCTTTTTAATTTGCAACTTTTGAAAATGCACCAAATTTCATATACAGGTATCAATCTCTGTGAATTTAGAGTTTTGGGTAGCAAATTTGGTATCAAATTGGAGCTAACAAAATTCTGCACACGCCTTTATCAATCAAATTGTCATAACAAGATCAGGTTTCGATGTAGAATGGGTTACATGACTGCGGACTTTCTTTATTTGAGCAGTTTATAACAGTCTGCCTATAGTGCCTTGTGTGTTTTCTCTTCAATCATTTTGTTGAATGTAATTTTATGAATCAAATAGTTATGTGTCATTTTATTTATAATAAAGAAGTTATTAAATTAATAAAGTAAGACAATTTATTTATCTATAAGTGCATGTCAAATGGGGTACATTGTTCAATACTATAGGCCTACATGCACAAATTATGCCCATATTATAGCTAGGCCCTAAAAACTTTATTTTGCATCGGATTTTTCCGTTGAAAAGACAAAACTGATGTTTATGATAGCAACCATTTCATCAATAACATTTTGAGTCATTTTTATCCATAAAACGACACAGGATATGATAGATAACTACTTTCACATCAATATGGTCCATATGATCACAGATTGTTGAGAATCTGTGATGTGATCCGGGGATATGCTGAAGATTTTGATTCTCTAGATCTGTTATCAACATGATATCACGCTGTTCAGTGGTCAAGGAGTAAGGACCCCGGTCAAGGACACTGATATGACATCATAGGTGATGTCAGATTTTCTTCTGCTGACCATATGATGCTATATAATAACTATTATTGTTACATTTAGGCCTATACCTGACTTTTAAAGTCATAATTAGTTCAAACATAACTTTGGTAATACTCACTCGTTTTCGTTCGTTGAAACGGCAAAACATACTTACTTTTCCTTACAAATCGAATTAAAATATTTTTAAAAAAATTCAACCACAAAAAGTTTTAAACAAAAGTCATTCCAATACCAATAAAAAATAATCTCTTGAGCAAACTGACCCCATCCCAGAAATAGGTACCAGCCCGATGGGCTGGCGAAAAGGCCTCTTATGTTGTCACGAATATGAGTGATTTTCACATTTTTGGAGTGATTTTCACTCTTCACACTCATTTGGAAAGTGTGTTTTGCACTCTTTTATATTTAAAAGAAAGTATGGAGTACAAGTACTATAGTTGATTGACATGTGATGCGATCAAGCAAAATCAGTTGGAACTCGGAAATATTAAATGTTCAGTTTCTTATAGGATAGTAAAAAGCATTTACAAAGCTGGATTTTGCAGAAAATCCCATTGAATTTGAACAACCATTTCCAAAGATATGAGCAATTAACATGATTAAAGAGTTTCCAAAACAACAGGAAATATTTCCTTTCTGTGGCTGTATCTCAAAATCAATATTTCCGAGTTCCGACTGATTTTGCTTGATCGCATCACATACATGTATGTGTGCTTACCCTTTTTACGCATTTACTCATGAATATTATTTGTACCTAAGACCACCTGAAAAGAAATCTAGTCTATGTTACATTACATTATGTTAACTTTTCCCCCTTTCTTCTATATATTCTCTATGCAGATTCCACAAAATACCTCAGTTACTTATCCTGACGATCTCTTGGTGGACTTGGTGCGTGACACTGATTTACCTCAAGACAACTCAGATCTGCTGGAATGGGTGATGAATCGCTATCGAGCCGTCACAACGTTCAGTGCCGTCCAGGGAGCAAACACGTTGAATGTCAAAATTGGAGAAGGTAAGTAGGGAAATCATCTCAATGGATGAATGAGCCGGTGTGGAATTTGTGAATATTGTACAGCAGGAAATTTTCGCGGGGGTTAAATTTTCACGCTTATAAATATTTGTAACTTATAGGTTTCAATATGTACCCGTTTCAAACCGTGAATAAAAGAAACCACAAAACCGTTTAGAACAGTTTAAAAATGAACTCCACAACAATAAGCAGTCCTACAGTAGTTTACAACTTTAATCCCCTTCTCACATGTACATCGCAAATCACTATAGTCTGTCTCATCTCAAGTTGTGTGTAACACCATTTTAGATTTTGCAGTGGCAAGTTTGAATCGTGTATGTTAACCTAATCCTGCAGGGTGTATACACACTCATAGCAGGGCGATTTGTCTGTACGCTGGTGATGCGACCATGTAAAACGCACTGATTCTGTCACTGCAAAATCCAAGATGGCGTTACTCAACTTGAGACGCGACAAGACTATAGGATATCATACATGCTCATCTATCAGGACAGTTTGTTAACTTCAATATATTTGTACACTCATAAAATGACCTTTGGTTCAAAAACTTATACCTTTAGATGTGGTGCTATCAATGTTGAATAGAGTTCAGTGAACTGTGGCATTAAAAGTGAGGCCAATTGGCTTATAATGAATTAATTACTGTATAGTTGAGACATTTTTGCGAGGTTTAGTTCATGCTTTTTGCTGTTAATTTCAAAGCTGTGAATTAAAAAAGCTAGTGAAAATATTAGTTACCCATATACATACTCCCATAGGCTTAATGTGTAAAATGTTTGTTATCACGAATAAAAGAAACCCCAAAGCTGCTCCGAAGAGTTCAAATCACGAAAAAATTAATATGGTGACAACATCATGCTTTACAGAATTAAAGTATATCGGGCTCCCTTACAGGGCTCCCTGCCAGAAAAGGATGAGGATTTCAGGTTACTTTGGAAATTGGAAGTTGATTTTAAAATCCAGTAAGGAATTTGTCCAAGACTCAAACTTCAGTCAAAATACTGTAAGCTTCAGATGCTTCAAAATGTCAAAAACTTAATTCTCACACACATAATAATATTATTACACAATATTTATAGGGCGTTCTACAGAGCACACAGCGCCTTACAAAATTAACAAGAGGCATCAAAACACAGTACACAAGAAATAATAATACAGGAAAAAAGATGTGCAGAAAAAATTAACCCTTGAACAGGTGTGTTTTCCTGGGCATTAAAAAAAAAATACAGACACAGATTATATGTTGTCAACGGGAAGCCTACATGTATCTTAAGTCAAAGCTGAGGTGCATTTTACAAAGCAGGTAATGGTGCCTCCAACGGACAAGGTACAAAACACACCCTTCTCCTTCCCTTTCTGGGTCTGGGAGAAAAGCAGTGCCGCTGGATAGTTTACTATTAAAAGCTACTGCCAGCTCTCGGACACATTGGCACATTCCTGGTGAGCATAAGCTGCAGCCTCTGTCATCCAAGATGCAAGCTCTGTGGAAAACATGGCCACAGCTTACACTAGGATCCACAACATGCTCATCTACCAAGGCACAGTTCTTTAACCCCAATACTGTGAATACATTTGTACATTCATTGAATGACCTTTGGGTACTAAAACTCATACTCTGCAACTTTAGGTCAAATTTTGCACTATGATTGTTTAATTGAGGTTATTGAACTAGGCCATTGGGATGAGGCCATTGTGGTGCATAGTGTTAGTCTTTGTACTGGCAGTTGGCTTCCATCAGTAGCTTGAATGCACTCTGGCAGATCGCATGCCAGCTGCAGACTCTCACTTAGCAGTTGTGATGTGGCAAATATGTATGCTGCTGGCATGCTTCTGGTATCGACTGTGGCATCAAGAGATGGTAGGTAGAATTCTTTGGGTCCTCCATGGAAGTCAAGTGTGAACAATCTGTGCATCCTGATCCTGTGTCATGATAATCGGCTGCTTTGGTTTCAATTACATTGAAGTCCTTCTTTGAGAGGGAAGATGAAGTTTGACTAGATGTAAAACTCTTGGCAAACTCTTCACCAGCTCGCACCATGAATGATTAAGTCAGGGTTCTTTCTCTGACAGTGTTTGCATCATAATGAGGATGTATGATTTTTCGAATCCTGTCATGAAAGAGCTCTATCATCAGTTCAGTAACATTGACATGCCAGATGCTCATTCTTCTATTGTATTCCTGGAAATGGTCTTTGTGAAACTGGTCATCAGAAAGCCACGACAGAGTGGCCTTATCATATATAATGAATAGCATTCCCAGTCTCCTCATGGTGCTGCGGTACATGTCAAAATGACAGGATAATGCAGAATTACTATCGGTAACACTTCCTCTAGTATGTTGTACAAGCATGCATACTCCAGGTTTCTTGTGGGTCCAAATGCAGTAATTACCTGGCTCCTTACTTTCTTCCAGCCAAGAAACGCTGCAGCAGCATTTAACTCGCATCTGAACAGTTTTGGTTTCAGAGGTAGCTCCTTACCAAATATGAATTTAAACAGCGGTTCATAGATACATCTTGATAGCTGGACATATGGTCTTCTATAATGTTTATGTAAACATGTAACGGTCCTTGACGTGGTAGAATGGTCATAGGAATCCGGCGTTGTGCAATGAGATGTTTCAATTTGCTCATTGAAATACCTCTTATTGTCTTCTGCTAGTTGTCGCATGTTTCGTGTTATGGTGTTTTTACTAGACGAAAATCTAAAGAATCAAAGGATGATACAAGAGGATACCGGGAATATATAAAATTAGAACGATTCGAGCCAGATGTAGCAACTTGGTGTGGGGAACAAGACAAAGACAAGATAAAAACTAATGCAGTATGTAAATCATGAGTGTACACAGTTGCTGCACTAGTAAAAATCCAAAACCACAGGGATAGTAGACAAACTTACAAAAATACAACCAACGTTTCGAGCAGATAAACTGCCGTTCCTCAGGGACAAACAACAAAAAATATATACAGCAAATAATTGAATCTAGTTACAAGTGATAGCAAGCATAACAATTAATCAAATCGTAGCAAATAATTAAACCAAGGTAGCAAGCAAAATATCACACAGCCAAAAATACAGCGTCTCTACAGAAAGAGAGATGGCTGTTCCTTTTACAACAAAGGAACTGTCTCCTATGCCTTTCTAGATTGAGGAACGGCAAGCCTTGTTGCATCAGAAGAAAAGCAAAGTCTGTGTCTGTATCCGCCAGAAGCAGCATCCTGAAGTAGCTGGACAACATCAGTGAGATAGGAGCTTGATTATTAAGCCATTTAAATGCATACAGAATGATCTTACATGTATAAACAATTCTTTGTTTTACTGGTAACCAGTGGAGAGAAGCAAGAGGCCATCGGATGGACTGATCCTGTCCACAAGCAAAGACAATCCGCGCAGCCTTGTTTTGTAATCGCTGCGAGCGTTTGAGATCGACTAATAGTTTCTTATTTAAATTGTTTATCATGCTAATTCTTCCAACAAATTCTTTTAGAATAAACTTATAAAGGGGGAAATATAAACTGGCAAATCTTCTTTTGGAGACAAATTGTGCACCATAAAACTAATGCACTCAGCACTTTGAGATAAACATTTTTTTTTTTTGCCTGTGGAAGCACATAATAAAAAAACTCATATAGTTAAAAAAAGGTCATATAAAATGAGGAACTTATATAAATCTGATCTTAAAGGCCTTTAACCGCACACTATCTTACAAAATCTTAAAGGAAAACTACTGTGCACGCATGCATGCCACGTGATGCCATGGCTCAATCGCCCTAAGTCATATACATGTACCCAGGGTCAATTCCCGGGGGTAACAAGTAAAATCTTTGTTCATCTTCTCTCCTTTTTTGTTCCTTCTCTGCCTTCCAATAGCCACAAACCGTGGTCCGTGTTAGGGTTAAAAGAATCAGGTATCTAGATTTTTGTACCTGTGGTGGTTGGAAATGCAAGACGGAGTATTATTAGCTTTTGGTTGTATTACAATATCTTGTAAACAGATTGTCTCCGTCAAATTTAGGTTATATTTACAATTTCATTATAAGGTGGGTGTTTTGATATTATGCTGTGGACACATTTAAAATTGATATATGCAGCTGTTCAAAAACAAACACTATGGACCACAAGAACCTCATCCCAATGGCATAGTCCAATAACCTCAATTACATAATCATAGTGCAAAATTTGACCTCAAGTTGCAGAGTATGAGTTTTTGTACCCAAATTTTCAGAGGCCATTCAATGGATATACGTATGTATTGGGGTTAAAGAACTGTGCCTTGATAGATGAGCATATTGTGAATCGTAGTGAAAACGAGGAAAGTAATACATAGATGAATGGTTGTAAATCTTGCAATCTCATCCTCTTTAAACTTAAAGTCGGTGTTTATACATGTATGACAGGCATGAGAATTTTCAGTTTAAAAACTGAATTCAGTTTTTTTTATAGTCAAAATTTCCGCAACTTTATTTAATTTCAGCCTGTTTTTGGTACTTTTTGCCCAATTTCACGCGCATTTTCAGTTTTTTCAGTTTTTTTTAGGAAAGTGCAGTCTCATGCCTGGTATGAGCGTTCAGTGCATCTATAATTCAAAGAGATGAAAAATTCATATGCGACACGATCAAGGGAAATGAGTCTGATGTAGCTAATATTGATTTTGAGATATTGGCAAAGAAAGTGTTATAATTCTTTTGTTTTATATTGTTTTCAGCGATTGATAAATTTAAGTAATTTTGCAAAGAAAAGTCTTATCAACATGGGGTTTTCAGTTTCAGAAAGCTCTAAATGTCCTCGTTAGAAACATATTTTAAAACTCATTTTCGACCAGGGTCGACATGTGACTCATTCCCCATGATCATGTTACATATGATTTCATTGACATTTTACGTCTCTTAACCGTGTTGAAATTTTGATCATCTAAGAAGTAGGGCAATTATATTCACCATATCCAATTCTCCTGTTGTTGTGCTCCTAGTTTTACACATTTTTCCATTAGTGCAAATAATTGGGTTCAGACTGATGTAAAGATGAATTTCACTCCAGAATTTATGCTGAAAATATATTCTGGTTTTTCTCCGGGTGCTCCGGTTTTCCTCCTGCATCTAAAATCGGACCTCTTCCCATATCCCTGTCCTGTCATATCCGGATGGCGTCCCTTAAATTTAGTAGCCTCTGAGCACTATTGGGATTAGCCTGGCTTCGGCCGAATGTTATAAATAAAAACTGTGACTGTCCAGGTTTTATGTGCAATGGACTGCAAACAGTGTAAATAAAAAATTGAGAGTGTGTCCCCTGTTGGTGATCAAAAAATAGTGTCCCCAGTTGAAAGGTTAAATGTCATAAAAATTGTGCATAATTTGTTTAACGTCCCCGGTTACCGGTGAAATTCCGGAAATAACATCCCTGTTTGCATATTAAACAGCATCCACATTTAGTGGGTGGTTTACGTTGAGGTGGGTGTGATTAAAGAATTCTCTTAATTCTGTCATGCGAATCAAAATTGATTCTCCCAAGATACAACAAAATGGCACCTCTGCAGTTTTGTAAACACTGTCAATGAGGGACACACACAAGAATGTCTTGTTTAGGATATACAGGGGAAAACGTACTAACTGGTACCTTAATTCTTATTGCTGTCTGTAGGTGGCTACTCAGTTCAAAGCTAGTCATTTGATCTTTGAAACCATTTGCAGCCAATCCCACACCTAGAATAGGCCAGCATAGATTGTCACATGAAAATGCATTCAGCTTTCGTGCTCAAATTGACCTACAAATAATTACTAATCATATAAAACATGGAAATTCTGTGTGTGGTACTTATTGTGCTGTAAAAGGTAACCATAAAATGCTTAAAACGAACTGGAATATAAAATAATGACAAAAATGAATATATGTTTTGTCGTCCAGATTACACAGTACCTAATCCGAGCACATGTAGCATACAAGACGACTATGAAGGCACAGTTGTGGACGCCCACTACATCCAAGACAAGCCATTCAGGGGTTGCGAAATTGACCAAACCAGTAAGACGTCGAGTGTCCGGCAGGTACACATCATCGAGCTTCGCTCCGCGAGTCACAAGCCCATTGGCGCGACGCCCCCGCAGGTGCTGGTAGATTTAAAGCCGATTGTCCGAGGCAAGGAGCATTTGTATAATGTAGTGCTGGTGCTGAAAGCTCACGTCGCAGTGACGTGGAACGTCAGGAGCGAATCGGTGTCGGGAAGACTGGAAATATTGGTAGGTATCACTGATTGTGGATATGTAAATGCTTCCAAGCAAGAAAGTCCTCGTCGGTCATAAATGAACTAAAGAGCAATAAAATGTATATATGAACGTGTGCATAATTTTGTTGCCTGCAGTGTGATACCACACTTGTGCAAAGGAAATATCGAAATGATAAAAAAAATTTAATTTTAATTTTTAATTTAATTTTTAATTTTTAATTTTCAATTTTCAATTTTCAATTTTCAATTTTCAATTTTCAATTTTCAATTTTCAATTTTCAATTTTCAATTTTCAATTTTCAATTTTCAATTTTCAATTTTCAATTTTCAATTTTCAATTTTCAATTTTCAATTTTCAATTTTCAATTTTCAATTTTCAATTTTCAATTTTCAATTTTCAATTTTCAATTTTCAATTTTCAATTTTCAATTTTTAATTTTTAATTTTTATGATTGCATAGAATTTGGTACCAATCCATAAGTTGCATCATTTACTGTGTTAAATGATATATGCAAGATAAAGGGCACTTGGTGCTCCACAGCCTCATCTCCTCAACTTGCTCTAAAAAAAGTTGAGATTTTTATAGCATCAGAAAGCTGAGACTACACTGTATTTGTGTACATAACCTTTTTTCGCAGAGTTGGTTTCTTGATAAAGTCATTGTTCAATATGTATTTTTGTGGTGTCGATAGCCTCAAAATTACAACACAGTGGCCTGTGGGACATACATGGAATAATGCGTAACTTTGCAGATTCATTGTCTGAATCAATTGAAATGTTGGAAACAAGATTTTTTAATGAATAGGCCTATGTTGAACCATACCTTGAAAAGATGATGTTGGAATCATGAAATACCCCTTTAAATGGATATAAATGGTGCATCAGAAATGGCTCTTACCGATCAATGGTGGCACGTACTGACCACCACTCACTCACTCATTGTATTGTATATAAGCACTTAAGGTGGTATTTGAGGCATTTTGGAAGTGCTCTATGCACGTTTTAAACAGATTAATTACATTTTTAAAAGTTGTAAATCTAATTAATAAATCCAGAAGAATATTGTCTGTAGATTGTCTCCACTTTCTACTGTACTTTTCAGGTTTGAAGTAGCAACTTTTTTAATCGCATCTAATTCCATTCAATCATTAATTTCTTGATTTTCCGATCTATTTTGACACAAGTTTGGTATCATACCGCATCTCATGTTCAATATCAATAAGTTCAATTACTTGCACTCTAAACTTATGACCCCTCAAACAAGTGAGGATTTCCTTGTTTTCAGGTGTTTATGTGAAGAGGGCAATGTGTATTTTGGCCCCACAAGTGCCCTGCATGGTGGATATTTTTGGTTTAAATCTGTATTGTATTGTACAATATCTTGTATTGTATTGCATTGCTTTGTATTGTATTGTATTGTATTGTATTGTATTGTATTGTATTGTATTGTATTGTATTGTATTGTATTGAATTAAGCACTTGATTCTGGTGTGATGTGTTCTCAATTAAGCCCTTGGTAGGTAGCATCATAGATTAATCCAGTTTGAAAGAGATTTACTTCTAGCGATCTAGTTATCCAAGTGAAAGCCAGGAAGCTAAATCCCAGTTACATACAGATTGATAACCACCACACCTACAGAAACATCAGCATTTTGGTAGAATTTTATTTCAGAATTGTTTGTTTGGTAGTTGGTTGGAAAAAAAGTACCAGGACATATCAAGATGAATGTGCTGTACTCTGTAAGAAATGCATTTATAGTCCGTCAACTCAGAAGTACAAAGTAAATAGACCTCGGAAACTGGAGGTATGAGAATAATTATTTCAGTGCATTGCGTGTGTAAATGCTTCTTTGGTGCGCCACTGCTGCACAATTTTGTCTTACAGAGCGCACTACACTCTATATGCGTCACGTTTTTTAACACGCAGTGCATGTGATGCAAAGCATTGACCCCGATGCCACATATTTGGTTTGTACTTCTAGGTTGAAGCAGGTTACAGTACAGTTCAATATAATGGCATCAATCACAAAGAAATGTCTAGATACACATTTTAGGCAATTGTGTATTTTGCACAAAATAGCCATTACTCATTTAACATTGACATTGTTAATTTGTTTGTTCATTCATTCACTGGCTCATATGAACCTTATCTCCCTGCGTGTTCACTAGGATGTATTACTTTCCTCGTTTTCACTAAGATTCACAATATGCTCATCTATCAAGGCACAGTTCTTAAACCCCAATACATTTGTACATTCATTGAATGACCTTAGAAGATTTGGGTACAAAAACTCATATTCTGCAACTTGAGGTCAAATTTTGCACTATGATTATGTAATTGAGGTTATTGGACTATGTCATTGGGATGAGGCTCTTGTGGGCCTGATAGCTTTCAGCTGTATCTAATACATCGGGATTAACAGGTGATACTAATGATTGGGCTGTTACAGTTAAAATACATACACCCCCTATGGAAGGCATTACCTTAATCTTCCACACAGGGAGTGTGAATTTCAAATAGTGGTACCTAAATGTTGACTACATTTGAAATCTGCACCCCCTGTGTGGGAGATTAAGGTCATGTATTCCATAGGGGGGTATGGATTTTAACTGGAATAGCAATATGTTAAATGAGCCGGTTAATTAACTTTGCCATAGAAACAAATTGCGGCATATTTTTGCGTTGGGTTCTGTTTGATTTTTTTTTTGAAGAACACACACAAAGAAAATTTAACTTAGCCGACCACAAAAAATCTGGCAAAAACAGATTTTGCACTGTGGGGATTTTTTTGTGTGCATATATGTAAAATTTGTCATTTTATGTGTGATTGATTTTGATGTAAAATGGGAGTGAAGCAAGTGAAAAAAATTGTGATTTGTTTTTACTATTTTTTGTTGATTTTTTTTTGGTCATTTGCAAATGCTAATGTGAATTTATCATGTTTATGTGAGCGTGAGTTGGGACTTTATTGATGTGTGCAGTAACAGAAATCTAGTAATTTTCGCCTATTATAAGCCGAACAGACTTTAAAATTGGTCAAAATCTAAAAAGAAACGTGGTATTACAGGAATTTTTATTAGTTTGCCCAAGTTTCATAAAAGTGATTTAAATAATAATTTCTTGGGCTTGCATCACATATTTTCGATCATTGCATATATCAATTGTGTCTTATAAATAAATGTCTTATGTCCTGCTAGTGTGAAGCATTATATACATGTAGGTTGGCTCATTTCTTAATATTTCAAATGATAATCTTCTTGCATTTTACACATTTAATACAGAGTCCGAACAGTGTACAGACGGGTAACGTAGGCTTTCATTCCATTTCGCAAAGAGCGTCTACGACGGGGATGCCCGATATGGGAGCGGATCTGGTTGCCTGGGTGGTCAGCGAATACGGCGCTGTTGCATCATACTCGGACGCTCAGCTGGCCAATCATTTCAAAATTACAGTAAAAGGTAAGTCATTTGTCTTTATGGCACTGATGAGAAATTTAAAAAACAACAGCAGCAGCAGTAAATTGGGAACAGAACATTTGGGAGGCTATTATATTCCAAGAGTTACTGATATCCATATGACCTGAAATTATCTCATCAAGAGCTATATAGAGGTTCTTGGTTTTAATAGAGAAAAAAATGCAATTTTTTGACGAAAATGCGAGATTGCAATTGCAAAATGCAAGTTAAAGCGAGATTTTTGCCCCAAAATTAGCGAAAGGTTTCGAAAAATTACTGCTCTCTATAGTGTATGGATTCATGAACAACCAAAACATTGCAACCGTTCTGACACATCAACAAACCAAAAATACAAAGATATTTTCCTTATAAATCAGCTTAAAAGTTCAATATACTGAATATTTCGGGTAGCAAAACAATATTAATTGTGTTGTGCTAGAAATTTTTGTAAACTCAGGCTGGAAAATCAGGTCAAACATGAGTTTATTTAGCTGTAATGGTTTTCGATTTATGCATATATCCGGCACAGAACAGTTTTTCGTGGTAGAAATGTGTATCTTTAAAAAGATTCACGGCGAGTAATGCGAGATTGGGTTTTCTCTCTAAGCCAGTAAGTCTGGCTATAGAAATATGAAGTTGAATTTTAAATGATAGTAATACTATCGTTTTAAAAAAGATGTAGGCAAACACTCAAATAAAAGTGATACAAGGGCTTTTGATATTCTAAGAAATACTGATCCGTAGTTTAATATCCCTTTCTAGTGACCCTAATATTGTTATCTCTACATCTGTTTTAAAACTTACTCCCAATTTCATCTAAGTCCATCAAATGTGATACTCCATCTCTGTCAATAATAGAAAAAAATGCATGATTTCTGCACAAGAATGAGAGTATAAGAATGTGTGATAATAATGAATGGCCAGTCTGGTAATGCCATTATGTGTGGATGATTTTACTGTATTGCATGATGATGATACTGATTCAGTCAGTTAGTACAAGTTTTCTGTGATTTAAAACAAGGAATTCCGCAATTTTGCATGCATGGTTTTAAATACTAAATTCCATGATTTACGTGATGTAATTTCAATTCTGTGTTCACATTCCGTAATTAAAAATCACATTTCACAAATCAAAATTAAATATAAGCGTATGTTTACTCTATGTCTCTAGAGTTGTTTTAAAGGCCCATATAAAAATAGCAGATGATCCTGTGCCATATACTGGGGTACCCAAAAAGGTGGCTTTGTTACATTTTGATGTGCAGTTTGGATTTCAAAACACTGTCTCTTGGGTATTCCTTCACTTAAAAGATTCAATTAGGTCTTAAATTGAGGCTAATTTATTCTATATGACTCATGTTTTTATCCTGTTTTAAAATATTTTTCAATTATTTTCTTATGACGTTTGACATGAAATGTGCCAAGGGTGGCTGAGGATTAGGGGGAGGAGGATTAGGGGGAGGGATTCATATTGTAAATTTGATTTAAAACCCCCTTTAAAAATTTGAATCTAGTAAAAAAATGTCTAAATGAACTCCCAGATATCTAAACCAAGTAAATAAATACAGAAGTTCATTTAAAAGACCAATACTTGCTCAGAATGATTGTAAATGTGGAAAAAAGAGGTGGGCTTACATCCTCCCTACTTTGTGATTGTTTTTGCCCGCACTCTCTCATTTTTTAACCGATTTCCATAAAAAAAGGTGTCAAAATGCTCAGAAGGATGAACCACTTCAAATGAGATGTGTAGGTAAAATGTTTGAACCATTTCATTTTTTTACTATGTAACACAAAGGTACCCCAGGTTGTGACACAGAACCAGATGTGGAAATAATAGTATAAACTGACCAGTAGATACCAATTGTAGTCTTACTAATCATTGCATATTGGAAGGCCTAGGGGAAAGTTGGCCCATATTTAAATTGCCCATGGTCTGGATCTTACCTCTGCTCTAAGGTTGATATATATTTGAAGACAGACTTCATTTTCATTATTTTTACCTCACATTCTCATTATTTTTTCTTCATTTTTATTTTTCTCAATGAAGAACATGTTTTCCGTGAAATTCTGTGTTTTCCGTTTTTTTCTTAAATTCTGTGGATTTGTCTGTTTTTCTGTGACACTGAAAACTTGCCACTTTACCTATCTCTGTATAGAATGCCATACCTGCCTTATGTAGTAAGAGGGTAATATACCACATGGTTTGAAGGGAAAAAGGGCATACTATTTTCCCTAGGTACTCACTACAGGTCTACTGCCACCCGGAACCCGTAGGGTGAGGAGCGATAGGCCTCTAGCCCAAGCCGTGAAATAAGCAGGCGCCGGGCGATTTTTACCCAATGGTTCCCAAGTTTTAGCGCCTGGTACTTCCGAAAAATACATGACCAAGCGTCGGCCAGATTGTCATACTCTTCGCCCGGTTCTTGGCCTTCAAAATTTTCATAACTAGCCTAGGCAGGCTTAAACATGTGGTATGTGAACAGAATTCGGAAACCTTGACGTGTGTTCTGAACAATGAACAGTTGGAAGGACTCGACTTTTCCGATGATGCTAAGTCCCAATCCCCGGGCCCAATCCATGCACATTTTCATCTATATTCACCTCTGAAAGAGTTCATACATATTGAACAGGAGTTCTGAAACAATTCTTTCCACTAAACTTTTTAATTTTGAGTAAAAAGTGGCGAGAAGGTGAGCATTTCTCCCGGCATTTCTGTAAAAAAAACGGTCTGATTTCCTGGTCCTTCATTAATGACTCCTGGTTCCCAAGATAATTAGAGAACCAGGAGCCGCTTTTTCCAAATATGTGGCTCCTGGTCCAGACTCGCTTATTTCGAGGCTTGCTCTAGCGAGTACCTGAAGAAAATAGTTTGGCCTATTTCCCTGAAAATACCATGTAGTATTAAAATTTGTTTAATTATGGCTCATAAAGGGTTCAAAAATAAAATTACAATACATTTGGTTGCATATTATTACTTCATGCACATTTCAAATTTAATTCAGAGAAAAACATGCCAATTCATAACATCTGATTTTGGACTCTCTTTAAAAAAATGTGCACTGCACATAGATGAATGGACACAATATAAGTGGCAGCTATTGCCCACACCATGTTCTTGCAAGTTGCAATCACACAATGGTATGATATTCTATAGGTTGGGACATGTTAATATGTATTAAATAGGAGAGTGATAGTATATTATTTGCCATCAGATTATGGAATTGATGATATTCTATGGAATAAGTTTACCATACTTACACTATACCCTAAACCCGTCAGACACTCACCATATATCCGCGACCATGACCCAAAAAGTTGGTGAACTGCAGCTAATAATCTGTATCTACCGACTCAACCAAGAAGAAGAACCTCAGCCCTAATATAACAAGACTCATGGTGCAGATGATATTCAATAATAAAACCAATTCTTCATGTGGCAGCCATTGCCTTTCTTTATTACAAATGTGTTTTTGTTGTGGACTTGTGTTTACTGATGATGAAATAACTAGCGATATGAATTAAGAGTGATTGATTGCCAACCATTCGCTGATGTCTATATTATGAAAATATGTTGCCTGTCAAGTAGGTTAATTTGCTTCAGAAAATGGGCGATTAGACGGCCTATATGCATTTGATTTATTTAGTGTGAAGGAATTGTAGAGGTACACGTAGCTAGTTGAATATTTGTGGTGAAGCCTATTTTTATAAGTGACCAAGTACATCGTTAATTTAAAAAAAAATCGTAAACTTTGACATGCATGTTAATGTTTTTATGAACATCTAAGATAATTATGTTTTAGTCTCCACACATGGTTGGTCGCAACACATAGATGTGTATGTAAAGGACAAAATATGTTTCTGAGAAAGACGTTTTTGAAGGATATGTTACTAATAATTGAGTCGATACTCCTCCACTGTTATCTCTCAGTAGCCCAATTCCACTTGAAATTGAAGTTTAAGCTTCAAATTATTAAAATTAACTCATATGTCACTATGTGAAATAGAAAGTTTTGAAAAATCACTCAACACCACTATATGTTGCAACTGACGAAATGTGTCAAAATAGGTATGCAATTGGACCTTACAAAGGTAGTTTGTCTAAATCAGTTTGAACTGGACATTTAGTGTTTTAGGAAGGGTTATATTGAAGTGTCAAATACAAGTTTTAATTAAAGAGACGTAGTGGTTGCACTGAAGTGTATGAGTGCCTGGCCTACTCAGCCAGTGTGGGGAATGCCAGACCAAGTCCTTTCAACTTTGTGATATCACTCTGACAGTTCTTCTACACTGAACTGAACTGAATTGTAACTGGTAAAAAAGTGGCACTTAAAGACCCATTCAAGTGATCCCACCGAAAGTTTAAAAAAATTAAAATTGTTTATAAATTGGTTAAAAGTGAAGGATAAGTCATTCAAATTGTTATTTGGTATTTTTGAAGTAAAAAATTTGGCAAAACACAAAGAAAACATAAGTATTGACAAAGTTGAAGCCCCATTTGAATACATGTAGCTAATTTATATACTGTCAGTATATATAAATTACAGATTCATGTAAAATGCTTTATTTTGTCTTAAATACATGGCTGAACCACTAGCAGGCTATGTTAGCATATCTATGACAATGACAAAGGTGCCAAAATCTGAATTTTGATGATTTTTACGATCATCCGGATGAGCAAATCACTGAGCCTTTAATGTGGTAGGCCCAACTTGTAGCCCACCCAAAACTGGGTTATGATGAGTGAGACTATTACCCATTAGACTTGAGCAAAAATACCATCATAAATAGGCCATGAAGTCAAGAGAATTATGTTTGATTATTTATCAGTGTAATATGTTAAACAAGGTTTCACAGATGGTACCATAAATTGTTGATGATAGGTGATGAATTGCTCTTACTCAGGCAAAAAATAGCAATTCAAAATAACAAACATGGAGATAATTGAGATATGATCTCATCCAACCATACACTAGGATCCACAACATGCTCATCTATCAAGGCACAGTTCTTTAACCTCAATACATTTGCACATTCATTGAATGACCTTTGAAAATTTGGGTACAAAAACTCATACTCTGAAACTGGAGGTCAAATTTTGCACTATGATTGTTTAATTGAGGTTATTGAACTATGCCATTGGGATGAGGCCATTGTGGTCCTATAGTGATACCAAAGGATACAGTTTTGACAATGTGGGTTATTGCAATCAAGAGATTAAACCAGTAGAGAAGAGTAACCAAGTGTGTTATTGCTGAAATCCTTGTAAACATTTATAAGCTTTTACAATACCAACTTATCTTACATATTTTGTTGTTTCTTATTCCCAATTTATGCCTATATTCCAGTTTCATAAAGTTAACCTCTGTTTGACCAGTTAGGTTAGGCGGTCTCACAGTTTTTTGGTTTTTTTTGGTAACTAGTTGATTGTCCAAAGGGTCATTAGTCCAAAAACCCCAAAACCCCTAACCCATACCTTAACCTAGAGTGGCAAGTTTTCCGTGATTAAAAACACTGAATTCCGCGATTTTCCGTGTGTGGTTTTAAATACTAAATTCCACTAGAAATCGGGGTAAAAAGAAGTTACTAATGTATTATCTTTTTAGTTGTTTTAAGCCTGATATCATTGAAGACAGACTTCATTTTCATTATTTTTACCTCACGTTTTCATTATTTTTTCTTCATTTTTATTTTTCTCAAGGAAAAACATGTTTTCCGCGAAATTCTGTTTTTTCTTAAATTATGTGAATTTGTCCGTTTTTCTGTGACACAGAAAACTTGCCACTTTACCTTAACCCTAAAACTTCTCCTTAATCCTAACATATAACCTAAGCCCTAATCCTAAACCCAAACCTGCCTGTAATTCTAATCCTAACACTTCACCTAGCCCTATCGATAATGTTGATTCTAATGCTAACCCTAATCTTATCCCTAACCCTAATCCTAACATAAAATGCTCTGAACCCTAACTCTAAGCCGTTTTGGACTAATAACCCTTCAGATTAATGCTGGATTTCGTTCTTTCCTGATCAGATTTCAAGAAGGTAATGTCATTATGTAGATTTTGTTTGATGTTTGTTAATTTACTTATCCTCATGTATGCTTGTTGTTGTTTCACAGAAAGCACCGATACTGACGGACTCCCTCAAGGTCCAAAGACCATCTCCGGCCAGCAAGCATTAGGCGGACCTGTCCTTGCGCGCATCGCTCACGTGGAGTGCAACCGCGACAGCATCAGAGTCACTATCCCCAAGGATATCATCGATTACTTTGGGTTAGCCCAGGAGAACATCATGCTGATGGACTCTTCGTGCGAAGCGGAAACCATCGGGAACGATCTGGTTTTAGAGATGGGGCTGGAGGAGTGCGGAACAAAGAAAATTGTTGAAGAAGAGAAGATCATTTACGAAAATGAGGTAATGTATAAATGGGACGTCGTTAAAATGGTTTACGGAGTGATTTTGAGTTAAAAGTGATCAGTTCATACATTTAATGCACCAGCTCAGTGTTGTTACATAAACCATTTTAAATGTTGTCATCTACAAGCCACGCAGGCCTATTACCTGAAACCCGCAAGCTTTTGTTCTAAACGCTTTTCTATGGCAAAACTGTGATCAAAACTGTTTGGACATAGATTGTATAAAATCTCCAAGTAATCCCCAACAAAAGTAATGTATATGGTGAGCAACTATTTCAATTCCAGTGGCAAAAAGTAAACCTATTCATCTATTCCTATTCCAGGTGATATTTTCCGACTCCGACTACCCAGAAGAAGAGGGTGAAGGAGCGGCAGCTCTGCCGCCGAGACACCGGTATCGCAACCTGCCTAATGACGGCGACAACCAACCGATTGAGCACTTTTCTGTCCGATGCGAATACTTGCCAAGCGGCGAACCCATCACAGAAGCGCCACCACCCGTAGATCAGCAGGATAACGAGATAGGCAATGACAACAGCCAAGTCACTCTTATGATGGATTTATTTAAAACCACTGGGTTTCTGAAGCGTGTGGAGAAGTTCCCAGTGATGGCGCCATGTGGGCAGAGGGTGTTTTTCGAAGTTGCCCTGGAAGGAAGCGATCAGCTGACCATTGTACCAAATCATTGCTGGATTGCTCCAGGAGGCTCAGCTTTGCCTGTCATCATACACAAGCTCATTGTTAACAGGTAAAGTTTACTTGCACTATGGACCACAATGGCCTCATCCCAATGGCATAGTTCAATAACCTCAATAAATTATCCTAGTGCAAAATTTGACCTTGAGTTGAAGAGTATGAGTTCTTGTACCCAAATTGAAAGGTCATTCAATGAATGTATAAATATGGTTAAAGAACTGTGCACTAATAGATGAGAATGTTTTGGATCCTAGTGTTGGGGATATTTAAAAAAAATTAGATCAAAATTGGCTATTCCAGATTAAAT
Organism: Amphiura filiformis; assembly: GCF_039555335.1. Taxonomy (NCBI): domain Eukaryota; kingdom Metazoa; phylum Echinodermata; class Ophiuroidea; order Amphilepidida; family Amphiuridae; genus Amphiura; species Amphiura filiformis. The sequence goes on along the minus strand of NC_092644.1, from coordinate 32,709,093 downwards.
CCATACATCCCCTATGGAAAACATGACCTTAATCTCCTACACAGGTGGTGTAGATTTCAAATGGAACCACACATTCAGCAAGTAACCCCATTTGAAATTCACACTCCCTGGGTGGAAGATTAAGGTCATGTCTTCCATAGGGCATATGAATTTCAACTGGAATAGCCCAATGTCACACAGTGAATGAACTATGCATAACAATTCATGGGTTTTTAGTTCTAAACTTGTCCGACCGCGAACCCACTAAAAACTAATTGTTATGAATTCCCGCTGTGAAAGCCTATCCCACAATATGCATAACATACCATGTTTGCACATGCATGACCGATTGGAGTATTGGATAATCGGTCAAGCATAGCTGTTGGGTTAAAGGCACTGTTAGTGATTTGCTTACTTAGGTACTTGCTTATGATGAGTGGTGTCCTTGAATGAGTGATTTGCTAAATCGGATTATCTTAAAAAACAATCAACAAGTAACTGACATATCCTGCAGGTGGTAAAACTGAATGTGAACCTATATTAAGAAAATAATGTTACTTAACCCCATGAGAACTACCTGCCGATTGGCCAAAAGAAGTTTTCATTATCAATTGGACCAATCGGAATAATTTTACCACGCAAAAAAATTGGGGTGAATTATTTGCAAAGCTCCATTCTGATTGGTGATTAAAGTGAAGAAATCATGTAATTGACCAATCAGAGGCAATGTTAGATCGGCAGGTTAGTGTTCAGGGGATTAATATGTCGGAGGAGTCTTCAGTGTACAGACACTTACAGCTACATACAATTGAATGGACGTTCAATATGTTTTCAGCACTGCTGTGTCTTCCTTTGTGGTAACTTTTCATATGGAAAAAATACCTAGAGACTTATCGTCCACTTTTAAGGTGTTCCTACAAATTGCAGATGGTGGGCAGACTGCAAGACTATCGGATGTGCAGTAGAATGTAATAGCTGCCATTTGCAATATTTCAATCAATGTACTTTTGATCAATAACACCTGAAGAACCCTAACTATATGTAAAGGTGATAGATATATTGGGTTAGCTTATAGTGGCCATCAGGAAAGTAATACAGATTATCAACAATTTACTATGAGGGGGTTGTGCTGCAAACAATAGGTGTTTTACATAAGGCAGCTATTACATTGTACTGCACTTAAGGTGACCTTGCCCTTGCACTCTGCCCACGACTGATATTTGTACGCACTTACGATGGCCTTGCCCTTACACTCTGCCCACAATGTTAATTGCTCTCAGGGCTTGGAAAAATGTTCATTTCCGGAGAAGCAAGATTATTTCCCACAATGTATAGCATGTTTTTATATATATAAAATGATACAATTTCCCTCAAATACCAGAATTTCCCTCCACAAACACCAAGATTTCCTGGGAAGGAGCTTTCCAAATTCCCCACTTTTTCGAGCCATGATTGGTCTGTTCATAATTTTAAAGCGGCGTGTTCTGATTTGATTTGTTATGTTTTCTATCTTGCATCAATTTGAGGTCTACCATACCATAACAACAATATGTTTTCAAATTTTGATAAGTTTGATTGGTTCAGCGGTTTTGATATGAGAACCCTAAAATGTGTATAACAATGCCCCATAGGATAGTATGTCTACATACTTCCGATTGTGGTTACCTTATTTCATCTTTTGTTCCCACAATCCAAACAAAACATATTGGGTGTTAAATTGTAATGAGCTTTCTTCTGAATAGCAAAATCTCAGTTTTGATGTTGATCAGGTCACACCCCTTTAATATCTTTACAAACACTATGATTTCTTATTATGAAAAAGTTAATATATATAGAAAGATTTAAACTCTTGATCTCAATACAAATATATTTACCTCCGTATGTTCAGCTACTACAGCCTTCGTCAGCGGAATGACCCGATCGAGGCTGTAGTAGCAACAGCTGGAAATTACGGAGGTAAATATATTTGTATTGAGATCAAGAGTTTAAATCTTTCTACGAGGGGGTAGCCAAAAGTTTTTGACATCATCCAGAAGGAAAAGAGCTATATTGATGAAATTTTGTCAGTGTAATCACTGGTCCTTATGTACATTATGGTCCAAAAATGGTCTCATAAGTATATTTAATTTTTTACAGGTGGCGCTATGATGGGCAGTAGGCGCATAACCTTTTCATGATAAGATCCTCCACTTTCTTGAGTTTTCTTCACTGTGGCCGCATCATCCGTAAATGATTGACGCCCACTTCTTGGCTCATCTGTGAGGGACATGTGGCCAGTTGGAAATTTTTTTAAAAAGCAACAGTGCCATCTGATGGGCAATCATCACCGTAGATAGCTTTCATTTCATCATAGATTTTCTGAGCATTGTAGGCCTAACCCTCCAAATGCAGGAACTTAATCACGCTGCATGACTCAATTTTCACCATCTTGCAGGTTATGCGCCTACTGCCCATCTAGCGCCACCTGTAAAGAAAGTAAACATACTTATGAGACCATTTTTGGACCATAAGGTACATAAAGACCAGTGATTGCACTGACAAAATTTCATCAATATAGCTCTTTTCCTTCTGGTTGATGTCAAAAACTTTTGGATACCCCCTCGTATACTATGATTTCTGTCATTTTCTTCAGATTTTCAGCTGTTGTATAAATTTTCATATTAGAAATTTAAATAAATTGTTTGAACACTGCATATGTGTCTTTCACTTCACCCTCAATTTTAACACGCTGCGGAAAAATACATGGTAAATAGCAGATGATTTCTTTTTGCCATTAAGGAGCTTTCAAGTAGAAAATAAACATGTTGTTGAAATCAGAAAGCTTTTTATTAATGTTTGTAAATGTGTAAATTTGTTTTACAATGGATGGAGGAACTATTGTGTATATAAATAGAAGTAGAGTGGGGCAAATTGTTGTTGGATTATACATGTATAAAGTGATGAATGGTGGGATAGTCGATTTGGGAATGATAAAAAGGGTTGCTTTAATATTGGTTTCATTGTTGCAAGTAAAGAAGAAACCGGGAGTTGGAAGATGCATTTTTTTAACTTTTAGAAATTTTTTTCATTCTATTGTTTACTTTATGTAACGTTTTGGCATAGTTAAAAGGTACAATATGCCTTGTGTCACACATAGTTATTGTCAAATCATGCAAAGTAGGTAAGGTAGAAACAATAGACATGCATTTTTTAAAGGAAAAATATAATTTAAGCAGTTCAGGCTTACACCATTGGGCATGACAGTCGTGCAAAAAGTAGAAATTTGAGAGTGAGGGTGTCGCTGTGAGCAAATCACACATTGCTTTAAACTTAATGTATAATCTTAATTGAGTGGCCCAGTATAAAAATGGCCCATGGCACATTTTTCGTCATTGGGAGAAATCGGCACTCTAAATGTACGAATGTTCAATAAAATACATCAAGAAATTTGATGCTTAAAAGATTAAATTGACAACATTCCCAAGTTACATTCATGATGTGTTATGTTTGTATGGATGACCTTTGGTGACCTTTGACATTTTTCAACAGCGCCCTCTATTTTTCAAAAATGTGCCATGGGCCGTTTTTATACTGGGCCACTCAATTATGAAATTGGTTAATTATTTCTTTCAAATCTAATTATTTGCTGTATTTGTAGTGATTACTTACACCTTTATAGAATCAGCTAAATTCCCTCTGTTAGGGGTAATATGACATTAAGCCCCCATAGGATTCCATGTACATGCCAAGACAGTTTGTTAGCTTTGTTTCACTTTACCTCAGTGTTACACTTTACCTCAGTGTTACGGTGGCTCAGTGGTTACGGCCTTGGACTCATAATCTGAGAGCTTGCTTTACGTGCGTGGGTTCGAGTCTCCGTCCTGCCACCGTGTTGCGCCCTTGGGCAAGGCGCTTTGTCTCGCTTGCTTCACCCCACCCAGGTGCAATGGGAAGCTGTTAGGGGTAGTCACAGTCGTTGTACTGATGAACCCTGCGCCATTTGTAGGCAGCAAACGTGGTTCCGACATTCTAATAACGGCGGAATAAATGTAAAGCGCTTTGAGGCTGTTTACAGCATAAAGCGCTATATAAATATCTACATTTATTTATTTATTTATTTTTCTTTAAAGGGACAGACACCCTTCCTGACAGTTATTACAAACATTATATTTCAACATATTGGGTAAAAATTACTTACATTATGGCTTCAACTGAGGGAATATTGTATTCATTGTTATACCACCCAGTCCCCCCTCCCTCGATCCCAACACAAGAACCAGGAACTTTACCCATTTACAAAATAACAAGACAAAACTCTTCTGAACAATATCGTTGGGCTATTCTAGCTGCAATCCATATTCCCCCTATTGAAAATTTGAACTTAATCTTCCACACAGGGAGTAATGGTAACCTTATGGATGGTTCCATTTGAAATCTACACCCCCTGTGTGGGGGAGATTAAGATCATGTCTTCATAGGGGTGTATGGATTTCAACTGGACTACACCATTCTAGTATTCTCTCCTATTCTGACTCCATTTAAAATCTACACCCCCTATGTGGAAGATTTAGGTCATATCTTTCATAGGGAGGTATATAGAGGTTATCTGTGTTCTATAGCTGCATATCCTATCAGCGACTGCTATACCTTGTTTAGGATTTTCAAAAGAAGTACTTGCATTTGCAACCATGACTGTTTCAAAATATCCCGCCAAAGACATGCAAGTAACTCTGAGGTTGTGCATTGAATTGGTTTGAATGAAGAATACTATGGGAACCAGCGGCTTTTGTTAGAAGTCACACATGAGTAATGTGGATAACCTCTATTGGTTTAAATTGGAAAAGCCCGTTGTTGATATTTGACACATTCAGCGCTAGTATTCATCTTTTTTTTTCTTTCTGTGTTGCAGCTGCCCAGTAGATCCAACTCTGATATTCCACAACACTGACAACTACATCAAACTGAACGAGGCAATTCGGACAAGAAATCGGTGAAGCAGTTCAGTTTTCAAGTACCGGTCCTGGATTCTGACATGCTGGATTTCTATGTTCATTGCGAACTGGGAGTGTGCAGCAAAGATGGAAGCGGAGTGGAGCATGGTGTGCCCTTGGTAGGTTCAGATTTACTACCGCAAGTAAACGTTTATAATTCAAACATTTTTGCTTGACAAATCCATTAAATGAGTACTCACGACTTTAGCTTTCGCAATCACGCTAATGGCTTGATCACAAGTGACTTGGTCCACTGCTTTTCCAGCGAAACGGCTTGTTGACATTTCCCGGAAGTGATGATGTTTTTGTTTTGAGCAGTGGATCGTATATGTGATCGAAAGTAACGAGACTTTCGTTGTGGTTGATTGCTTCGGCCCCCTTTTACAGATGTAGATTGCTTCCCCAATTCTCCTGCTGAAAGCATTTGAGCAGGTTGGACTGAGATAATTTCTAAATCAGGCATCACATGATAACGTACAACAACTGGTACAATTTGGGCTTAGGGGTGAAAAAAAAAAACCTATTTGTTTTTCGGGCGGATGGACTTTTCAAGTAGGGTTGGTCATGATTTTTTTTCATGAGGCTCAAATGGCCCTAAAATATCACCAAAAGTTTGAAAATTGGGCACAAATTTGATAACATTTTTGGCAAAGATATTTTGAAATCTTTTTGGAAAAAAAAAAAAAATTCAGTCAAAATCAATCTATTTTGGTCCAAAAATGGCTGATTTTACATGACTTTACCAAAAATTCCCCCAAAACACAAAATCTGCATCAGTCGGGCTCACAACATGGTGTTTTTTGTGGCCTTGTGGGCAAGTTTATCAAAAAGTTCAGTGTGAGCCCTGGAAAAGCAGATATTGTCATTGATATATTGATGGATATATATTGTGTAATAACTTTTTTCCCAACTTGTTTAATTATTATTAATCTCTACTACAGTGTTCTAATGTGATACCATCAAAGGGAAGTGGTTGTTATGTAGATAGCTCTCTGCTCATTCAAGGTCCGCTACAGAGACTGAACGTGGGACCATTGCAGACTAACAGAGACTCACTGGTGTCAGGTAAGTCTGTCATTCACTGATCAAATGTGACAGTAATCACAGAATGTACTTCAGTGATCTGATATTAACGTTTAGGGATGTTTTCACATATTTTTTGTGGGAGCTGAGAGTACACCAGACATATCGAATTGCATTCTGAATACGAGGAATGTCCTTCTGATATCAAATAATTATAATTTTTTTAAATTCACGCTATAATAAAAATTTTATGACCATTTATTAAAACTTGATATTTTTAAAATTTTTGATATTTAACAGTCCTTAAAGTAAACTTTATAAATCTAATGATATGTACGTAAAGTGTATGTAGCTGGGATGAAAAGCCAACGATCAATTGAAAATTTTGACCTTTCATATTGAAGGTATACAATTTTCCCCCAAAAAAAAGACCTAATTTTTTTTGGTGTTTTTGGGAAAAAATTTTCAGTTGAGCGTCTGCTTTCCATCCCAGCTACATACACTTTACGTACATGTCATTAGATTTATAAAGTTTACTTTGAGGACTGTTTGATACCAAAAATATCAATTTTTAATCATTTGCCATAAAATGTGTATTACATCTCAAATTTCAAAAAATCTAAATTATTTGATATCAGAAGAACATTCTTCGTATTCAGAATGCAATTTAATATGTCTGATGTTCTCTCACTTCCCACAAAAAATACTGTCCAAACGTTCATACCCCAGCCCTTAATATGTTGAAGATGATATTGCCTACACATTATTTCCAATATAGCTATGGACAAAATACAACGCAGACAGAACATGTGCTGGTCAATACTCAATGCTTTAAGTTGTATTGTTATATAGGACAGGCCGCAACTTCATGACGATAAATTAATTTTGGAGAAATAAAACAGTGTTTAGTTATTAAAATAATATTTAACTAAATAAGAATGCGAATAAACGATAGAATTTTTGTATGTACTATCTTCTACCATGTGATAGACGATAGGCAGGTCCAATATTTTGAGTAGTGGATCCACTACGATAAAATATTGGAACTGTCTGTCGTCTATCACATGGTCAAGGATAGTAAAACAAAAATTCTAAGAAATTCTAACAAATTATAAGAATTTTCAATGACCCAAAGAGAATGCATACCTGCCAACTGTTGTAATTTTTCAGAATCATCCTGGTAAAAAGTTTGTAGATTGCTAAAAAAAACCCAAATAGTGGGTGGTGGAAGTAATGACATTAAGCTTTCATGTTGCTACAGAACAAAAAAAAAAGATTAAGATAAATGTTATTTTCATTGACTAAAACAAAGACATTGTACAGCATTTACTAAAAAATATTATTCTCCATACTGCTAATTTAACGATAGTAATATAATAAAATATGCATCAGCAGTGACATCTGTACAGCTTGTGCAGAATTGATGGCCATTAACCTGCCAACATAATGGGTATATTCATAGAATTGTTGACAAGTGGTGCTGTACAGCCTTGTGCTAATGGATGGAGTCTGAGAAATCTAGTCTAAAATTAGAACAATGGAAAAACAATTGATATGCGCTGCACAATCTGGACATGTAAAAATGCATTTGTGATGTGATCAAGCAAAATCAGTCGGAATTTGGAAATATTGATTTTGAGATATAGCCAAACAAAGGAATTATTCCTTTTGCTTCAGACTGGACTTCAGACTGATTTTGCTTGATGATAACACCACATATTTGTATCTTTTTTCCCCTCTTCTCTTCTCTTCTCTTCTCTTCTCTTCTCTTCTCTTCTCTTCTCTTCTCTTCTCTCCTCTCTCCTCTCCTCTCCTCTCCTCTCCTCTCCTCTCCTCTCCTCTCCTCTCCTCTCCTCTCCTCTCCTCTCCTCCTCCTCTCCTCTCTTTTCCTCTCCTCTCTCTCCTCTCTCTCTCCTCTCCCTCCTCTCCTCTCCTCCTCCTCTCCTCTCCTCTCCTCCTCCTCTCTCTCCTCTCTCTCCTCTCTCTCCTCTCCTCTCCTCTCCTCTCCTCTCCTCCCGTCCCTCTCCTCCTCTCCCCTCCTCTCCCCTCCTCTCCCCTCCTCTCTCCCCTCCCCTCCTCTCCCTCCCTCCCTCCCTCCCCTCCCTCCCTCCTATCTGATCTGATCTGATCCTGACCTGACCTGACCTAATCTAAAACACACCACTATATGTGAGACACAACAAAAAAATTGACTTGAAGAAAATCCAATATAATACATGTAGTATGTTTCATTTACATTACAGGTGATGTAAAGCCACCAGAAGCAAACACAAGGGATCAAATAAGTAAGTACATTTGTGATTATCCATATCACATTTGGGCTGTAATGCAGACAAACTTGGTAGACATAATCAACATATAGAGCCAATTTTGGAGGGTCATTTTGGGGTCACTAGGGGTCATCTAAGGTCAAATTAGTAAAAACTGTTGGATAGGCATGAAACTTGGTGGGTACAGTCAACATTTAGAGCCAAATTTTTGGAAGGTCATTTTGGGGTCACCAGGGGTCATCTGAGGTCAAATTAGTAAAAACTATCATATGGGCATGAAACTGTCAAATTCTTAATATTTGTCCTATGGGCATGAAACTTGGTGGGTATTGTCACCATTTACAGCCAACATTTTTGAAGGTCATCCGGGGTCACCCAGGTGTCATTGGAAGGTTGTTTTGGGGTCTTCCAGGTGTCATCTGAGGTCAAATTCAGTCTCCTCTGTTAGGCTTGAAGCTTTGCATCAACTTTTGAGTGCCACATTGCTCCCTTTGGGGGAGGCATCACGGTCGACGCTTTGCGTCGAAAACCGCGACATCCGAGAACCGCGGTCCATCTAGTTCACTGTTACATTGTAACACTGACTTTAATCTACTCTTGTTTATATTTTCCCATGTAGTAATCCAAGGACTGAGTGCTGGACCAGCGGCAGCCGTGGCTTTTGCAGCATTTGCTATGGGCGTTTTGCTGACGGCATGTTTGTGGTACATACATGCACACACAGGTAAGAAGCACTCTATAGGTAACTCATCAACTATGTACATCTGCAATGTTTCTGAGCATTATTACAATGGTCTTGTGCATTCAAGCATTGCCCTACTTCCTACTGAATTCCATAATTTGCTTCAGCCTGAGTTTGACGCATCGCTTTGATATGAATAGTCTTATTAACCACAAGTTAATTTTGTTAAGATTATCAGCATGTTGTAGTCTGTTTATCTCTTGTCTAAAGTTTGTTCGGCTTATAATTGGCGAAAAAAATGAGACTCATTATCATCATGTATTGATATACAGTGACATGCACACAGTTGGGCACAGCACTTGCGCTAATTGCATAATGTGTGACTGGCGCCCAGTTATGTGAATTTACAAGAGCATAAGTAGTGACTTCATTGATGCGCAGTAATAAAAAGCAAATAATTGTGGCCAACTTAAACTGGGTCTTTTTAGGTATATTCAGAAAGAAAATCTTTGATTCCTTAAAATGTAACTCAATTGATTCTTGTTTGCTTGACTACAGGACCAAGAACGGAACCTCCAGCCTCACCTCAAACGGTGAGCACACCAAGTTCCCCATCAGGAAACGGCCACATACTGAACGGCCACATTGGGCACATGCCAAACGGATTCGTCTTGAATGGAGCAGTCGGCAATGGATTCGTACCGAATGGTGGTATAAATCCGAACAGAATACCAGCGCATGGAATGATGCATGGCGATCCCAACGCGGAAGAGATGGTGTGATATGAACGATACGAACCACTGCAAATATTCAACTTCTAATATATTGGACGTAGCAGTATGGTGTGATGTCGAATATTGTCCACCACAATTTTTTTTAAGTACTTGATTCAAGGGCATGTGTTATATATGTCCAACATATGGTGCAATGAGAGTTGGTGTACATCGCAGAATTAATTCCTTGTGCGAACGGACACAAAGTGGAAGCTGTGTTGTCGAATAATTTTCAGCGTCACTTGATGCGGTGTTGCTGTAAAACAAATTATTTTGTGTGACTGTACAGAGTGTTGTCTGTCTGCTGTGGTGAGAGTAGTCATGACGTTGATGATGTATACGCCAATCCTGCTGTGTAGGTAAGCTGCACGGAGTTGAAAAGAAAGACATTCATTCTTGAAAGGAAAAACGGTGCAGAGAGACAACTCCATTATGAACTTCAGCATCAACAACAACGGTCTTTGGATACGGTTTGGATGTGACTAGGCCTGTGCTTATTTCTCTTATCATGATGGAAATGAAAAATGACAACGACAAATTATGAATGAAATTATTTTTTAACGAATCTGATGGAATTGTTATCAGAAGTTAATGTTCACCTCAGGAAGATTACATATTATGTAAGCTTCATCACTGTAAAACAATGGAGATGGAAGTATTGATAAAAAATACTATCAAAATCAGAATAAAGGGGGTGGGACAGGTGAAATTCCACAAGACAGTGTAACAGACAACTTTTGAAATTTAGGACTAAGGAACTACCATTGTAAGACGATACTTAAATATGGGTTATTTTTCGCAGGGTTAATTTGTCATGATTTTAATTGTTTAGAACAGTTTTGTGTTTTTTTATACTCATGGTTTGAAAGAGGTACATATTGAAGCCAGTGGGTTCAAAATATTTTTGTGGTTGCTTGTTTAACCACAAAATCATGAAAATTAAACCCAGCAAATATGTCCCGTTATACAGCATCTGGTCAAGTGCTATTACTGTGTGCTATTCTCAGTCTATAATAGTATCAGGGATGTAATTACATTGTACTCTTGCATCGTGCTAAATACGAAGCGCCCTCTGTTAACAAGTTTAGAAAGTTGTCTGTTATCATTGGTACTTGCTACAATTTTACCGCCACGTTTGTTCATCATTCCGGGCTGCTGAATTACTTCATCAAAGCCGTGGGATATAATATGTAGAATAAATTCATATGCTATCTCCTTATATGTTCTCTCCCCCACCTAAACAAAAAAAATATACAGCAATCGAAAATGTGCCGTTACTACTTCATCAAACTACCAGGCTCAATATCACGAAGTTTTACATGGCCAGATTTATGTTTTTACATGGCCAGATTTATGTTTTTACATGGCCAGATTTATAGTAAGTCTCCAAATTCCTACACAATCGGTACAGTGAATTTGTTGACTACTGATAGGTCCGGGCATTCCGATATATGTAGTAAAATTTTGAGATTTGAGCTCCAGAGGTATGGAGGTCCAACAAATACGGACCTTCTAGAATTTCTCAGTGTTTTTACAAACTGAAAATCCAAGTAATCAGATGTACTTTTAATGGTCTTATAACTTTTCTGGTTTATGTAATTTGACATTGGCTCTTTCAGAAGCTTACAAAGCTCATCGTGTGTTTACTCGTTCACTCTGTATGCTCTCTGTTAAAAAAGCCACTGATTGTACAACACACATACACAAATACACACAAATATTAAATCGATGCTAGTATCTATATAGTGAGTGTTGGTTTCGTGATATGTCTTGCCCAAAATTACATTGTGGAATGAAAATCCCACGGTGATACAGACGACGTCAACATTGTCTGTCATAGATTGTGTTATTGAGACCTAAACTTCCCTAACATCGGGCTATTACAGTTGAATTCATACACCCCTATGGAAGACATGACCTTAATCTCACACACAGGAGGTATTGATTTCAAATGGAGTTGCCCATTCAGGTAACTCCCATTTGATATTCACACTCCCTGTGAGGAAGATTAAGGTTATGTCTTCTATAGGGGTGTAAGTATTTCAACTGAAATAGTCTATTAAATTGAACATGAATTGACACTACATGTAGGTTCCAATGTGTTGGGGGAAAAATCAGTGTTTTTTGAAAAGTTGTCATTGGTTATGGTCAACTGGCAGTGATTATTGCAAATTAATCTGATTGTATTAACATAGCTACAAAATATGTGTTAGCTGTGGACAAATTGCAAAGCAAAAGATTTTCGGTTTTGAATATCACAAGCCAGTTATAAATCACACTTCTGGAAATGTCTAGGGGAGTTGTAGGGGAGTTGTAGGGAGAGCATATCAGAATATGCACTGCAGGTGATCTTCTATAGAATATGAGGAGAGTCATAGACTGCTCTACTGAAAAAGGTTTAGGAGAGCTTTCTGAATCCTGTAGTCCCTGACACAGAATATTTGATAGTGTTTTTGTGAGTTTCAGGTCATCTGATGAAAAATCACATTTGTTTCTTTAATAACACTTGAAGTGTTGATATTACAACACATATTATTCCAAACACCCAAAAGTGATTGTTTGAAACACCATTGATTTTTTTAAATCCATTTTTAATTTTATTTTACCAAAAAGGTATTTTCTCAACACATTTGGACATTAAGAAGTTATGTTTTGTTAATATTTCGTAGACAATATTTTTAAAATTATGTTTTACCTTCCAATAATACAGTATGTTGTAATTTTAATTGGAAATTTGGGTAATTTATTGATATGAAATAAAACCCAAATCTTTTTAAAATAATTTTAAAATATTGAATAAAATTATGATGACGATAAACAAGGTTTCAAATGGAAATCATGATCTGTCGGAGAAGTGCCATATATTTTCGTCTTTTTTAAAAAATAAAATGAAATCGTGTAACAAAAATGTACGCAATTGTTAAATCATGGTATTTATAGTTACTAATTAATTATTAATATTGATAAGATGCGCTTTAACATGGCATGAATGAAATTTGGCGGTATATACATGTAATACCAAAAAAAAAAATTAATGCTCTAAAACTGTATACTTGTGGTTAAATGAAACTTTATTTATATTGCTCAGGAAGTATATTGTACAATGTAAGGTGATTTATTTCTTACTTCTTACTGTTATTATTATTATTATAACTTGTTTCTTATGCATTACTTCATGTCTGCCATGGTAATTAACGGGTTTTAAAGAGTGTTCTGGCTCAAAATCGGCAGTGTGCTCACTTGCTGCTGTCATGTGTATGTATTCCGAGGTTTTCATATTGATGCTGTAAAGTAATGCGTCCACCCTTTAAAGGCTCAAAACAGGCATTAATTTCATGTCTTTGTGTCGGTCAACTCATCCATATTCATTATGCATGCTAATTAAAATGCTTACAATGAGACGTGAGAATTTTCAAATAAGCAAGATTTAAGTTGTGCAGAAAAAGTTCAATCGTATATATTTTTAAAGCAGTATAGTAGAAAATTCTCCCCCTAATAAGAATAAATTGTACAAAAGTCCATATCAATATGACCTCTTTAATGTATTGGGCTTGTACAGTTGAAATCTATACACCCCTATGGAAGATATGGCTGTACTCTTCCACACACAGAATTTGGATTTCAAATGGGGTTACCTGAATGGGTGACTCCATTTGATATTCATACCCCCTGTGTAGGAGATTAAGGGCCATGACTTTCATAGGGGGTGTATGGATTTCAGCTGGAATAGCCCTTTGTATTCTGTCGGTAATCCTAAGCTAAAAAATGTTCACAAAGCAATACCTTCAAAAAACATTGTAGGTTGTGTTACGCTGCACTGCATGTGCTGTGCTGTGCAAATGCCTTGTCTGTATAAACTACTGTAATAGCATACAATTATTAACTGATCACTGGGTGAAGGATGGATTGTTCCATTTCATGAGCCAGTGGGCAAGTGAAATGGAACAATCCATCTTATACTGAGTGATTATATTTCTAACTGATCACTGGGTGAAGGATGGATTGTTCCATTACATGAGCCAGTGGGCAAGTGAAATGGAACAATCCATCTTATACCGAGTGATTATATTTCTAACTGATCACTGGGTGATAGGATGGATTGTTCCATTTCATGAGCCAGTGGGCAAGTGAAATGGAACAATCCATCTTATACTGAGTGATTATATTTCTAACTGATCACTGGGTGAAGGATGGATTGTTCCATTACATGAGCCAGTGGGCAAGTGAAATGGAACAATCCATCTTATACTGAGTGATTATATTTCTAACTGATCACTGGTGAAGGATGGATTGTTCCATTACATGAGCCAGTGGGCAAGTGAAATGGAACAATCCATCTTATACCGAGTGATTAGATTTCTAACTGATCACTGGGTGAAGGATGGATTGTTCCATTTCATGAACCAGTGGGCAAGTGAAATGGAACAATCTATCTTATACCGAGTGATTAGATTTCTGCCATTGCGCAAAAGACAGTTGAGATTTGTTTAATATCACTCATACATAAATTCTTATTACTTTTCAAGAAGATTTAGTATTCATGACAAATAGTAAGTTTTGCACGATTCATTTCTCCTAAATTTACTGAGCTGAAATAGGCACAGATAAGTAGTGCAAAGATGCAGTCTCTTCTTTGCATGGTAAAACCTATCAAATTCTTGATTTTCAGTCAGTGCTGTGTGGGATGGTTAAAATATTGAATGGGAGTTTCGACTAATGCACTATAAAATATTTATGAATGAGTGATATTGATAACAAGATATTCTCTGTCGTGTGGCTAGTGTTTAGATTCCGAAGGTTAGCGGGAATCCAGACAGATTTGTTCAGACGAACCTCTGCGAGGATAGATTCTCACCAAAATTTGAGGCCTGCACTCCACTGCAAATGCATCTAAATATGAATGAACATGACAAAGAACTATTGCTTGGGTTACTGAGATTTAATATGCTGCCTGAGTATTGTATTTGCTGCTTTTCTCTAGAAATAGTCCTTATTTAGTTAGATCTAGCTAAATCAAAAATACTTCTTATACCTCAACCTCAGAAAAGATAATTTAATGTCACATTTTATTTTGAATGTGAAATAGTAAATATGGTAGTAGTGACTCTACTAACATAGGTACAGAGGGATTACAATAGTGAGATAATATTATGTAATAGTGACATATTTCTCTCTGAGTCCCTAATTGTTGGGAACAAGCAACTGCTCACTGGTAAAAGAACTTATGCTATTTATGGGTTAGTATAACTATCTGCAGTTGGCTGGCATTTGTGCATTTGACCTTTTCAGTAAATCCCATAAGCCTTTGCAAGTAGACATGAGATGTCGTCATTTGACATCATGCTGATGCGCACATCATTTAGCGAACATTGTTACTGTGCATTGCAAGTCGGTATGATGTCAAATAACAACATCTGGGGTCTAATTGAAAAGATCAATTCCTTCTTTCTATGTTGCGCACGTGATATCTGGCAGCTACATGCACATGATATGCAAAGTCAGTGAGATGTTTGCTTTAGTACTGCAGAAAGGGACTTTTTTAGAGGAATGTTTAACTTGTGTAAATTAGAATTGTACATTGTAAGATATCCCAGTTAATTTCTGTAAGTATTTTCCACCATGCTCATGATACTCTCTGTTGAGTGAATAGATGTCCAATGGGATATTCCAGTTGAAATCAATACACCCCCTGTGGAAGACATGACCTTAATCTCCCATTCAGGGAGTTTGAATTTCAAATGGGGTTACCTGTATGGGCTGACTCCATTTGAAATCTACGCTCCCTGTGTGGGAAATTAAGGTCATGTCTTACATAGGTGTATGACTTTCATCTGGAATAGCCCAGAAGTGATCATCTCCTTTAATACAACTGAAACCCAGTTTTGTAAATGAATAATTACAAATGACAATTTGGCTGTGTTTGTTTAAGTGGCTTAAGTTTGTGAGTTGGAGCGCAGTTTTCAAAAGGCCAGTTACTTTTTATTACCCTTTGTATTTAAATGTGTGAATTGGTAATAAGAATGTTTATCAATTGCATTTCATGTTTTTTGCACATTTTATAGATTATATTTTCATTTTGTTATGCTGCTTTGCTTCCATGTTATATTGGTGTATTCCAGTTGAAATCCATACATGCTCTGTGGAAGACATGACTTTAATCTGCCACACAGGGGGTGTGTATTTCAAATGGAGTCACACATTCAGGTAAATCCATTTGAAATTCGCACTCCCTGTGTGGGAGACTAAGGTCATGTCTTCCATAGAGGGTGTATGGATTTCAACTGGTGTAGCCCGTTTTTATTTTTGATGAGATTTTAAATTGTGAAACTGAAGTGAACGCTGTTTTCTGCTTCAGTTTAAAACTTATTCTTAGTGGTTATTTCAGTAAAGAAAAAGTAATTAAGTAATTATGTCACATGCAATTATTATAGCTTTAAAAAAATCATTTTAAATCATTCCCATGCGATGTTTTTAAAAATCGGTCAGACCAGTTGGGAACTGGTTCCAAAAGATGAGTAAACACAGGAAATATTTTTTAAACGGTCATATCGTAAAAAAAAATGCATACTTAAGGGATCCAAAATGAGCGTTTATTGCGTTTCGACAGTATTTTTTGTGGAACAGGAGAGCACCTCAGACCTATCGAATTGTATTCTGAATACGAAGCATGTCTTTCTGATATCAAATAATTTTCATTTTTTTAAATCACAATATAATACAAATTTTATGACAAATTATAAAAATTTGATATTTTTCAAATTTTGATATATAACAGTCCTCGAAGTAAATTACATAAATCTAATGATATATTCTTAAAGTGTATGTAGCAGGGAGGAAAAGCCGACGGTCAATTGAAAATTTTGAACTTTCATATTGAAGATATGGATTTTTTTCCCAAAAAGACCTAATTTTTTTTTTTGGTGTTTTGGGAAAAAAATCCATATCTTCAATACTGAAAGGTCAAAATTTTCAATTGATCGTCGGCTTTTCATCCCACCTACATACACTTTAAGTATAAATCATCAGATTTATAAAGTTTACTTCAAGTACTGTTAAATATCAAAAATATCAATTTTTAATGATTTGCCATAAAATGTGTATTAAATTGCGAATTTCAAAAAATCGAAATTATTTAATATCAGAATGACATTCTTCGTATTGAGAATGCAATTCGATATGTCTGATGTGCTCTAATGTCCCAAAATAAATACTGTCCAAACGTTCATACCCCAGCCCTTAAATAGAGACTAAAATAGAAGTTTTGCTCATATTTGACTATAATAATAATTATGTGAAAGGTGACATTTCACAATGACTTACAATTCAGTTAATAGGGTTTTTTATGTGTGATTGATTGTAATTCTTTGTGAAGGGTTCTTGATGTGACATAAATTTAATTGTAATTACTTTCTCTTGTTTTCAGCCACTACATCCATTGTATATATAGCTGTTACCTCACAACCACTTTTAAAACAAAAATCTGAAATTCTGCAAAGTGCTGCATCATTTTTTGTGTTGTGGAGAGATTTAAACTTTTTTTAAAAATATGCTTGAAAACGTAAAGCTAATTTAATGCTTGTAGATATAGCCTACCTCTAAACCCGTTGCTGCATCAGGTACGCCTTGAGATGTGTGTGGATTGGTCTTTGTTTGGGAAACATCGGGGTTGTAACAAGTCGCCAAAAATTCAGGTTGAGTCAAGTCATTTGGCCCAATTGTTAGCGCTAGTCAAGTCGAGTTACTATACAAATTCAATGTGGTCGGCTCAAGTGAGACGCCCGATTTACCTTGACTCAGAAGTGCAGACTAGTTACAACTCAGGGGGATGTTTCCCTTTTAACAGTAAAGGAATTCATTGCTTTTGTACCATCTGGACCATCTGCACTGAGTTTCTGAATGTTAAGTATACCTCTGACCATAGTGAAAGTTCAACAAGAATTCTTTGGGTTCTGTGGGGCTTTTTAGAATCAGTAGCACACACGGGAACTTGACTGTTTAGCATTGTATTCAGCATGCAACAACCAACCAAATTTTGATATGGTTTTGCCAGCTGCATTTACCCAGCATTCTCTTGCATATTGTCTCTACCTGTATTTATACATTAAATTTATTAGAGTGAGTGCAGGTTGTTTTATAACAAAAGAGTGCCACTTTCTCCTTATTGTATTGCTTGTTTTTCATAATGGTATATCCTGTAGTTCTTTTCCAGTTGTATTAAAATAGTTGAAATCTATACACTCCCAATGGAAGGTATGACCGTAATATAATCGCCCACACAGGGTGTATATTTTGAATGGACTGAGTCAGCCATTCAGGTAACCCTATTTGAAATACACACCTCCAGTGTAGAAGATTAAGGTCATGTCTTCCATAGGGGGTGTATGGATATCAACTGGAATAGCCCAATTCATTGATACTTGGATCATTGGAGAAGCAAACCGCAGACATGAAGATGAATGCATGATTGCAGTGCATCATGCAACACTGATTAAGCATCTTGGCATGGTAGTTTGCTGCATGTACAATATCAGTTGAACTTTGACATCTGGGAACAAGGTCTACACAGTGTCATTTTTAAATTTGAACATTCAAATTAAAAAACCATGGCAAGAAACAATGCTAGGGAAATTAATTTTAAAAAAAAGCACTCTTTTGTCATAAAGCAGCCAAATAAGGCCTCAAAACGTAGTTAACCTGAAAAATTAGGCCAATAATTTGTTACCATGTAACCTCAGGTTGCCATGGTTATTGGTTACTATGGTGATGATGATATTGACACAAATGATATCATGGTTCAGATCATATGTTTCTACCCCTTGCTGCCTGTGGCTTATTCTGTTGCTGCTGTTTGTTTTTTTTCTAAATTATGAAATGTGATTGATAGTTTGTATTAATAAGATTATGTATGTTGTTACTCATCCACTGAGAAGTATTTTACAAAGTAACAAAATTAAATAAAAATTCTGGACTTCAATGATTTATTAACCAGTCACTACAGCTGAAAATTGTTGGTGAGTCCAGAAGTTTTGTTGTTTTATGTATTGTTAATACACAAAAATAAATGAAAGTATAAATCATGCACATAAGGTTACCGTAATGATATTTTCATTTATTTTTGTGTAATATAGAAGTATTTTAACCCATAATAAAGAGAATAGAAATTTATAATACCTGTATTCTTAAGATCAGTATCTGCTGCTATGATATGTATTGAGAGATACTACCTTAAGGTTGGTCTGAACCCTGGAATTATGGAAACTTTCGGGCCTCATAACTTCTAAATTGTTGGTCTAAAGTGTATAAAAGTATACATATTTAGAATGGCAGACTTGATAACTTCATCTGTGAGGTCAAATTTGGGCCAAAATGCCATTTTAAAAAAGCCTGATTTTCGCCCAAATTTCAAATATTTTTGGGGAAGTTGGTCGAAATTCAAATAAATGACAAAACGGCTCCTAGATATTTTTATCTAGTTTTTAAAAATTAATAAAGAAAAATTTTTGGCCCCAAAATTTTTTTTGTTACGTTGCACGAAAAAGAAGTGGGCCCAAAACCGTTATTTTTGGCCAAAAATGGCATTTTGGCCCAAATTTGACCTTACAGATGAACTTATCTTTGCCACTCTAAATATGTATACTTTTATATACTTTAGACCAACAGTTTAGCAGTTATGAGGCCCGAAAGTTTCCATAATTCCAGGGTTCAGACCAACCTTAAGTGGGTGATCCAGTCATTTTGATTGCTAGTGTAAAACCTTAGTAAATAACTGTAGTAGCTTTTGCCTTGCCCACCGATGACTTGTTTTGCATCGTTTTGAATTATTAACCACACGATATCTAGCATTGCCATTATTGTCAGCATTGAATAATACAATGAATTATGTTATTTACAAATTTGGTCATCATTGCAGTTTTGTTCACAACATGTCCTTGCTTTGCTAAGTATAAAGCACAAAATGTGCAAAATGTAGACTTGTGTTTTGTGATTTTGTCCCCAACTTCACTCCTGCCGTTGTGTGTATGTGATCTACATGTATCTGTTCATGCGTGTTGCCATTAATATGTTTGTTTGTGTGTGCACCGTATATCATGTCTCGTAGTGAATAATTCAGAAAGTGGTTATTTTCATTTTAGTAATTTTCACAATTTTCTGGCTTGCTCTTTTTGAGTGGCAATATATTAGTTCCTTCCATTTTGCTGGTATGCAAACATGTATGATAATTATATCCGTATTTATGTTAGAAAAGTGAAAATTACATGGAGTGAAAATTTCACTAATAGTAGACAATACAACACAGTACAACTTATTATTATGAAGTAGACATTTCACTCAGGAGTGAAGATTCACCTCTCTTGAATGTTTCGATCACACCATATACCTCGGTATTTTATAGGCCATAATAGCGGCCATCTTGTCAGTATTTCTAGACCAAAGTAGGTTCAGAGCATTGAAGAGTAACCTTTTTAACGGAGCATGGTTTTGAAGGCAGAAATCAGGGACCAAACTGTCACACACACTTGCAAGGCATATCAAGGGGCCATCGCAAGTTTCTGGACAAGTTGAGATGTTTCATTCAATGCAAGCTGTCTTTTGTTCTTGGAACAACAAGTGGATAATTTTGCACATATTTATTTTCGAACTTATCATAAATATATTAACATTGTTACAACATGAAGAACCACTTTTACAGTAAGAAATGTGACAACTTGGATTTGATGCCTTCAAAACATGCAGAAGAACGCTTCATCTTCAAACTGCTTCTTACGTTCATATTGATAATTATGTTGAATAGAAGTGTAGAATTTGAAGAGGTTTGGAAGATTGATGCTTTTGCAGTGAGAGGCTGAGATGTTTTAACTAAGCAATGCCTGTGGTGTACTTGATTTTGGATTGGGTAGAGTAGTGCAGAAAATTTGCCCAATTCTGGAAAATTTTCCAACAGATTTTACCAAAAAACAATGACGAACCTGCATTTTTACCAGATTTTTCGAGAAAAATTGGAAAAACTAACCTGCATCTCTGAACCAGTATTCTGAAAATTACCACAAAAGCCTAAAAATGCATTCGCAAATTTGCTGCACATCTCGGCACCCACCTTTCCACTATACAATGCCATCTGTAGCAATGCAAATAGTTCTCTGATGGCGGTAAATGCTTATACAAGTTGACCATCAGATCGCATTTAGTCCTGCATGATTAGGCGATCTAATATGTCTGAAATTAGATGTATGGGCCCAATTTTGCGAAGAACCACATCACATCGTAGATACCATAACCTAAGAGGAGGTTTGGAATACCATTGTATTTTGAACAGGAAAGTTTCATACCAATTGGGCTGTTTCTGTTGAAATCCATACACCCCCTATGGAAGACATGACTTGATCTTCCACACAGGGAGTGTGAATTTTAAATGATTCCGTTTGAAATCTATACTCCCTGTGTGGGAGATTAAGGTGATGTCTTCCATAGGGGAGTGTA